>NC_077229.1:534621734-534937568 GCF_027887165.1 Monodelphis domestica | reverse complement strand
AGTTCAAACACTTTATCCATAGAGTGAACTTGTGGCCTTGTGTCCTGAAAGAACTGGAATATGTGATGCTGAGTCATCATTAGTGTTATCTGAAAGATTTTGGAATAAAGTAGAAGTACTGTAGCTTTCGAGAATGACTGTCATGCAAATGTGAAAAAAAATAGAAGATAATAAAGTCTAGATTGTAAGTCAATTGACTGTGATCCCTTGGAAATTCCAGATCAAGGCTTTAAAGAGGTTACAGATATCTGGAAAGAAAATTGAGGGGTTGAGTCCCACCATAATAATTGTTACAAATAACATTAATCTGGAGGCTCATCACCAGATTGATAAGCATTTATTATTAAAAGGGAGAAGGAAAGAGAGAGAGACAGACAGACAGAAAGAGACAGAGAGAGAGAGAGAGAGAGAGAGAGAGAGAGAGAGAGAGAGAGAGAGAGAGAGAGAGAGAGAGAGATTTCAGCTTTACTAATTTAAGTAAAAGTTAAGTCCCAGATTTCAACCCAACATAGTCCCCTCCATACCACACTGCAGCTTGCCAAGTGCAACCCAGAGAGTCAGTCTGTTCAAGAATGGAAGTAAAGGGGGCACAGTGGATTGAGAGCCAGGTCTAGAGGCAAGAGGTCCTGGGTTCAAATGTGGCCTCAGACACTTCCTATCTGTGTGACCCTGGGCAAGTCACATGACTCCCATTGCCTAGACATTATCACTCTTCTGTCTTGTAAATAATACTTAGTATTGATTTTTAAAATCAATTGACTTTCAAAATGTTTTAATTTAAGTTTTTAATTGAGTTTTTAAAAATAGATCATGTCAGACTAAACTTATTTCTTTTGTTGGCAGTAAATATGAGTAAAGAAATTTTTATTTGTATGTCTATACATACTTATACACATGCATATATATGTTCTGTGCATCTGTACATAAATTTATACATGCATAGAGATAGATAATGTATGGATGTAAAGTCTTATACTTGGTACCAAAAGAACAATATGGAGGAGGTATATAATATCCTGTTTGAAAATGATCTTCTATTTTAGTGATCTTCTATTTTAGCAAGCTCAGTTAGGGTCAACAGCATGATATGGAAATCAAAATTTCTAATGAAATCTTGGGCTACATTGAAAGAATCATGCAGTGGTGTGCAAATTATCTTGGAGAGAGTAAAAAATAGTTTATTAGTTTATGAAATAAATCTTACAACATTTTGCATATTTAAAGTATTTAATATATATCATTGCTCTTTTTGTTGCAACCATTTGCATTAGACACTAGGTTTTTTCTTCATGAAGCTATGCTTTCATCACATTATATATTTAATATACTTCTGATCAACATTTCATTTGATTAGATCCCATAGCTTTTTTAAAAACCCTTATCTTCTGTCTTAGAATCAATACAGTGTTTTGGTTCCAAGGCAGAAGAGTTGGCTAGGCAATGGAGGTCAATTGACTTGCCCAGGGTCACACAAGTAGGAAGCGTCTGAGACCAGATCAGTCCACAGGTTTCTAATAGGGTTTAAGTTAAAAAGTTCTCAAGCCATTGTACATGTTTATCTCCATTTCTTGGATAGTTTCTTAACTTTTTGTGTTGTGTTACATAGTGAAATATTGTGTTACTGTATTCTATCTCCATTTGAAAGTCTATGTAGGACAATTCTGCTTTTCAGGATGTTAATATATGTAGTAAAATTTATCATTTTAAGTGAAAAAGACTTCTGGGCTGAGTGGAAATTTAAAAACCCCCCTCAAAGATATTTTAGGTGATATAGATGTTTTATATCCTAAAGAAGATGTTCAGACTACAAGTTCATCTAGACTACTTCTGACAGTACTTTGAGTATGGTTATGAATGAAATAATCAATTTCATTAGGAATAAATATGTTTTCCCACCCCTTAATAATCTGATTTTTTAATGATTTACCTCTGACAGTGTTTTTAATTTTTTTCTTCAAAACAATGACTAGCAGATACTATATTTTTTTTCCAACATGCCTTTTCTGTTTCCTTTGTTGGATCTTCCTTTAGATCATGCCTTCCAACCATGAATGTCTGTCAGGATTCTGTCCTGTTCTTTCTATTTCTATACTACTTTTCTTGTTGATTACATCTGCTCCCATTGATTTCATTACCATCTTTATACTGATGATTTTCTACATAACCTTCCTGGAATTTTCTTTCTGACCTCTAATCTTGGATCTCCAATTGCCTTTCAGATATCTCAGTTGGATGTCTCCACTCTTTCCTGCTCCTTGTTTACTGACTTTCCTGGTTTCCTTTATGTCCTAATTAATATTCCTCTTTTATGGAAGCCTTCTCTAAATTTTTTTAATTCTGGTGTCTTTCCTTTTTTAATTATTTCCCACTTATCCTGTATATGGGGACAGCTAGGTGGCACAGTGAATAGAATGTGAGACCCTTAGTCAGGAAGACTCCTCTTTCTGAATTCAAATCTGGCCTTAGATCTTTACTAGTTGTGTGACCCTAGGCAAGTTATTTAAGCCATTTTGTCTCCTTTTCCTAATCTATAAAATGATCTGGAGAAGGAAATGACACTCCAGTACCTTTGCCAAGAAAAAAGGGGTTGCAAAGAGTCAGACATGATTGAAAAGTGACTATAAAATAAAATATACCGTGTATCCTAATTAGATGATAATTTTCTTGATGGCAGACTATCTTTTGCCTCTTTTTGTATTTCCAGTCCTTTGTACAGTGACTGTTACATAGTAGGCACTTCATAAATATTGATTGATTTATTGAATTATTGATAGACCTTTTTGTTCTCCTTCCAAATTTAAGAAGACAACATTGCAATGCAGAAAAATCAATAACTATCCTTTAAGCTGTAATATTCCTCTGAAGATCTTTGCCTAATTTCTGAAGCTGTTTTACAGCAATAGTTTATCAGTGTCCAGTGTTGTTTTTCCATTTTAAACCATATTTTTCTTTGCACTTTGATGTTACGAATCCTTTTATTTTATTATATCCTTATGTGATCTTTGGAATGGTTGAATTTGCTAAATCAGCAGCTGCTGTCATATTTCTAACAATGATGGTGTGTGTTCATTAAGAGGTAGAACTTTGCTCATTTCCTTGATTTAATATCTATTCTTAAAATGGGAAAAGAGGGCAGAATAAGAATTTATTCATGCCTATTGTGTGCCTGATACTTTGCTAAGAGGTTTAATAGGAAAAAAAGAAAGAAGCAATGAAATCTATGAATCACACAAATTCTAGTACTCAAATAACAGAGACCTTACTAAATGTGGGGAAAATAACTCAATACCATTTTATCAGGCTAAAGTCAGATGTTCCAAGTCCCCCTAGTTTCAGTGAAAGCACAAATGCATCAATACTATCGTCACAAAATAAAATCATAATTATGTTATTGCTCATCTCATATATATATATATATATATATATATATATATATAATGTCCTCACATCCCATCGTTTTGCAGAAAAATGGTTTGATGGTTTCCTTGTAGTTTTCCATGATCAGACCATACTGTAGAATTGTTGTTAATTCTTAGCACTACCTTTCTGGAAAGATATTGAAAAAGCTGGAGCAGATCCACCAAGGCAACTGGAATGATGAAGAGAGAGAGCCTAGACTCTATAGTTTGTGATGACTATGAAGGTCCTGGGGATATTTCCTAGTGAAGAGAAAACTCAGAACACAGTGAGTGTATGAGAGGTTATGTTTAGGGAGGGGATATGACAGCTATTGCCTAGAGTGCGAAGACTTAGAGTGCAAAAGACCCATCAGGCTCAGTGTTTGTCAACAGAAGAATACAATCATGAAAAGTAGAAACTGCAAAGAGGCAACTGTAAGCTTAAAGTAAGGGGAAAAATTAGAATATTTAGTAAGTGTACTTGATGGGAGATAGTGGGCTCTTTCTCTGGAGTTTTTAAAGTAGGAACTAAATGGTTTCTTATTGTGTACTTTGTCAGAGATTTCTTTTGAGGAATCAATCAAATCAGTCAGTTGGTCAACTATAATTTTTAAGTGCCTACTATATGTCAGGCACTTACTAAGTGCTAGAGATACAAAGATAGGTAAATGACAGTCTTTGCTCTCAGGATCTCACAGTTCAAAGAGGGAAGACAACATAAAAACAATGATCTATGAGCAAAATAATAATATAAATATAAATATTTATATATATAAATATATACATTATAAATAAATATATATGTATAAATATATATATAAATATAAAAAATAAAAAAAATACAGCATAAATAGAAGTTTGTCTCAGAATATTAAGATTAAGGAAGACTAAGAAAGGCTTCTTGCAGAAGGCTGGACTTGAGCTGAGACATGAAGGAAGAGAAGAGGCAGAGATTAAGCAGGACAGTATTTTAAGAACATGGAAGAGTGACAATATCTGCAGTCAGAAGATAGTATCTCAGGAGAAGAACAGAAAAGATGACAGTATGACTGGATCATAGTATATATGGTTGGGAATAGGTTGAAAGATTGGAAAAAGTAGTAAAAGTTATAAATGGCTTTGAATGCCAAATAGATATGGCAAGATTGCACTTTTTAAATAGGATCTTGACAGTTAGCTAGAAGGTAAATTGGAGTGGGGAGAAACTTTTGGTAGGCAAGCTATTACAGATAGCATGCATTGGGATTACTTGTGAATGTAGAAAGATTTACTTTGGCAAGAAGAAATGCTTTCTCTTCATATATGAAAAGGGTAAGGAGAAAATAGAGGCAGAAAGCATCTGAGAGAAGTGAAATGGTCTCAATTTTTTTAGTGAAATATTTGGCAAGAAGACTTTTGAGGTCTCTTCCCGCTCTAAAATAAAAAAAAAATCTGTGATTCTCTGAAAATAGCTTCAATATAACATGATGACATTTTTGGTCATTTATATGGCTGACAGAACTGACACAAAAAATCAAATTATTGTTTTATTGTTTGATTTTAGACATATGTTTGTTGTTAAAATGCAAAATAGGGTCCCTTTAATGTTCATTTTAGTAAAATAGCTTCATTATTATTTTTAATATTTCAAGTTCTGTCATCAAATTCAATGTGAATAATTTTTATTGGGAACAGGAAACAGGACGTTCACTACAGGATATGCCTGGAAAACCTAATTCAATTAATTTGCATTCCTAAAATCCCTTTTACCCAAAATATTTTAAAATCACGTATTTAATATAATAGAATCCCAACTGAAGAGTCATTTTTTTTTCATTTAACACAGGGATGTTAAGTGACTTAGAAAGGGTAACAAAGTTACATCTTGCAGTTATAGAATTTATAACTTCTAGGACTTGGGAAGAAAACAGTTAATTAAGATGATGGTGTATAAGAATTAAAGTGGAATTTTTGGACCACAACTTAAAAAAAGAAAGCCTTAATTTTAAAAATGATTAGAGACAGACAAAACCACCTACATAAATTTATAACTTTGATATCATAGAGGAAAACTACAAGGAAACTAGAAGAAGAGAAATTGAGGATCCAAAAAGTCCATAGGGAACAAAAAAAAAAGAAAGAAAGAAAAGATACCACGAATTCAAATTTGTTGTTTCTGTTCAGATGTTTCAGTCATGTCTAACTTGTTGTGACAGCATTTGGGGGTTTCTTGGCAAAGATACTGGAACAGTTTGCTATTTCTTTCTCAAGATCACTTTACAAATGAAGAAGTTGAGGCAAACAAGGTTAAATGATTTGCCCACAGTCATATAACTATAACATATATGATGCTGAATTTGAACTCAGGTTTTTCTGATTCCAGGCCTTATGCTCTATCCAGTGAGCTACTTAGCTACCCAGAGAATCAAATGCCTAAAGTTTCAGCCACAAATTAACATGAAATACTAATGAAGTGAGAGAAATTTGTCCTAATTAGCATTGCTGAGAAATGGTGAGTGGGTGGGCTGAGACTCATGAATGGAATATCTCTCCATAAATATTTTTCTTTTTAAAATTATTTTTATTGTTATCTTTTACGTTATTTTTAGTCATTATTTCCCAACATACCTCTTTTCCTCCCTTTCCAAATAATTCATCCCTTATAATAAGGAATAAAACAGGAAAACAACAGTTTATCAAAATTAATCAATACTAATTCAGACTAACGATATATTTGGTGTTCCCTTTCTTAGTCTATCACTTCTGCAAAAAAGAGAGAGGAATATGTTTTCATCTTTTTTTTAGGGATGAGCTTATCCATTATAATTTTTATAGTATTCTGTTTTGATTATTTTACTGTTATTACTCCTTCCACATACATTGTTGTATTTATTATATAGACTATTTTCCTAAATCTCCTTACTTCACTTTGCATTAGTTCACATACATGTTCCCATTTATCTCTATGTTTTCATATTCATTTTTTCTTTTAACAGAGTGGTATACCATGAGATTCAAGTTATTACAATTTGGTTGGCTATTTCCTGGGAGGTGAGCATCAATTTTGTTTGAAGTTCTTTGTTACCGAGAACTATTTTTTGCTATAGTTTTTTTTTTTAGTTTGTTCTTTTGCATCTTTGGCATTCTGAATTTAAGTGTATGGACATTTTGGCCACTTTCTTAGCAGAGAGTCCAATTGCTCTCCTGGATGGTTGGATCAATTCACAGTTCTATTGAGATTGTAGTAAGGTGCCTATCACAAGTCTTCCAACATTAACTTTTCCCATCTTTTGTCAACTTTATCAATTTGCTGGATGTGAGATGAAACCTCCCAGAGTTCTTTTAAATTGCAATTCATTTGTTGAGATTTGGGGCCCTCATTCATATAATTGTTAATCATTTGTTATTTTTCTTTTGAGATATTTTTTAATACCATTTACAATTTATCCACTGGGGAAAGGTTTCTGACTACTGTTTTTTTTTTTCTCCTATAGGGAGGAAAGTGGGCAGGATTGGAGTCAAGGGTCAGTTTGTGCATCCTTTTTTATGTTGTATGCAGTGGTAGAGTGGAATGCTAAGTGAGTGCATTAAGGGGAAAGGATTAGATTTATTTTTTTTTAAACCCTTACCTCCCATCTTATAATCAGCACTGTGTATTGGTTCTAAGGCAGAAGAACGGTAAGGGCTAGGAAATGGGGGTCAAGTGACTTGCCCAGGGTCACACAGCTGGGAAGTGTCTGAGGCCAAATTTGAGCCTAGGACTTCCTGTCTCTATGCCTGGCTCTCAATCTACTGAGGCCTCCTAAAAGATTAGATTTCTAAGCTGTTAATTCACCAGTATTTTTACCTGTAGGTCATTGATGTCGACCATGAAGACAGCTGAAATAGCTTTATTTCTTGCACAAAATTCTTATTTTGGAGAGGTTTCAGAGGTCAAGAGGATCAGAGAAAATGCATAGTTTTCCAATTCATTAGTCACATGATTTTATTTCCTCATGCTCATTATTTTTCAAATGTTGAACCATCCTGCTACAAATGGAATACATTTAACTTCAATAAAATATATGATGTGGTGGATATATTATTATTGTTCTTTATGATGGCATTATACAAAATTTTGAATTTATATTATTGATAATTTTCTATAGTCCTTTCTTTTCTTTATTTACCCCAAGTTTAAAAATAAAACTATATTTATATTTTCAAAGCTGGGGTTGTCCATGAATGATTGTAGCATGTCATCATCATGATCATAGCCAGCCTGCAGTAGTAGAGGATGAATGAATATGGTACCAGAGGACTGAGATTTGTATGGCAATTTGACTTTTAAATTAATTCTCTCTGTGACATTGCAGACTTTTGTAAAATGAGGATGTTGTATTAGAGGATATCTACAATCCCTTCTTTCTCTATATGTGAGAACTTATTATTATCATCCTCCATTCCAGGAATATTTATATCCAACAAACTAGAATTTATCAGTCTCTTCCATGTCAATGTTTGAGAACTACAAAAACATTCTTCCTCTTCTTTCTCTTTTGCTAGATTTTATGTGATCCATTACTTTCCTGATTGAGCTTATCATTACAACATAGTTTGTTTTCCTTCATACTTGACAATTTTATATTTCTACCTTATTTGCTTGTTTTATTTGTATAGGTTAACAATATTCAGACTGCAAAGGCTGATGAAGGAGAAATTGAAGCTTCAAATTAAAGAGGCAACAACACTAAGGATATAGGTTTGACAAAAGAGTATTTCACTTCTATTAAGTGAGATGATGCCCAGGCTTAGATTAACTATACCTTAATGTATCAAAAGATCTCCCTGATATAACAGAGAAAATATTTTCCAAGCATTTATGTGGAATCATGGAGAATGGGAATGGTGTCAGTTTTCAAGAGTTGAATAGATAGAATCCAGAAAATATAGATGAATTAGTTTGATTTCAATTCCTATAAAACTTTCTTAATTACACTACTAATTATGATAGATTATTAAACAGATGGCCTATGAACATTTAGTAAAAGAAGTGGAGATAACTGGGAGACAGCATGGTTTCATTAAGAACCAGTCATGCCACACTAATCTAATTTCCTTTCTTGATAGGGTTACTACACTGCTAAATCCAGGGAATGCCATAGACACTATACATCTTGATTTCAGCAAGTCATTTGATGGAGTCCTATAATGTTCTCTTGGAAAAGATGGAGAAATTTAACTTGCATGATGTTTAGGTAATTAGGAAGATGTATAATTGATACCCATGCTTGACCTTATGCTTGACACTATTCTGGCCAACATTATTATCAGTGACTTTTATGAACATATATCAAGCATTTTTAAAGTGAAATAGAATGAAGACCCAAAGTAAAGAAAGATAGCTAATATGCTGGATTTAAGTGATTTTAGTGTGTCAGAATAATTAGCTGAAAGTAAAAATGTGAATTGATATGATCAAATATAAAGTCCTGAACTCAAAACACTCAGTTTTATAGCTATGGGACTGAGAACTGGTTTTCCATAAATTCACACGAAAAAGATTTAGGGGTGCTATTTGGAAACTGAATTGCTATGATCACAAAAAGGTTGATTTGATATTAGGCAGTATACATGGAAGGGTAGTATTTGAAGGAGTGAAAGTAATGATCCCTTTGCTTTCTTCACTGACTAAGCCACATATGGGGAAATGATGTTAGGTTCTAAATACTACATATTGCTCAATTGGTAGCCCACTTTAGCATATTTTTTTAAAATTTAGACCCAACATTTTAAGCTTGAATTCTTTTAGTGAAGGAAGTAGGACCTTCACACCCCCATTTTTAGATTAAGGAAAACACTCAGCTATTTCTTTGAGATAGTCAAGCTTATTAATAGAAAGGGGACCAAAAAGAGCAAGGGATATACCCATTGTTACAAGGGCTGTGATGGAATATTATCCATGAAAAGACGAATCTGGGAAAGGGTGGTCAAATAGGAATGAGGAAAACAAAAGGAAGAAAGATCCAAAGGAAGAGAGTGGTCAAAAGGAAGAGCAGTTGCCAAATGCTGCAGCGAGTTCAAGAAAAATGACATGAGAAAAAGACTACCAGATCTGGTAATTAGAAGATCAAAAATAACTGAAGAGAGATAGTTTCAATGATGATGTGGTTGTAGCCCCAACTAATGTATTAAAAAATGAATGGAAGAACAAAAATAGAAGCAATGATCATAAATTGAGAATTTTGTATGATTATAATATATTACTTTGAGACCATATGTTGGAGGAAAACTTTCACTGAGTCTTTTTCTATAATCAATGAATATTTTTAAAACAAGGAGCTTATCTCTTTTACACTTCATAGTCAATTCTGAGAGTATCATAGCAAATAATCTACAAAAGCCTTTTGGTGTTTTCATGAGATAGTGATAATCCGTGGCAATGTCTTAATTTTTATCAATTCAAATTTTTCTGAGTCAACAACTTATTTAAGTATCTCAGGTTAGAACTATTTTAGTCATGTAAAGTAAATTGGTGTCATTATCTTTCTAATTTAATATTGATTTTGAATATTGCTATAATCAGTTGACGATCTGATTGTTCTAAGTTAGCAGTCTGAAATGAATCCCATGTTGATCACAAGTTGTTTCCTGTCCATTAAACCATAGTCAGCTTAATGATTCAAATTCAAGACTTCCAATTTCTAATCCAGTTTCCTTTCCATTACATTATGCTAATTACTGGGGGACAATTAGTATGATTAGACCATGTATTAAAAAATATAGATGGTCCTTGAAAAGAATGCTGGGATTCTTATATGTGATTTTTACATATGATAAAATAATTTTAATATATTGACATTTACATGTTTATGTAAGAACATATTACCAGAATAATACTGAAGTACCATAAAAACTGATTATCTTTGAATTCATAAGAGGATCTTTCCTAATTAGTGGGAAATTGTATAATATTATTATTGCAGCAAATAAGTGTAATATTGAGTACATATGATTTTTCTCCTCTTTACTCCTTTCTTCTCAGACTAGGAAGGCTAACACAAATTTACTTTATCCAAAACAATACAGTTAACACCAAAATAGATTTTTAAGCCAACATTTGAACCTAAGAAAGTTCTATAAAGTAGAAGAATATTCTGACCTCTTCCTTGCTACCACAGCTGGACTTGCTCCAGGCCTCCGGCATCAGAATAGTGGAGTTAGGCTTGAATGTCTCCAAAATAAGGGTTGTTCCTTGTCCACATTCCAAATGAAAGTCTCAGGCATGTAGTCACATATATATATCCACGTGCACATCTCAAATGACTAAGAGTTCTAGTTAAAAATATGAAGTGTAACTGACCTCTGTCTGATGATTTGGAAAAGTTATCGTGATTTGGAGAAGATATCATGGCAGACATATATTTAGATAGGACTTGGAATAGATGACCTTTTGAGTCTTTTTCAACACATGACTATTCAATAAAACAATTGATAAACATTATAAAAAATACAGAAGTGAGACATTTCCTTCTCTCAAGGAGTTGATCATTTATTGTGTGCCAGCTAAATCATTCTGTGCCTCTGTGATTATTACAGAGTATCAGGATAACATGGTCCAGATTCCCAATAGGTGATGTATATCTCAGGGGCTCTTGTGTATTTTCTAGGATCAGGAGATGACTAACAGTTCTGTCACTTGTCTTATTTCCTTTAATAAAATCAATAGAGAATCTTTTTTAAATATTTCATTTCAACCTCTTCAGATACAAGGAGGGAGGAAATAATGTCTCAATTTAAATATAATTTGATTTTTCAGAGTAAGGTATTAAAATTTTAAAGGTTCACATGCTTGTATTATCTAAGCCAATGTATTATCCTCAGGTCAACAAATGTTATAAAAAGCCAATGCAAAAGACTATTCTGATTTTTTTCATAAGTATAGTGCAAATGTCAAATACTCTTTGGAGACTATAATTTCTTTTGGAATTCTGCTTCCTTTTCCCTTCATGCAGAAATCCACTGGAAGGTGATCTTCCTCCCTACTCCAGGATAGTTTATAATAAGGGTTACTTTACTGCCTGTATATACAACTCTAATCTGTACAAACTCAATCCAAGGTGTGACAGCTCGCTTAAATCATATAAAACCTGGACTTCCATTTTGCCCCTGCCTCATATCCATTATTATGTTTGTTTATATAAAAGTGTATTTGGGGATCCAAATCCCTGACATCAAAATAGTTCACATAAACCAGTGACCAGAGTAATTACCAACTCAGATTTGTGACACTAAGTCTTGAGAGGTGGAGAGATTTACAGATGCCAACCAATCAATCTCCCTGAAGAACTCATACTGTATCTGTTAGTTTGTAAATTAGGCAATCTGGCTTAATGTCTGTTTTATAAATGGTACAGCTTATGCCAGCAAGAAAATCACAAGGCAAAAGCACTAAAATGAGAAATATTAACCTAGTCCAGTGGTGTTCTATTCTGTAGCTGGGCAATTATTTACCAGTGTTATTAAAAGTTTATGCTTTCTCAGGGGTCTCTTCCCTTCTGTTCTGCTCTGTTCTGTTCTCTTCCCTTCTTTTCTTTTCTCTCCTTTTCGCTTGTTCTTTTACTCTCTCTCTCTCCCAGTCTCTGTCTCTCTTGCAATCTTGCATATAAGTTCAAGCAAATGGTTCCCTGTTTTTTTTTTACCTTTAATCTCTAACCCCTCTACATATTTTATGAATTTTGCATACATTCATTAATTAGAATATCAAAAGCTTTATTTTAGGCATTTATCAGTGGATTTGTGATTACTTGCTAGTCACTGGAAATTTCAGCCATTTGAAAACAAGGAAGTCTTTGTATTTTGAAAGAATAATGTACAGGAATTGATTTTGCCAGAAGATACAGTAAAAATTCAGATAGAGAATGCCATCTCACAAGGTTAGATAATTAAATCAATTTACTTCCATTTTATTCAAGAATCAGTCCCTGTTCTTTACAAGGTATTTTCCTACATGTAGGTCCACTCTTAAATAGCTTATTTTCTACTGTGAATGGTTATCAAGAGGGACAACTTGCACATGGGTCAATAAATACAGTTACTTGATTTTTTATAGTATCTTTTTAAAATTTGAATTAATTAATTTAGTCAATTTAGGACATTATTCCTTGGTTACAATGATCACATTATTTCCCTCCCTCCCCTCTAGCCACCCTTTCCACAGCCAATGTGCAATTTCACTTGTGTCCTTGATCAGAACCTATTTCCATGTTGTTGGTGTTTCAATACAGTTACTTGAGAAGAGCCAGAAAGCTAGGTGGTGCAATAAATGGAATACAGGGCCTGGAATTGGGAAGACCTGAGTTCAAATCTGGCCTCAGACAGTCACTAGCTCTGACTGTGGGCAAGTCATTTAACCCTGTTTGCCTCAGTTTCCTCATTTGTAAAAGGAGCTAGAGAAGTAAATGGCAAACTACTCCACTATCTTTGCCAAGAAAAAATCCCAAATGAGGTCTTGAATAGTCAGATATAAGCAAAAAGAGTAAAGGATAGCAAAAGAAATGACATTAATAGCTAGATCAAGAATCAGGGAAGGAGGAGATGATATCTTCTCTGGGCTTTAAACCAAGTTAATTTGGAAAGAAATGGAGAAAAGATAAGCTTCTAGGAATGAGGGATAGTTTATTTGAATATACAGAATCTGGATAGGGAATGGCATTTTGAGGAATAGATAGTGATCTTGTTTGACCTAAATGTAAAGCTTATAAATGTAACAAATGTAAAGAAGGGAAGTAATATAAAATAAAGATGGATCACAATAACAAAATTAAAAAAAAATAAAATTTAAAAATCCTAGAATACTTATAAAAATAGGTGTAATAGAACTTTCATATACTGATTTCAAATATAACTTCATATTTTGTCTCACTCATTGATTTTATAGAAATTTTATTATTTTACAAAACTATCATTCTTACTTAACACTTCTAAAATATACTTGTGGACTCTTTCCTGTTATATTTATTCTATGGAAGCTATCTTTTTATTTTTTTTACAAGTAACAGTTATATTATATGCTATATATATATATATATATATCATATGCCATATATTATATATAACTAACCTGGAGTCCTTAAACCTCTAAGAGGTCTAAGAGGTCTATGGATAGATTCTATTAGATTGTGAGTTTCTTAAGGCAGAGACCATCTTTTTGCCTCTTTTTGAATCTCTAATATTTAGAAGGTATCTTTTTTAGCATCCAGAGAGTTTTGCTATCATGCCTAGTTTCAGTTTTCCTTTGAATCAATTTTCTGCACTCATCAATACCCTCTGCCCCTGGAGGCTCCTCCCTTCCTCTGATGGAAGCGTCCTGAGGACGGATAACTTTTCATTTCCCACTTTCCTACACTCTTCTTAACTTCTCCTTCATATATCCAAACTGGATACCAGCTTCTCTGCCTCCTGCTTTTTCTCCTTACTTTTGAATCTTGTCTTTCTCCATTATATAGTTAGCTCCTTAAGGGCAAGGAGCCTCTTCCCACTGCTTAGTATTGTGCCTGAAACATGATGAGCATCTAATACATTTTTTCCACTGATGGAATGAGAGAAGTGTTGCTTGTGCTCATCACTGATAGTACCTAGCAAATGTAAATTTATGAAATGGATTTTGAGTAACATGATATTTCATAACTTTATAGGCTTTGAAGAATATTGACTAATTTTCTGATAATTTCATACCATATAATCTCCCACTTCCTCTCCAAAATGTTGGTCATTAAAAAAGAATTATTTCCACACAGCTACTTGAACATTATTCAATTCTTCTTCCAAATGCTCATCTACCTTTCATTATTTCCCTTATTTGAAACTCAATCAAGAAATATTTGTCAAAGTCCTATTTTGGGTCAGGCAGCTTGTCAAATACTATATGCACAAATAACATTCCTTTGCTTTTATCCTCATTACTCTTGAAAATTTGCTTTTCAGATAAAGAAAATCTGAACTATTTTGATACATTGTCAATAAAAATTTTCATTAATCAAGGTTAAAATACAATGGTGGGAAAGAAAAATTTTTAGGATTAAAGTGGTTGAAGACACCTGAAATTTTTTCCTTCCAAGTATAAGGAATATAGTAATGTCTTAATTTTGAAAAAAAGTTTTTCTTAGTGACAAAGAGTGACAAGGGGTGGGAGGAAGGGAGGAAAAGGGAGAAAAAGAATGTGGATCATGTAACCATGAAAAAATATTCTAAATTAATTAATTAAATGAAAATTTTCAATTAAAAAAAGAAAATGAAGGACAAACAAAATTATTCCCATATATAATCTCTTTAACCCAGTGACATTGACATTCTGGTTGCTCCATCTTATTGCTCTGGTAGTTTCCCCTGGCAATTTCTCATGCCTAGAAAACACTTACCTCTTAGGCTTCTTTTAAGTCTCAACTAAAATCTCATATTTTACTAGAAGCTTCTTAATTCTAGTACCATCCTTCTGTCAATCATTTCTAATTTGTCCTGTATATAACTTGCTTTGTACATATTTGTTTGTGTATTGTCTCCTCCATGCTTTTTGATGTCAGATGCTATTTTCCCCCTTTTTGTGTTCCCAGCACTTACCACAATGACTGGCATACAGTAGGTACCTAATAAACATGTATTGATTATGGATACCTTCTCCTTCCTGTATGCTGACTGGCTCTAGAAGGACTTGACACACAGTAGGGCAGTACTTCCCTATGAGGCATCCACTCTCTCTGTTCAAACATTGGTGCTCTATCCTAGGCACCATATTGGCAATAATGGAAAGGTAGAGAATTACTCCACAGAAGTAAGCTTCCAGGGAACTGAGGGGCAAGAAGTCTCCAAACAGAGTACTTGAAGGGGGCTACCACTGAGGCTCAGTTCTATGGATTCATGAAATTAGCAGATGAGATTATAGGATGAAATTTTCATGGTTATATTTTCAACTACCAATATTCCCTCAGTAGAGTACTTTCTCTTTCTGACAGATTTATGTTTCAGGGAGCACAGGGTGCCCAGGGAAAAATAGGGCAAAGGTCATCAAATTAATGAGCCCTAGTACTTTGCATTCTGGCTCATAGGTTGATTTGCATCACAACCTTGGCCATCATGGGAATTTAACTACATCTCCTCACCTCACCTCTATTCAGATTCCTTTCCTAGGATGAATTTACAAAGACCTAGGCTAGCAACTTCAGGGTATGATAGGAATTAAAAGACATTTTAGATGATAACTCAAGAGTTTAGAGGTGCCCTCTAAAGTTGTCTTAAATGCCTAAGGGCTTTTATAGTTAGCAAATAGTCTCTGACTTAGTTCTACATCTCACAAAAGCTAAAATTGCCCGAGGCTTATGAGCATTTCAGAACTCAACTCTCACTAGCAGTCCCATCAGCAGCTCAGTTAAAAAAAATACTTCATAGTTATAGACCAGCAGATGTCAGCAGAGAGAAGCAGCATCTCAACAGATTTACTTGGGAGAAAGCAGTGGATGGACAATAGCCCAGCTATAACAAAAACTAAAACCAAAACCAAAAGGATAATATATTGCTAAGAGACAAATGTGACTCCATAGCATTGGATGCATGAGTAACCCAGTAAATAAAATGACTTCAAGGATTATCTAGCTCCATTCCCCCCACCCCTCCCAGACCCCAATTTTATAGATGAGGAAGCCAAGATTCAGAAGTTGTGATTTTTCTAAGCTGATCATGGATGTGACCCCTGTGGAAAGGAAATAAGACTGACAGTTAGTGGGGGAAGGGGCAACTGGGAGTGGCAGTTGGGTCTTGTGACTAACACTTCCTTCCAGCCGGGTGGGACTTGCTTCCTTGTGTTGGAGGAGTGAGGAGCTTGTTCAGTCCAGTCTGGTGTGGTGTTCCTCTTCTTGGTTCAGCCCAAAGATTCAAGCCCAATCTCTTCTGAAGGTCAGACCTGTCCTTGTTTGTTTTCTATCTACTGCTAAGATTCTGAATTAGACAAAGCAGGACTGATATAGGATAGACGGGAGTGGGAGAACCCTCCATCAGCCTCTGGGCTTGACCTCAGCTCTGAAGCTGAGAAGAACTCCAATCCCAACTGGTTATTAAACTTTATATTATTTGAATTCCCATTCAGATAAGTGGACTATCTTTTCTGGTCATAGAGGAAGCTGAACATCAGTTCAGTCATTCCAAGACAAACAGTCCTTATTGGACCCCTGCTGCTTCCTCTCAGCAGGGGGCATATCCCTTTGCCTCACCAAGCAATATTCCCTCTCTCCCCTCAACTACTTCATACCTCCACACAAACCTCCCCAAATCCCCCTGTTTTCCAATCCTCCATTTCCTTTCCCAATAAATATTACACCCAAGTCCTCTGAGTCCAGATTCAGCATTTTTCCATTACATTACACTGTCTCCATGAGTGTTTCTTGAGTGTTTTCCTACTTCCGCATGCTTCCTTGTATCTATGGGAGGTTTTTCCCTCCCCTGCACTTTTGGGGAAAAACTTTAAAAGATATATTCTTGGCCATGTGTATTTCTTATGTAATAAAACTGGCTTACTACAGATGCCATTCTAGGGAGGATATGCTCATGACTTTCTTAAAAATTCCCAAGCACACCAATGATAAAAGGATTTCATTACTTAGGCTTTTTTTTTTTAGATGGTGAACTTCTTGGTTTCTTCCCAGCAAATGGTACTCCAGAGCTGAAATGCCTTTCTGGTCTTTACATAAACTGTGTTGACTTTGTATTGCACAATGGGTGTAGCATGGGCCATCCAATCAAAGGATGCCCTTTTGGCTGGCAACCCTCTTTTGTTGTAGCTTTCCAAATGAAAAGATTGATGGAAAGAAACAGGGGATCCCATCCTCCAACATAGGGATGAAGGGATCTCCCCCAGTGATGTCTAGGGCCAGGAGAATTAACTCGACTTACCTCTACTCGGACATTTAGTGACTGTTGTCTCATTCTTTATATTTCCTTTTCCTTATTTGTTTTGCAGTATGAGTGACTACAGAAGCTGGGTTGAGCTCTACTCAAAGGCAGAGGCTACCAGAGAATTGTTGTTGCAGAAGTGGAAGCATATTGATGACAAGGAAAGAGTTGCCAAGAGAGAGAGGTCCTTGGAAAGAAAAGACTACAAGGCATTTGATTAGAATGTACTCAGTGAAGGTGAAATATAAGCTGGGGTATCAGTAGTCTTTAAACATTTATTTCTCATTGCATCTTGAATATTATATTTTTGACTGAATTTTTTCTAGTGGTGAAAAGCCAATAATTCTGTAAAACATTCTGATTCTTTTAGACTTTTTAGCTACATTTTCCTCTGTATGAGAATCATCTTATTTGATAGCAGTATTGTAAATGTGCACTATAAACCTTTTAAATTTTCCTTTTGAAGCCAAGTTGAAAAGGTGATAAGTCGATTTCCGGTCAAGATGGTGGCTTAGAAGCAGCAAAAGTTCAGACCTTTGAAAACCCTTCCTTACCAATCACAAACTGAATACTCCTAGGGGACTGAAATTCAAACTTAACAACAGGACAGAGCTGGGGAACCCTCCTTCTGGACTCAAATCAAAAGGTATGCCCCACAAAAGCCAGAATCCTTGATCACTTGGGTCTAAGGGGAAGGTAGAAGGAAGGTCCCAGGACCCCTACCCCCCAACCCAGAGCTCTGAGCCAGCAGCGGGAACCTCAGGGTTGGCAAAAGGGCCTCAGGACCAGCTGTTCTAAAGGGCACACCTTGAAAGCAACATGGGCCAGTCTCAGGGCATCCAACACAGATGGCAGAGAATCAACCTGAGAGAGACAAGGGGAGCTTGTTGCCCCCTGGCTGGGTCCTTCCATCAGAGTCTCACCTGAGGTTTTTGCTTCGGGGCACATCCAGACCAACCCAGCTGAACCTAATCCCATCAGGAATCCTCAGAGCTCAGGGAAGCCAGGACCTCCCCCCCTTAGAGTGCAGGGCCTACTGAATGGACAGGAACCTCAGGGCCAGCAAAGGCACTGAGGTATCTTGTGGAGTGCAGACCCTGGGCCTCCCTGGGAAGATAGCGCAGCTGTGGAGAATGGACAATTGGCCTGGGGCTAAAGTCTTGGGCCATGAAACAGATACACTAAGACCCAGTCCTCCTCACTCAGATTTCTGACTGGAAAGGGGAAGAAAAACCATAGAGATGGCAAACCGTACAGAAGTACAAAAGCCCCCAAACACCAAAAAAAGCCAGAAGAAGGGGGTGACTTTGGACACTTTTTATGGAGCAAAAATACAAAATACAGAGGAGATAGAAGAGAAAACACAAACAAATGCTCCAAAACCATCCAAAGAAAATGGAAATTCTCCACAAACTCTTGAAGAATTTAAATCAGAAATTATCAAAAAGATGGAAGCCTTCTGGCAGGAAAAATGGGAAATAATGCAAAAGGAATTCAGCAATCTGAGAGACCAAAATATGCAAATGCAGAAACAGTTTGAAGCCTCAAAAAAAGAGGTCAGACCAAACTGAAAAGGAAAACTAGTCTTTAAAGGTCAGAATCAAGCAACTGGAAGACAATGATCTTGCAAAAGAGCAAAAATTAATAAAGCAAAGTCAAAAGACTAAAGAATTAGAAGATAACATAAAATATCTCACTGACAAGGTGACAGATCTGGAAAACAGAGGAAGGAGAGACAATCTGAGAATCATTGGTCTACCAGAAAAGCCAGAAATAAACAGTAATCTTGATATCATAATACATGATATCATCAAAGAAAACTGCCTAGAGATTCTAGAACAAGGGGACAAAATATGCATTGGAAAAAGTTCACAGAACACCCTCTACATTAAATCCCCACAGACAACTCCCTGGAATGTAATTTCCAAATTCCAAAGCTTCCAAGCAAAAGAAAAAATCTTACAAGAAGCTAGAAAAAGACAATTTAGATATAAAGGATTGCCAATCAGGGTCTCACAGGACCTAGCAATTTCCACTCTGAACAACCATAAGGCATGGAACATGATATTCAGAAAAGAAAGAGAGCTGCGTCTTCAACCAAGAATCAGATATCCATCAAAACTGACTATATACTTCCAGAGGAAAGTATGAACATTCAACAAAATACAAGATTTCCAAGTGTTTGTTAAGAAAAGACCAGAGCTCTGTGGAAAGTTTGACATTCAAACACAAAGAGCAAGAGAAACATGAAAAAGGTAAATATGAAGGAAAGGGAAAAGGAGAAAAATGTTATCTTTTTCTTTTATTCAAGCTCTCTTCTATAAGGACTACATTTATATCAATGTATATATATATTAATATGTGGGGAAAATGTAATGTGTAACTCTCAAAATTGTATGCATCATTGGAGTAGAAAGAAGAATCACGCATAGGGAAAGTTTGGGGCATCAAGATGATATGGAGAAAGGGGGGGTAGAAAGAAAAAGGGAGGGGGGAATCGTACTAAGATATACTCCAAGAAATAGAGAAAAAAACTAAATAGAATAATCTTTCTCACACAAAGATACACATGGGAAGGGGAGGTGAAGAATTCTCCTATAAGAAGGAGAGGAAGAGAGTTTTTACTTAAACCTTACTCTCAGTGAAATCAACTGTGAGATGGAAGAACATCCAGATTCATTGGGATCTTGAATTTTATCTTATTCAACACGGTAAGGGAAAAGGGAAAACCAAGGAGGGTAGGGAGGGAAGGGAACACAAAAAGGGAGGGAAGGAGAGGGGGGAGGGGAAGGGAACAAAAATGGAGGGGCTAGAAAGGGAAACATATCAAGGGAGGAGATTAGGGGGACTGATTTAAAGTAAATCACTGGTTTAAAAGGTTATAGCTAAAGAAGAAAGGTCAGAATTATGGGAGGATATCAAAATGCCAGGGAGTCCACAAGTGACAATCATAACTTTGAACATGAATAGGATGAACTCACCCATAAAACCTAGATGAATAGCAGAATGGATTAGAATCGAAAACCCTATCATATGTTGTCTTTAAGAAACACACATGAGGTGGGTAGACACTCACAAGGTCAGAATTAAAGGATGGAGTAAGACCTTCTGGGCCTCAACTGATAAAAAGAAGACAGGATTTGCAATCATGATATCTGACAAAGCCAGAGCAAAAATAGACCTGATTAAAAGGGATAGGGAAGGTAAATAAATTTTGTTAAAAGGGACTATAGATAATGAGGAAATGTCACTAATCAATATGTATGCACCAAATAGTATAGCACCCAAATTTCTAATGGAGAAACTAGGAGAATTGAAGGAGGAAATACACAGTAAAACCATATTAGTAGGAGATTTGAACCAACCACTATCAAATAGCTGGGGAGGTAGACTCTAAATGAACACTCTAATGCAAATACCAACAACATGGAAATGGGTTCGAATCAAGAACACATGTAATACCCAGTGGAATCGCGTGTCGGCTATGGAAGAGGTGGAGGGGGGAGGGAGGAAAAGAAAATGATGTTTGTCTCCAATGAATAATGTTTGGAAATTACCAAATAAAATAATGTTTAAAAAAATAAGAAAGAAAGAAAAGGTGACAAATCAATGATTGTGAGAACTGAGGAAACTGTTTCCACTGACTAGATGTTAGATACCTCCAAACCTGAACCTGGTAAAAGTATAAAGGCAGGTAAGGGACCTGGATTGGCCAGCCCTTGTAGCCTCTGCAAAAGTAGTGATTAGTATTCTTTTGTACATTTTCCCTGGCTATGTGTGCTGCTATGCACATATATGTTTGCTACAAATATATCCTTCTGGGAATGTTATAATTATAGGTTTAGAACTAAAATGACTTTAGTATTATCTAGCTTGATCTCCTTATTTTATAGATGAGGAAACTGAGGTTTGAGAAATTAGAATTTTTTCTAAGCTGATCATGGATGTGAACCTACGTCCTCTGACTGTCTACATTCAACTTTCAACTGTACTATACTCTGTCTATGTATGTCCCAATTTTTCAATATCCTATTTAAGATTTGTCATTTTCTTTTACCATCATGTTAGTCAATCAGTGTGTGGAAATATCTCAGCATTATTTAAATTTGTATTTCTCTAATCAGTAGTGATTTAAAGAATTTTAATATGATTTTAATAGTTTTGATTCCTCTTAAAATTGCCTATGAAAATATCCTTTGATCATTTGTCAATGAGGAAATTGTTCACATTTTTATAAATTTGTGGGGGCAGCTGGATGGCTCAGTGGATTGAGAGCCAGGCCCAGAGATCCTGAGTTCAAATCTGGCTTCAGACACTTCCTAGCTGTGTAACCCTTGGCAAGTCACTTGACCCCCATTGCCTAGCCCTTACCACTTTTCTGCTTTGGAACCAATACAAAGTATTGATTCTAAGATGGAAGGTAAGGGTTTTTTAAAAATTTGGCTCAGTTCCCTATATATTTGAGAAATGTGACCTTTATCAGAGAAACATTATAAAAAATCTCCCTCCATTTCTTTTTTTTTCTAATTTTGACTGCATTGTTGTCTGTGCAAATGCTTTTTAATTTCATGTAATCAAAATTATCCATTTTACTTCTTGTGATCCTCTCTCTATCTTGTTTCATTATTAATTTTTCTTCCCTTATCCATAGATTTTATAGGAATATTTTCCCATGCTCCCTTAGTTTACTTAGGATATAATATTTTATGTCTAAAACATTTATCCATCTTGACTTTATCTTAGTATACAGGGTGAGATACTGATTTATCCCTAGTTCTTTGCAAACTGTTTTTCAATTCGTCCTGCAATTTTTGTCAAATGGTGAGTTCTTAACACAAAAACTTGGATATTTGGCCTTATCAATACTAAATTACTATGGTCATTTACTTATATGTCTTGTGTACCTTTAGTCACCTGATCTACTACTCTATCTTAGTCAATGATAACTTCTAATATAGTTTGAAATTTGGGACTGTTAGTCTTCCTTCTTTCACATTTTCTTGATTAATTACCTTAATGTTCTTAATCTTTTCTTCTTACAGATGAATTTTGTGATTATTTTCTACAATTGTCCTACAAGCTCTAGAAAATAATTCATTGGTAGATTGATTTATATGGCAGTAATAAGTAAGTTAAATTAGATAGAATTGTCATTGTTATTATATTGGCTCAGCCAACTTATGGGTAATTAATATTTCTCCAATTGTTTAGATATATCTTTATTAGTGTGAAGTGTTTTATAATTATGTTCATATAATCTCTGAGTTTGTCTTGGCAAGTAGACTCCCAAGTATTTTATATTGTCTGCAGTTACTTTCAATGGAATTTCTCTTTCTATTTCTTGCTGGGTTTTGTTGTCAGTATATGAAAATACTAATGATTTATGTTTAAATTTAAATTTGTTAATTTTTTCAATTAGTTGTTTTATTTTAGATATTTTAATTATTTTTCTATTATAGGTAAAAATATTTTCCCTTCTTCCCCCCCACCTCCATTCCCATGAAGGCAAGTAATATCATATAGGTTTCACATATGTTATCATATAATACATATTTACCTGCTCATCATGGTATGAAACAAGACACACATTGCTTACATTTCAGAAAAATTCATGGAGGAAACAAAGTGAAGAAAGGTATGTTTTAATTTGTATTCAGACTCTGCCCCTTCTTTGGCAGTAGATAGCCTTTTTTTTTGTTTTGAGTTCCGTGGACTTGTCCTGAATCCCTGTCTTACTGATAATAGCTATGTCATTCACAGTTAATTATCATATATTCTTGTTGTTAGTGTGTTCAATGTTCTCCTGTTTCTTCTCACTTCACTTTGTACCACTTCACATAAGTCTTTCAAGGCTTTTCTGTGCTCATTTTGTTCATCATCTCCAATAGCACAACCATATTCCAATACAATCATATACCACAACTTGTTCAACCATTGATGGATATCCCTTCAGTTTCCAGTTCTTTGACACTACAGGAAGAACTGCTATAAATATTTTAGAATATATAGTTTCTTTTTTTCTTCCTTTTATCACCTTAGGAAATAAACCTAAGAGTGATATTTCTTGTTCCAAAGGTTTACTGTTTATGCCTCTGCTATACAAAATGGTTAGATCAATTTATAAATTTATTAATTAAACGTGTTCTTATTTTGTCACATCCTTTCCAATATTTGTCATTTCACCATTTTTTTCATTTTTCATTTTAGCCAGTCTGATAGGTGTGAGATGTTATATCATATCATATATATGTTATGTTTTTATTTATATTTTTCTAAAAAAGAATAATTTAGAGCATTTTATATAGTTAGATATAGCTTTGATTTATTTATCTAAAAGCTGTCTGTTCATATCTTTTGACCATTTATCAATTGGGGAATGACTCATATACTTATATATTTGACAAAGTTTTCTATGTATTTTATATGAGTTCTCTACCTGAGAAACTGTCTATAAAAATCCACTTCCCCCCAAATTATTGCTTTCCTTTTAATCTTGGTTAAATTTGTTTTATTTGTATAAAACTTTTTCAATTTAATATACTTAAAATTATCCATTTTACATTTCACAATGCTTTCTGTCTCTTGCATATTCACAAACATTCTTTTCCTATCCATTAATTGGATAGGTAAAATGTTCCCTATTTTTCTAATTTGCTTGTTTCTCCCTTTTATACATTTTAGTTTTTTAGTTGATTTTATAGAGTTCTCTAGATATACTATCATATCATCTGCAAAGAGTGATAGTTTTGTTTTCTCATTGCCTATTTTATTTCCTTCATTTTTCTCTTGTCATTCCCATATCTAGTATTTCTAGTACAATATTGAATAATAGTGGTAATAATGGATTCCCTTGCTTCATCTCGGATCTTATTGGGAAGGTTTCAAATTCATCCCTGTTAGAAATGTTTATTCATGGTTTTAGATAAATAGTGCTTATCTTTTAAAGAAGGCTTCACTTATTTTTATGATTTCTAATTTTTTAAAAAACAGGAATGGGTATTGAATTTTGTCAAATACTTTTTTTTTGCATCTATTGATATAATCTTATGGTTTTTATTGTTTTTTTTCCCCTGTTGTTGTTATAGTCAGTTATGCTGATAGTTTTCCTAATATTGAACCAGATGTGCATTCTAGGTCTAAATCCCACTGATTATAATGTATGATCTTTGTGATGTTTAGTTGTAATTTATTTGCTATTGCTTTGTTTAAAAATTTTGCATAGGTATTTATTAAGGAAAGTATAGTCTTCTTTTTCTGTTTTGTTCTACCTGGTTTAGGGGAGATCATATACAATTTGTGAATGGTATCACACAACATATTTGTGTCAGAAAAGGAATTTGGTAGGACTCCTTTACTTATTTTTTCCCAAAATAACTTATATGGTATTGAGATTAATTATTCCCTAAATGTTTGATAGAATTAAATTGTGAATTTATCTGATCCTGGGAATTTTTTCTTCGAGAGCTCATTTTTAACTTTCTTTCATTATTCCTCTCCTTTCTCTCAGTGTATCCTTCTTTCTTATCTATACATTTTTAAAAAACCTGATACCAATATAATTGACTCATGCCTTCTTTCTATGTAGAATTCTTCCACTTAATAATGATAAATTCTTAGAAGTTACAAACATCATTTCCCTATATAGAAAGGTAAACAATTTAAATTTCATTTCATTATGATTTCACTTTCATATTTACCTTTATATGCTTGTCCTGATCTTGCATTTGAATAACAAATTTCCTGTACAGCTCTGATCTTTGCAACAGGAATGCTTTAAAATCCTCAATTTTATTTAATATTTTTTCCCTTGAAAATGGATACTCAGTTTTTCTGAGTAGGTTATTCTTAGTTGTGATCTGAGTTCTTTTGCTTTCTGAAAGATCATATTACAAATCCTCCAACCCTGCTCGATTAAAAGGGTAGCTGCTACACTTTTTGTGATCATTGCCATTCATGAGGTCTCTGTGTTTGAATGGTTTCTTTCTGACTACCTGAAGTATTTTCTCATTTACCTGTAGGCTCAGGAATTTGACTATAATATTCCTGGGAGATTCTATTTTGGGATCTCTTTTCATTTTTCATTGCTATATTCTTTCAATCTCTATTTTATCCTCTGGTTCTAGAATGTCAGAATAATTTTCCTTGATAATACCTTCAAATTCGATGTCTAGCCTCTTTCTTTAATTGTGTCTTTCAGATAGTCCAGTAATTTTTAAATTTGTCTCTTCTTGATTATATTTCCAAGTCAATTATTTTTCCAATGATTTATTTTACATGTTCTTCTATTTTTCATCCCTTTGACTTTGTTTTGTTGTTTATTGCTTTTTTACATGTTTTTTTCCTTTAGTGAATTTTTGTACTTTTTTCCATTTAGCTAATTCTGTTTTTTAACATTTTTCTTCAGTAATTTTGGACCTCTTTTTCCAAACTTTTAATTGTCTTTTCATAATATTCTTTCTTTGTTTTCATTCTTTATCTAATTTGTCCTCTGTCACTCTAATTTTGTTTAAGAAATTATTTTCTTAGCTATTCCAGAAATTCTCATTGAACTGTCAGTTCACATTTTTTTTTCTTTTGAGGATTTGCTTGGGTCCATTTTGACTTAACTGTCTTCTTTTGAGTTTGTGTCTTGAGCTCCCCTGTCACCAAAGTAGCTTTTTATGAGTTTTTTTTTTAATAGACTAATTTTTGTTGTTGTTTGGCCATTTTTCTACCTTTGAAATTTACATTAAAATTGGGCTCTGTTCTTGGTATGTGTGTGGAAGAAGAGGCAGTTTCTTAACTTTTAGGCTTTTTTTGCACTGCTCTTTTCAGAGATAATTCTGGGGGGTTTGGAAGCTTTTGGTTCTCTGAAGGTAGTGTGATCTGGAGAGAGATGAAGTCATTGCTTTCTAGTCTGCACTCTAGTCATTCAGGGAAGACCTTTGCTCTGTTGGGATCAGAAAAGTTACTGTTACTTTGGATCCCTGATGAGAAGTGATTGCCCCTCAGTACTCCCTGAATTTGTTCTAGGTAATGTAGTTGCCAAATAACATCAAGCCCTAAGCTCACTTTTAATATGGAGTCATCTCTCATCTCTTTCTGAACAATTTCTAGGTCCTCTTGCTTTCTCTCACTTGAGAGCTTTAGAATGTGATGATGCTTCTGTCAATCACCTACTCCTACCACTGGTGTTTCATCTACATGGTTTTTGAGCCAGCTTCTACCTATGATGACATGTCACAGATCTCTCTTTACAACATCTTTTATTGTCTTGGGCTGGAAGAATGTCTCATTCTGAACTTTTGCTGATTTTTTTTTTGGCTCTTCTAAACATCAATTTACAGCTATTTGGAGGGGAAGTACTTTTTCTTCCCCTGCCATCTTGGCTTCACCCCAGTAGACCAGAAGATCTTTATAATCACTTATTTTGCTATTTTGAATAAATGTTTCTTACTTTGAATACTGTCTTTTGTTTGGTCTAGTAAAAAAAGAACCTGAAATGAAGGCTCATGAGATTTGTCTTGAGTGAGTATCAGCCCATAAATTGCCTTCAATTTGTAGTAGTATTCAAGTAATATGCATTAAAAGGGTTTCCAGAAACTACATCAATTTAAAAAATTCTGCATCTGCCTCTAGTCAAAGGATGTTCTTTGCAAATTATGGGCTTCCTGCCAATTACTCCCTTTCCTCAATAGATGTGTACATATTTGTTTGATTGTATTTTCCAATATTTAATTGTGAACTCCATGAGGGTAGGAACTGTCTTTTGAATATTTTTGTTTCCTGGGTGTTTAATAGTGCCTTGCCTAGAGTAGGCACTCAATATTTATTGATTGATGCCCTTCAACCATGGGGCCTCATTTTTCCTGTTGTTGAACATCAATTTACTTGTTTGGAATCCATGCAAATAATTTATAGACCACTCTGAAGATGGTTCATATCACGTACAAGTAGTTTAGACTTTCCTTCATTTCTAGCAAACACCTAGAAAATCAGATTAGTTGTGAATATGCAGAAGAGCTGATTCAGACATCTCAGTTTTTCAAAATTATCCAAGTCCAGGATTCTTAACCTGTGGACCACTTTGGTAGTCCAGGGAAACCTCTGAACCCCTGCTCAGAATAATGTTTTTAAATGAGTAAAATGAAATACATAGAATTGCAACAGAAACCACTGATAATGAAATAAAGGAGTAATTTTTTTCCCCATACAAATTCACAGCCCTGAAAATCATGCATTGGAAATATTCTCCACACCATTAGCCCTTGCCTACTGGTAGCATCAGTAATGTAACTTTATACCAGATTGTCCAGGTTTATTGAGCTTACCTCAGTTGTACCATATTCTTGTCTCAAAATGTCTCTTTCTTATCTATCAATATTAGTTTTCCTTTCCATGCATTAATACACAAAACCCCTGAGAGTCATTTTCAAATATTTCACTCACACAGTGACTGTTGTAGACATAGAAGCCAAGTTTCTCTCCACAATTTCTCTTTCCTAACTTCAGAGCAGTCCTTGTAGATGTTCTGATTACACCAGAGAGGGACTTTCTGTTAGGTATTAATGTCTCATGTTTATATTCTGTATTTTAACTCCTTAATCACTACACCTCAGGTTCAGTATTTTCTGATATCACTATACAGAGAACACAGTGACCAAACATGCTAAATGTTTCTCATGCTATAATATGCAGAATGATTTTGAAAATGTTGCTAGATGAACAAATTATATTTTCCTAGTAATATTTTTTTGAAAACTTCATCTGCAAAAGAGCCTGAAGGTGATAATGAGTTTATCATTATTCTTTACTCTGTTTTTCAGTTTACACCTGATATCTTCTTTTATATACAGCAATAAAATGTGATATTTTCTATGTTATCGCCATGGACATTTTAGATACCCTTTCTTTTAAAAAATGTTTTAATTATTTGTAAAATTCTTTTCTTTTTATATTTAAGGTCCAAATCTCTCTCTCCCTTGAGCCTCTTCCCTCATTGAGAAGACAAGCAATATATCAATTATACATGTAAAATAATATAAAACGTTTCCATATTAGTCATAATGCAAAAAAAATGAAGAAAGTGAGAAAATTATGCTTCAATTTGCATTGAGATCACCAGATCTCTCTCTGCAGGTGGATAGTACTTTTTTCATTATGAATCTATTGGAATTTTCTTGGATTATTGTACTAAACAGAATAGCCAAGTCTTTCATGGTTACACCACTGATGTTACTGTGTTCAGTGATCTCCCAGTTTTTCTCCCTGTTTTTATCATTGCATGTTGCAATAGTTCATATGGGTCTTGCCATACTATTTTTCTAATGGAACAATGTTATTTCATCACAATTATATGGAACAACTTGATAAAAATTTTGTACATATATATATTGCATTTGTACATATTGTCCTTTTCAGTTTTCTCTGATCTTTTTGGGGTATCGACCTAGTAATGGTACTGCTGGGTCAAAGGATATACACAGTTTTATAACCTTTTTGGCATAATTTCAAGTAGTTCTCCAGAATGATTAGACAAGTTCATAAGTATAACTACAGTTTATTAGGGTAACTATTTTCCCTCATTCCCTCCAAATTTGTCCTTTCTTATAGATTTGAGTGTGTGTGTGTGGGGGGGGGGTAGGTCAGTTTTTAAATTTGCATTTTTTAAATTAATAGTCATTTAGATAATTTTCATATTACTATATGTAGGTTTAATTTCTTCTTTTGAACACTGCCTGTTCCTCTCCTTTGATCATTTTTCAATTGGGAAATGTCCCTTATTTTTATAAAGTTCACTCGGTTTATATATATATATATACATATATATATATATATATATATGTGTGTGTGTGTGTGTGTGTGTGTGTGTGTGTGTGTGTGTGTATGCATATACATGATAAATGAAGCCTTTATCAGAAAAATAATTAAAAATAATAATAATTCATTACCTGTGGTTCTTTTTAGCAAAACATAAATATAAATCATTTAGGTTTATTTTTGCTTTTGTGTTGTCTGATACCAAACTTTTATTTTAACTGACGCATATTAGATTCTATTACAGCCATTTATTTTAATTCTTTTTTGTGTATCTTTCTGTTTCAAGTGCCTCTTTTCCATTTTATCTCCTGAAGAATTATACTATTTTGTTGAGTAGGTTATTCTTGCTGGTAAACCTGGTTTATTTCCTTCTAGAATATCATTTTTCAAAATTTGCTCCTTTAAAGTGATGGATGCTGTATCTGAAGGAGATTTAAAAAATTGGGAAAGAACCTGTTTGTACAAAAATATTGATAGTTGCTCTTATTGTGGTGGGGAATGGTTGAACAAATTGTGGTATATAATGGTCTTGGAATACTATTGTGCTATAAGGAATGATGAACAGAATGAATTCAGAAGAAGTTGGAAAGACCAAAGTGAACTGATGCAAAAGGAAATAAGCAGAACCAGGAGAATATTATACACAGTAACTGCAATTTTGTGGAAAGATCAAATTTCATAGACTTTGCTACAAATAGTGATACAATTATCCAGGACAATTCTGAGGATGTATAAAAAAGAATGCTATCCATCTCCAGAGAAACAACTGTTGGAGAAGAAATACAAGTGAAAACACATGATTTTTCACTTGTTTATTTTAGGATATGTTTGGGGGTTTTGGTTGTATAAGGTTATTTGCTTACAAAAATGAATAATATGGAAATGCTTTATGTGATAATACATGTATAACCCAGATTGAATTGCTTGTCAGCTCTGGAAAGGGGGAAGGAAGAAGGGAGGAAAATATGACTTTGTAAAACTTATGTCAAAATATGTTATTAAAATAAACATTAAAAAAATGAAATGTTGGCTGCTAAATCTTCTGTGATACTGACTATAGTTCCACAATATTTGAATTCTTTATTTCTGGTTGCTTTTAGTAATTTTTTTTCTTGTCCTACTTCTTGAGATTGGGATTTATGTCAGTTCTAGTTAGCTCTAAATTTTGACTATAATATTCTTGGGAGTTTTAATTTTGGAGTTCTTTTAGGAGGAGACTGGTAGTTTCTTTTTTAAAAATTCTACTTTATTTCTTTTGATTCTAAGATACTTGATTGCTCTAAGTTTAATTCTTAGGTCCTTTTGTTGTTCTTTTTCATAGCTTTTAATTAGTTCAAGGATTTTTAAATTTTCTCTCCTTCATGTGTTTTCCAGGTCATCTGCTTTCCCTACAAGATATTTAATATTTTCTATTATTTTTTCAGTTAAAAAATTTTAAAATATTATTTCTTACTGTCTTATGGAATCATTAGTTTCCCTTAATGCCAACCTTAATTTCTAGGAGTTATTTTCTTCAGTGAGTTTTGTACCTCTTTCCCCAAACAGCTCATTATATTTTTCATATTTTTCTCCCCTACATTTTGCCTTTTTTTCCTATTCTTTTCTCTACTGCTCTTTCTTTTAAAGTCACATTTTAGTTCCTTCTTTAACTCTTGTTCTAGCTCATATGGGAATTATTGTTAAATAATACAGCTTGTATTTCATTGAGACTTTGCTTATAGAAGTTTTTGAGTCATTCTTTTATTTTGTGCTGGTTTCCTGAGCTTTCTTATCATAATTATAGTTGTGTGTCATGGTATTATTTTTCTGTTTACTTATTCTTCCAGTCTACTTATTGAGGTTGGATTTTATTTTAGTTATGGGCTATACACACTTCTTGGAGGGGAAATGTCTGTCCTGAGGTTCTGTCTTTTAATTTTTTAGGTTTTTTTTTTTTTCAGTCTTAAAACAATTTATTGACCTGCAAGTTTTCAGTGGTCCCAAAGAATCTTGGTCGAGGTCTTCCCTGCCCTGCTACTTTGAGTTCTGCAAGTTCCTGACTAAGGTTTTGATCTACTGGCTTGTTTCTGTTTGAGATTTTTAGTAGACCAAACAGCTACTATTTGCTTCCCAGAATGTTTTGTTCTCAAACTTAGCTAGCACGTACACTCAGAGCTAGTCCTCTCTACTCTTGATGTGAGACTCACTATAGTTGTAGGTGACATTGCTGCTGCATGGCCTCTGGTCTTGAATCCAGCTCTTGCTTAGGGCTGTGTACCAATATCTTTCTAGTCCCCAATCTTGACTGTCTCAGCCTCTGGGTGCCTCAATGCTCTCCACCATCACTGCTATTTGTGATCCTGGCCATACTTCTTTCCCAGTATCTCTATTTCCCAGGTCTCTCTCTATTTTTAAGCCATCTTAAGATGAAAAATAATTCACTGTGACTTCTTAGATTTTCCAACCAAAATTCTATGTGGCACATTCTCTTTGTAAATTAATCTTTGTTGAAGTGATTTGGAGAGAGATTAATATTTTATTGCTACCTCTCATTATGCCATCTTTGCTCTTCTCTCACATAGAAATTCTAGCTCACAAAATAAATTCCTTTTTCAGATTTTCTAATTAAAATTCTGAGGATTTTGTGAGCTAATTTGAAGATCAATGAGAAAGCGTCAACAATTTATATTTATCAATATCCCATTATCATAGTTATCCCATCTCTTTGGGAAATTTTCAGGAATAACTCCTGGAATACCTTAATCAGTGTCTCATTCAGTCAGTATTAATAGGCTGCAAGATTTCAATATATGGCCAAAAATAAAGTGAAAACTCTGAAAATGAGATTAATAATCATCCAGTATAAAATGTGTTAGCAAATTTTAATCATATTATTTCAGTTGGAAAGAGCAGCTCTTTAAAGCCTCTAATTTTGTAGTCGGTAACTTAAGAGAAACTAAATGAAATATTAACAACTGCAGAGCTTATGGCTTCAGCTCCTGATGTAATCACAAGTAAGCTATAGAGTACACATGCTGCCTGATATAATGAAGGTCTGTGGAAGTGTTCAATTGTAAGAAACAGGAATTTAGTGCGTCTATGTGATTTCCTGTCTGTTTTCTCCCTATGTAGCAAGTCCTCTGGCAAAAAGACATCTGTGTGTATGTTTTTCTCCTTCAATGAATGAATGTCATGATTTAAGATAGTTTCTCCTCTGACTGCCTGCTGGTTTATTTCAGGCACCTGCTTTTGTAGAGAAGAGAGAAGGGATTTGTAAGTGGTCATTTTGGGGCCTACACTGCTGACATTTGACCTGCATAATATCCTACAGGAACAAGGAAAACTAAAGAACTTATGAGAGTTGTTCTAAGCCCAGGAATGGTTTTAGAATCATATTTATATATCAGTGTATCAACATGCTGCCAAAGACTTTTGGTAATGGTTCATAAATTTGTGGAAATTAATTTTAAATTTGAATTTTTCTTTTTTTAAAATCAATGTCGGATTTTTTAATTCAAAGGTTAACATTTAAGTTTATTGGTTTTTAATTATTTTTGAAATACTTTAAATCCAAAACTTTCTCCTCTAGGATGCTTTCCATATTGTCTATGATAGTCCATTGCTCATTTCTAATATCTATCTAATCTAATATCTGTCTATCTAATATCTAATAATAATAATAATATTAAATAATTTCATTGTCATTTTTGTTTCCTTTACTCAAACTGAGTGCCTCATGCAGATTGAAAAGTTGTGTTGTTTTAATCGGTCATTTTAAATACTGTAATTAAAAAAGGTCTATGGGAATCAACATATTAGGGGCTACCTAAATAAATAATTTTTGGCTCATGTAATTATACTTGTAATGTATAACAATCAGTTTTACTGATATATGTTTAACTTTCCTTCATGAACTAAATGACTAGTTTTTAAAAAGAAGGAATAAGTAATAAAAATAGAAGCCAATAAAGTTAGGTGGAAAAAGAAGGAAGAAAGGAAGGAAAGAGAGTAGAAAGAAAAGGAAAGGAAACAAGAAAGAAGGAAGGTAAAAAGAAAGAAAGGAATGAAGGAACAAAGAAAGGAAGACAGAAAGAAGCACTTCGAGATTCAAAACTATATTATAAAGCAGAAGTCATCAAAACCATCAGTATTGGTTAGAGACATGGATCAATGGAACAAAAGACTAAAAAGGGGAGAATCAGAAATATCAGAACATAATAACCCCAAAACATATATTACTTAGGGAAGAACTGCATGATTGCTGAGAAAATAGGAAAGTAGCTTGGCAGGAATTAGGTTTAGAGTAATATTATAGACATCATTCTACAACAAATTCAAAATGTATATGCAACCCTGAATATTTTAAGGATTGGAAGAGAGAGATTATGTATAATATATATAATATATATGCATATTTGCAAATATATATATTACAGTTATAGATAGGCTATGTATTCTTAAATAAAGGATTGAAGAAATTACAAAAGGCAAAACATAATTTTGATTTGATTAAATTGAACAGTTTCTGCACAAATGAATAGAAACATTCAGATGGGGAAAAATACTACAAGTATTTTTTTCAGTGAGAATTTGGTATCCAAGATAGATACATAGATAAATAGATTAATAGATATACAGAGCTATAACTGTAGTGATAGAGATCTCTCATACATACATATATATATATATATATATATTTATATATATATATGTCCTCTATATAGACTAATTTATGTATTACCTAGGTATAGGGAAAAATATAACAACATTTGTATCTATATGATCCATATCTATATATATGACAAAAGACTAAATAGATAAATGTTCAAAGGATATTTTTTAAAATTCTCAAAAAGATTATTATTAGCAACCATATGAAAGAATATCTTATATGGCTAAAAATAAAATAAATTCATATGAAAATGTGCTCCAAAAATAGCCCATATTTGAATAGTGTTTTAAAGTTTGGGAAATGTCTTATCAGTTTCTTATTACAACAGCCCTAGTACATAGATATTATTATTCCTATATAGCAGATCTGAGATAGAAATTAAATTACTTGACCAGGGTCATACAGAAACAATCTGAGGTAGGATCTGGATTCAGATTTTCTGTCTCTATTTCAAGTGCTCTAATCACCAAGAGTTTAGATGCTTGAATTTTACCTTACACACAAGAAATTGGAGAAGATGACAAAAAAGAGGCATAATCAAAGTAGGAGGGGCTGTAGAAGTATAGGCATATTAATGAAATGTTGGTGGAAAGGTGGCTTAGTACAACCATTTCAGAAAAAAAATTGGAATTATGCAAGTAAATTGTTCATATCCTTTGATTTAGAGAATCCAATTCTCTGCATATCCCTAAAGGATATCATTGATAAAAAAACAATGGCCTCCTATGCACAAAATATTTACAACAATTTTTTGGTAGTAGCAAATAATTAGAAAATAAATATTTATCCATTGGGGAATGTCAAAAAATGCCACATCAATGCAATGACTACCTCAATGATGATATATATTATAAATAAAGAGAAGTTTCAAAAGATTTACATGAACTGATACAAAATAAAGTTAGTAAAGCCAGAGAAATAATTTATGCAATTAGTAAAACAACACAAATGAGTAAATTATTGTATAATATTGAAAGTGAATGTTGCAAAATTATAGAGAACAAATTTGAACTTCTTCCAAAGAAAAATAAGAGAAGAAATCTCCTTTCACTCTTTTGCAGACTGAGACCAAGTCAGGTCAATAAGCCTTATCAAGTCTATGCAATGTTCAGAGCACTGTGCTAGGTGTGCTAGGAGCCCTTCCCTCTAGAATCTTTCATACTAACAGTGGAAGAAAACACATTAAAAAGGAAGCTCAAAGGTGGGGAGTGAGAATAGAGAGAATGTACAAAAATAAGGGCTTGGTGGAGAAGAAAAGTTCAGTGAGATGAGAGTGGAGATTGGAGAGGAATGGAGGAATGAAAGAATGAACATGGACACTCCTTTAAAATGGATTCTGGTAGGAACTAACCAATCCATAGAAGGGGATACTGGGACATAGGGATCTTCTATGGTGAGAAACCTATATGAAGAGGGATCTTTCAGAGTGAGAAAGCTACTAGGGAAAGGTGGAAAATGAAGTCTTCAGAGTCAGAAGTGAATCCTGGAGAGGAGCAAAATAGTAGACATAGGTCCCCTGGATATTTCCTTAAAATGTAGGTTTTAGGAGGAAATGACAAATAAGAGAAAAAGGCTTCTAGTACAGGAGATCATCTAGTACACCCATCTGTGGTGGGAAAGTCATAGATATAAGGATGAGGGGGACAGTCCATGGGTGTGAAACATAACATACTTTTTCAGATTTTCTTAATATATTAATTGATAAGTTTTGCTGACTTTTTCTGTTTCTTCTTTTTCTTTAATTCTTTGTTATATTGGGATGGATTTCTGAGAAGGGGGTGTGTGATGTAAAAACAAAACTTACCAGTAAAATACATTTTAAAAGCAAAGATAGGAAGGAAAGAACAGTAAGGGAAAGAAGGAGTGAAAGAGGGAAGGAAAGAGGGGGGAAAGAAGGAGAGGAGAGAAGGAAGGAGGGAGAATAGTAAAGAAGGAAAGAAAGAAGGAAGGAGAGAGTGAGTTAAGGAGGGAAGAAAAAAAGAGGGAGAGAGGGATGATAAGAAGGAAGGGAGAAAATGAGTGAGGGAAAGAAGGGGAGAGAGAGAGGAAAGAAAAAGGGAAGAAGAGAAAGAAGGAATAAAGGAAATGATTGCTACAAACAAAATGTTATTTGGATCTTTTGCTGTCTAAAGATTAGGACTTTATAGAAACAACTCTGATACCTTGAGTTAAGAGAGTCTGTCTGAACTGTTAAAGAACAAAAGCTGTTCCAAATAGTTATCTCCTTTGGGTTTCTTTACAAGTTGTAGAAGTAAGGCAAAAAAAAAATAGAAAAATCTCAAGGTTATACATAAAAGAGTAATGTATTGGTTTTTTTAGTGACATCGTATACAGTGTTTGACTGGAATTGATGAATAGCAGATGTCTCGAGACTCATAAAAACATCTACAATGATAACTTGGAGGTGGGAATATAGCTGATTAATTTCTTTCCTTTCCCTTTTCCCTTTTTGTTTGTCCTATGGTTCCCTTATAAATTATTCTTTTGCCAAGTCTCCTTTTCCATTGTTGCTTTATAAAACATTGGCAAAAAATGAGAAGGCTCTTGGTTCCATAATATTTCTACAAAAGTTCTACAGAAATAAATTTTGATTTTAATTTTGTTATTCCATTTACCTCATGCTTAGATACAAAGTATAAAACCTCATCCTTTGACCTTTGAATGTCTCTAGTCTTTATTTTGCAAAGCAGAGACAGTACCAGGATGTGACTTGTTGCTTTTCTTTTGGATTGGAATATTTTCCTCCTATGTGGTGATGATATTCTCTAACTATTAAATTCTCTGTTAAACTGTGTCCAGCTCACAAAAGGTTCCCCCCCCCCCCCCCCCCCGCCACCATGGCCTTCTATCTTACATTAATCAGCTATTATCTGCAGTGGTGGAGCACATATTAAACCTTTCAGGATTGTTTCCTTCTATATTATAAAGCTTTCAAGACCCTGCATCTTTGGAATAAGACTAATAATATATTGTACATTCAAAGGCACACTGATACTCTAAACAGCAGAGATAGTTACTCTGGAAATAGCTGTAATTATAATGGAAAAAGTACTTCTGGCAAAGAGAAACAGAAACGTAAAAGAAACTCTCTTCAAGTGAATATAATTACGATACATGCTGAGCTGGAACAGACCAAGAGGCTATGAAATCACACAGAATTAAGTCATGGTCTATTTTATTCTCTTTTTTCTAGATAGAAGTCCTCCATTTGGGTAAAGCCGCAGTTTTTAAAATGAGTAGAACAATGGCTGGAACCTATTGCACTTCAGAATCACTGGATAGCTATATTGATCTCTGACTTGAAAAGAGCCAGGGATAGCTGGAAAAAAAAAAAAAAGGATTCCTGGCAGGAGGGTGTTAGGAGTAGGGAAACTCCAGGAAAATAAACTAAACAACTTTATAGAAGCTCAAAAGAAACAGTATTAGAAATGCCATAAAAGGAACAATCCATCAAATGACTCTTTCTCAGTTTGGTGACTTGCTTTAGGCTATTGCAAAACTGAGGCCCATCTTACATGGAAAATGCCAGAACTTAAATTTTCCTTCTACATGCAATTGGGCTTGGACTCATATTGCTGTATTTTGTTGTCTGCATGCCAGGAAGAGATTTCCTTATATTCTTATTTATTTTTCACATCACTGCTATTCATAATAACAACAAAATAATAGGTAGCATTTACGTACCCACTTTAAGATTTACAAAGTGTTTCACACATACTTCATTTGATCCTCACAAAACAATGTAAAGTAGATATTATTTTACATTAATGTTATATTATATACATTATATATTATTTTATTATTTACATTATATTTACTATTTTACAGATGAAGAAACTGAGAGAAGATGATTTCTTTGGATATGGCCACTAGAAAGTATCTCAGAATCCGAATACAGTTCTTACTAACTCCAAGTCCAGCACTGTAGCCATGTTCCCTGTTATCCCTGTTGAGAGGAGAGGAGACTATGACCAGAGCAGGGAACTCAGGACAGTAAGGAAGCCTGGAGGCACTGGAGGTCAGGATGAGGGTAATTAGGAGGCTTAGGAGTAAGACATGGGGAGATATAGGAAGGTAAATGATTATCATCAGGTAAAAAACATTCAGGATTCTTGAACACAGGAATATAATACATATGAATAATGGTAAGATTAAAGGTTGGGCCATGACTTTGTGCAGCTGACAATGGAATTTCAGAAGCTGAGTAGGATGAGGAACTAGCAAGTTAGAGGGTTTGAGGAAACATGAATATATTTCTGGAAATCCCCTAGAAAATGGGAAGGATTTGAAGAGGAATGGAAAACTGTGAACCAAACACTGAACTCATTGAGAGATAAAGAAGGATATCCTTGGAGGTTAGATGATAATAGAATCTGGATGGGATGGTAAATTTGGAATTAATGAATCTCAACAGAGGATATGGGTGAGTTATATTCTTGTGCTTATCATTTGTTGTCTATCAAAAAATAGAAATTTGGCCAAACAGAATACTGCTATAGAGGTTTTCCCACCATGAATTGTCTCCTATGCATTTATCAAAATAACATACAATTCCTTTAAAATTATAACCGCTATATTAATAAGACATAAAAAGGAGACATGATTATCAGGATTATTCTTCACTGTATAGGCAGAGGTACAGTGTGGAGTCCAAATTATGGAGGGGTTTTCTATGGGTGAAGAAATTGTTTAGATAATTCTATTTGTGACTGACATTATGCAGACTGTATCAAGGCTTAATACATAACAGAATGGATCCATAATCATTCAAAAGAGTTTGATCTATAACTATAAATGGAAAAAAGTAGATAAATGATGACTGTTGTACAGATCATGGTATTTAGTTGAATTGGATCATCCATAGAGCTCATCCATCAGTATCTATTTTTGGAAAACAATTGCAAATGGATGAGTTGGGGGCAGAATTGAACGGGAAGATGAGATGGGATTGTATTGCCACGGAGAAACTGAGACATTCCCTTAATGATACCAAACTTCTCTTTGGAAAAATAACTAACCTTTTAATGTATCACATACATAATGATTATTTGTAGACAGAATTTGTAAATGGCTATCACAAAATTGAGGTTGAGGTATTAGAGAGAGTCCCTCTGGCATAAGGAGTCTTTTAGTCTATCCTCCAGCACATGTGTAAGGGGATTATTGTGGATTGTTACTGTAGTTGATGTCAAAATTGAACAGTGAGCCTTCTTCCATCAGAGAACCAATTGAGTACACTGGTAAGTGTTGGAGAAAAGCCTCAAAGAGAATTTGTTTACCATTTCTCCCTTTCCTTATTAAAGGTAGATTAATTCAGCTTAATATTAACATTAAGTTGGTAGGTGATATACTCCTGGTCCATTCCTTTTGGAAATGGAAGGAGCTAAGGGGATGAAGTTAAATTTATAGCCTTTTGCAGGTATCTATTTCCCTATAAACAATGGTGGGGTGTATGGGATGCTCAGGGAGGAGTAGTATCTCTGGTATGGAGGGCTTGTCGTGCCCTCCTAGGGCAGCTCTCCAACCTCTGACCCTCACCTGACACCCAGCTCTCTCTTGTGGCTCCTAGTAGCTGCTAGCATGCTGCAGCAGCCACACCCTGGGCAACCACTTCGACAAGCTGGCTAAACCTTGTGAGGTTAGCCATCAGGTCGTAGACCCCTGGTGAACTAAGGCTTTGCTCACCCAGCATGCGAAGACTGCTTCAGCTGAACCGACGGAAGAAACCAATAAGAAGGTTTCAACCGCTGAGAGGGAGACACAGCAAAGCACTGTGGAGTGCTTAGGGCTGTTGGAGCACAACAGACAACACAGCCATCCAATGCAGCTGAGGAAGTCTCCAGGTGTAATGATTTTTCGTGCCAATGGACCCAGGCTTCCAACACCAAGAGAGTGGGACTGTCTCTGTGCATCGACTTTTCCACTTAAATCTCCTTCATGCACAAGTGTTTTTTGTGCACACTCATCTACATCACAGATGAAAGCGCACAAAGACAATCGTCATCCTGGGTTACCGAGAGACTACTACTATAAACAATGGTTCCAATGGCATACTATTAATAATTTGGAATTATTTTTTGGAATTGCTTTGGAATCTTCATATGCATGAAAACCATACTGGTCACCAAAATCCTTATCAGATATGATCAATGATGGCAGCATGTAGAAATTGAGAGGCTTTACTTTTTCCTTTAAAGAGAGAGACATTAAAGAGAGAGACTTCCTCAGAGGGAAGAACCTGATTGATGGAGGAAATGGGAGGGAGATAACACACACACACACAGAGAAAGAGAGAGAGAGAGAGTCAGAGAGAGAGAAAGAGAGAGAGAGGGAGAGAAAGAAAGGTAGAGGATATACTATATTAATACAAATATTCTTCTGGTGATACTTCATGGCTTCATAGCAAATATTCCTCTGATGATGTTGTAACAAGAGAATATAGATTCCAAGCTATCAAAACTTAGTTTTGTAGTGGGTGTGAGATAATTACAACACATTACCAATAAGAAAGGATGCAAAAGATGTCATGCTATTAATACTTGACCTAAAAATTGATAGGAGCCACCAGCACTTTAGGTGGATCTACTTTAGAGAACTTATGAGAGGACATAAATGAGAGTCACATAGAATTGGCATCAGGATGGGTTGAGATATTATTCAATGGTAATATTGAAACTGATGATATTTCACATTCATTAGATTATTGTAGTGTAAGCACCAAAAATGGTAAAGTAGAAAAGGAGTTACTATTTGAAAAGGAAAGAATTTTTTTCCTTTCTATAATATTTATAATTTTCTATATTTCTTAAGCCCCCTTTCCCTATTCTATCATGCCTGATATAATAATACTACAGCTTTTGACAGGCCTTTTTTCTTCTATGAGTACTTACCCTATTTAATATGGCAAATTTATATTTAAAATCTTCCAATGGCAGTAATAGCTCAATGGTATTTGTTGGACATGGATATAAATACATGTTTTGCTAATGTAATTGATGTTTCTCTAGATTATTGGTTGTTTAGCTCTTTAAAAAAACTTGTTATTGTCATGCAAAACACATTTCCATACTGGTCATTGTTGTAAGAGCAAAGTCATACATAAACAAAACCCCAAAACAAACAAAAAAAAACTGATGTGAAAAATGACTCCAACAGTTCTTTCTTTGGAGGTAGATAGAATTCCCCCTCATAAGCCTTTCAGGATTGTCCCAGATCACTGTATTGTTGAGAATAGCCATATTTTTTACAGATAATCATTGTCCAGTATTTCCTATTATTGTGTATAGTGTTCTCCCAGTTCTGCTTATTTTGCTCTGCATCAGTTTCTACAGCTCTTTCCAGCTTTTTCTAAAATCATCTTTCTTACCATTTCTTATAGCACAGTAGTATTCTATTGCCAACATATACCACAATTTGATCAGGCATCCCTCAGCTGATGAACATCCCCTCAATTTCCATTTCTTTGCTAACACAAAAAGAACAGCTGTAATATTTTTGTACAAACAAGTCCTTTCCTTTTTTAAATTATCTCTTTGGGATACAGACCTAGTGGTATTACCAGATCAAAGGGTATGCACAGTTTTATAGTCCTTTGGGAATAGTTCCAAATTGACTTCCAGAATGGTTAAATAAGTTCACAATTTCACCAACAATTCATTAGTGTTTGTCCCAACTTTGCCACATCCCCTCCAACATTTACCTCTTTCCTTTACTGCCATATTGGTCAAACTGATAGGTGTGAGGTGACATTGTTTTAATTTACATTTCTCTAATCAAGAGTGATTTAGAAAAATTGTTTCATATGATTATTGATGGCTTTGATTTTTTTCATCTGAAAATTGCTTGTTCAGATCGTTTATTTGTCAGTGAGAAAATGGCTTATAGTATTATAAATTTGACTTTGTTCTTTATAAATTTGAGAAATTAGAGCTTTATCTGACACAATTTTTACAAAAATTTTCCAAGTTTGTTGTTTCCCTTCTAAGCTTGGTTACATTAATTTTGTTTGTAGAAAAACTTTTAAACTTAATAGAATTAAAATTAATCAATTTATATCTTATACTACTCTTTTTTTGTTATAAATTATTCTCTCCTCCAAAGATCTGCCAGGTAAACTATTCTGCGTTCCCCTAATTCACTTATGGAATTATTCCCTATATCGAAATCATATAATCCATTTTGACCTTTTCTTGGTATAGAGGGTAATGGGTGTGAGATATTGGTCTATACCTAGCTTCTGCCATATTGTTATCCAATTTTCCGTGCAGTTTTTGTTAAAGAATGAGTTCTTATTCCAAAAGCTAGGATATTTAGGTTTATCAAACACTAGATTGCTAATGTCATTTCCCCCTATATATTGTGTATCTAATTTATTCCATTGATCCACCATCTATTCTTTAGTGAGTACCAGATTGTTCTGATGAATCTTACTTTAGAGCACAATTTGAGATCTGGTACTTTCAGGCCTCCATAGTTCCCATTTTTTTTTCATTAGTTCCCTTGATATTCTTGACCTTTTTGTTCTTTCAGATGAATAGTTGTTATTTTTTCTAGTTCTATAAAATAAGTATTTGGTAGTTTGATTGGTATGGCACTGAATGAATCAATAAATTAATTTAGGTAGAATAGTCATTTTTATTGGACATGTTTGAAGAAGACTGAACGGGGGAATCCATCTCACCCTCCTTCTACTTTTTGGGATCATCTACTCTTTCTCCATTATACCCAAACTTGCCCTCTAATACACTTGGCAAGTAGATTTCCAGGTATTTTAGATTGTTTAGTATGACTTTAAATGGAATTTCTCTTTTTAACTCTTGCTGCTAGATTTTGCTAATACATAGAAACACTGATGATTTATGTGCATTTATTTTGTATCCTGCAACTTTATTAAAGTTATTGATTATTTCAATCAGTTTTTTAGTTGATTCTCTAGGATTCTCTAAGTATACCATCATACCATCTGTGAAGAATGATTAGTTTAGTTTCATCATTTTCTACTTTAATTCCATCATTTTTCCCCTTATTGCTAAACTTAGCATTTCTAATAGAATGTTAAATAATAGTGGTGATAATGGATCCTTGCTTCACCCCTCATCTTATTGGGAAGGCTTTACATACTACGTATCATTTTAAGGACTGACCCATTTATTCCTATGCTTTCTAATGTTTTAATAGGAATGGGTTTTATATTTTGTCAAGGGCTTTTTCTGCATCTTTTGAGATGATCATGTAATTTCTGTTAGTTTGATTATTGATATGGTCAATTATGTTGATAGTTTCCCTAATATTAAACCAGTGCTACTTTCTTGATTTAAATCCTACCTCATTAGAGTGAATGATTCTTGTGATACATTACTGTATTCCCCTTGCTAGTATCTTATTTAAAATTTTTGCATCTATATTCATTAATGAAATTGGCCTATAATTTTCTTTCTCTGCCTTTTTCTTCTTCCTGGTTTAGGTAACAGTACCATGTTGTTTCATAAAAAGAATTTGGTAGGATTCCTTCTCTGACTTTTTCCCCAAATAATTTATGGAGTATTGGGATTAATTGTACTTTAAATGTTTGATAGAATTCACTTGTGTATCCATCTGACCCTAGGGATTTTTCCTTAGGGAGTTAATTGATGCCTTTTTCAATTTCTTTTTCTGACATGGGGTTATTTAAGTATTTTGTTCCCTCTTTTGCTTTGTATTTTTGTCAATACTCATCCATTTCATTTAGATTGTCAGATTTATTGGCATATAATTGGACAAAATTGCACCTAATGATTGTTTTAACTTCCTCTTCATTGGTGGCGATACTGATTATTTGATGTTCTTTTTTCCTTTTTAAATCAAATTTAAATTAAAATTTTAAATCAAATTAACCAATACTATTTTCTTTTCTTTTTTATAGAACCAATTCCTAGTTTTATTTATTAGTTCAATGGTTCTCTTATTTTTAATTTTATTAATTTCTTCTTTAACTTTTAGGACTTCCAATTTAATCTTTAAATGAGGATTTAAAAATTGTTCTCCTAGTTTTTTTTAGTTGCATGTCCAATTCATTGATCTATATTTTCTTTCTTTAATTAATGCAAGTATTTAGAGATATAAATTTTCCCTTAAGTATTGCTTTGATTGTATCCCATAAATTTTGGTATGTTGTTTCCTCATTGTCATTCTCATTAATTAAGTTATAGATTGTTTATATAATTTTTCTTTCACACACCCTTTTTTAGCATTAGATTATTTAGTCTTCAAATATTTTTTCATTTTTTTCTTTCTGTGGAGATTTAGTGATTATAATTTTTGTTGCATTATGATTTGAAAAGTATGCACTTATTATTTCTGCTTTTCTGAATTTGATTGTGAAGTTTTCATGCCCTAATGCATGGTTAATTTTTGTGTAGGAGCCATGTACTACTGAAAAAGTATATTCCTATTTATTGCCCTTCAATTTTCTCCTAGATCTATTAGTTTTAATTTTTCTAAGATTTCATTCACTTCCTTTACTTTTTTCTTGTTTAATTTTTGGTTTGGTTTATCTAGATATGAAATATGGAAATTGAGGTCCCCTACTAACATAGTTTTATTGTCTATTTCTTCTTGAAGTTCATTTAAATTCTTTAAAAATGCATAGGCTATACCATTTGGTGCATATATGTTTAATATTGATTTTACTTCATTGTTTATATTTTTTTAGCAAGATGAGATGTAATTTCCTTCCTTATCTCTTTTAATTGGATCTATTTTTGCTTTAGCTTTGTCTGAGATAATAATTGCTACTCCTTTTACTCTGTGTGTCACCCTGCTTCAAATGTGTATCTTGTAAAAAAGCATATAGTAGGATTCTGATTTTTAAGCCACTCTACTATCCTCTTCCATTTTGTGGGTGATTTCATCCCATTCACATCCACAACTATGATATCCAACTGTATATTCCCCTCCCTCTTTTTAATCTGCTTTTGATCCTACTCCTTTACCTTTTATTCTTTTCCTTCTAACCTGTCTTTTGCTTTTTATCTCTACCCCTCCTCCCCCTCCCTTCTATTATCACCCCCTTCCTGTGTCTCTTTTTCCTTCTACTTCTTTATATGGTAAGATAGTATTCTATACTCCAGTGTGTATGATTGTTATTCCCTCTTGGAGCCAGTTACAATGAGAGTAAAATTTAAGCATTGCCTGTTAACACCCACATCCTCCTCTCCACTGTATTAGTTTTTCATGCCTTTTTAGGATAATTATCCCATTTCACCTCTCCATTTTTCTTGCCATACAATCCTCTTTTTTACCCATTGATGTTTTTTTTTTTTCATATCATATCATCCTAATCGGCTTATTTACACACCCTCTGTCTAAGTATAGTCCTTCTAACCCCTCTACTACTAATATGAATTCTTAAGAATTATAAATATCCTATTTCCATGTGGGAATACATACAATTTGACTGTATTGAGTTCCTTAAATTTTCATTTATCTTTCTAGGCTTTTCTTGGGTATTATGTTTGGATTTCAAATTTTCTATTTAGGTCTGGTCTTTTCCTTTAGAATGTGGAAATCCTTTATTTTATTGAATTACTATATCCCCTCCCCCCCAAGAAGAATATATTTAGTTTTGCTGGATAGGTGACTCTGGGTTGTAAACCTAGATATTTTTCCTTCCTACACTTCATATTCCATGTCTTCTGATCCTTTAATGCAGAAATTTCTAAGTCCTGTGTCCTCCTGATTATAGCTCCATAGTATTTGAATTATTTCTTTCTGACTGCTTAGAGTATTTTTTCCTTGACTTGATGATTCTTAAATTTAGCTATTGTATTTCAGGGAGTTGTCATTTGAGGATTTCTTTCTGGAGATGGTCTGTGAATTATTTTAATTTCTATTTTATTCTCTTGTTTAAGAGTATGTGGACAGTTTTCTTTGATAATTTATCATAATACAACTGCCAGGCATTTTTTTATTATTGTGGCTCTCATCTAGTCAAATCATTCTTAAATTGTGTCCCCTGGTTCTGGTTTCGACTTTGGTTGTTTTATTTCAAGGAGATATTTTTTATTTTCTTTTGTTTTTTCTCCCACTCTTGATTTTATTTTATTATTTCATAATGTCTCATGAAGATATTAGCTTCTAGTTGCCCAATTCCAATTTTTAAGAATTGATTTTTCTCCTTCAGCTTTTGAGCTTCCTTTTTCATTTGGCCCATTTCTTCTTACAATGTTTTCATTTCTCTTTACCATTTTTCTTCTGCCTCTCTTAATCATTTTTTGAAATCTTTGTCTCCCAAATTTTTTTCTATGATTAGGTATTTTTCATTTTATGTTTATTCATTTCCCCAGCCCTTTTAAAGGTAACCTCTGTTCTCCTGGAGGTTTGGGCACACTCTTAAACTAAATTCTTCCTTGCTGCTACTCTTAGTCTTATTTCTGGGTTTCTGCAAGTTTCAGTTCTTCCAAGATGGTATGATGGCCTATGGGCTGGGATTTCTTAAAGCCACCTCCCACTGCTGATTCAATTACCCCCTGAAACTGCTGATAGCTGAAATTCTAGCCTCAGCCTTGGGTATAGGCTTTTGGTCTCATTCTGGGTTTGATCAGATCTGGTACCGCCCTGCCCTGGGACTCCACCTTGAGCTTTGACAAAGATCAGCCAATATCCTTCAAGTCAACACCCTGAGGATTGCCCCTGCCAGGGATGGGGGGTGGCAGCTTCAGGTCTACTAACTGCCCCAAACCGGAATCTATTATTTTACCACAAAGGTGAGACTTCTACCCCCAATCTGGGTCCACATAAATCAGGCTGAACAGCATAGACTGTTCTGGGTTGGAATTGTGACCATCAATACAGGTTTGTTTGAAAATTTAAAGGGTATGCATTGGGTTGAACCACTATTAGCCTAGCCTGGGTCTATGGGTCTGGATATTGGCTTAGGCACAGGATTAGAACCTGGAACAATAGATGGGGGAGAGGGGCTTGCTGTTGACTTGCTCCTTATTCTTTGGTGTAGGCTCCTGCTGGCTGTGCTCCCCTCTCATCCAAGTCCTCCAGATGTTTGCTGCCTACCTTTCAAGTTTTTTTCTTCATGAAAGTTGCTTCACTCTATTATTGTTGATTTCTTCACTCTTGCGTTTCTTTTATTATAAGACTGATTGGAGAATATTATCATGGTGGTTTTGAGCTTCTTTGCTTCTTCTCCACCATCTTGGCTCTAGAACTGTGGCTGTAGAAAAATATTCATAACCTCACTCTTTTTTTGTGGCAAAAAATTGGAAAATGAGGGGGTGTCCCTTGATTTGGGAATGTCTGAACAAATTGTGATATAGGAGAGTGACAGAATACTATTGTGATGTAAATAATGATGAAGTAGATGATTTCTATATGAATTGGAAGAACCTCCATGAACTGATGCAGTTAAATGAACAGAATGAAGAGAACATTTTCCACAGAAAGTGAAATATTGCGGGAAGACCAAATATAATGGACTTCTCTACATGTAACAATGCAATGATCCAGGAAAATCCTGAAGGACATAAGGGAAAGAATGTTAACAACATATGGGAAAGAACTATTGAAGTAGAAACACAGAAGAAAAACATATGACTTATGACTTGTTTATATGGGTACATAATTTGGGGTTTTGGTCTCAAAAGATTGCTCTATTTAAAAAATGAAAAATATGGAAATAGGTATCAAGTGATAACATTTCTATAACCCAGTGGAATTGCTTGTTGCCTCTAGGAGAGAGAAAGGAAGAGGGGAAGGAAAGAAAATCTGTCATGTAAACCTGGAAAAAATATATTTTTTAATGAAATTATTTAGTCAATTTAGAACATTATTCCTTGGCTACAACAATCATAATAATTCCCTCCCTCCCTTCCCCCCACCCTTCCTGTAGCGGATGTGCAATTTCCCTGGGTATTACATGTGTCCTTGATCAAAACCTATTTCCATGTTTTTGGTGTTTGCATTAGGATATTCATTTAGAGTCTACATCCCCAACCATATCCCCTCGACCCATGTAATCAACCAGTAGTTTTTCTTCTGTATTTCTATTCCCACAGTTTTTCCTCTGAATGTGGGTAGTGTTTTTTCTTATAGTTCCCTCCAAGTTGTTCAGGATCACGGCATTGCCATTAATGGAGAAGTCCATTACATTCAATTGTGCCACAGTGAATCGATCTCTGTGTACTATGTTCTCCTGGTTCTGCTCCTGTCACTCTGCATCAATTCCTGGAGGTCATTCCAGTTCCCATGGAATTCCTCCACTTTATTATTCCTTTGAGAACAATAGTATTCCATCACCAATATATACCACAATTTGTTCAACCATTCCCCAATTGAAGGGCATCCCCTCAGTTTCCATTTTTTTTGCCACCACAAAGAGCACAGCTTTGAATATTCTTGTACAAGTCTTCTTCCTTATGGTCTCATTGGGGGTACAAACCCAGCAGTGCTATGGCTGGGTCAAAGGGCTGACAGTCTTTTAGCACCCATTGGGCATAATTCCAAATTGCCCTCCAGAATGGTTGGATCAATTCACAACTCTACCAGCAGTGCATTAATGTCCTGACTTTGCCACATCCCCTCCAGCATTCATTACTTTCCTTTGCTGTCATGTTAGCCAATCTTCTAGGTGTGAGGTGATAACTCAGAGTTGTTTTGATTTGTGTTTCTCTGATTATAAGAGATTTAGAACACTTTTTCATGTGCTTATAAAGAGCTTTGATTTGTTTAACTGAAAAGTGCCTATTCATATCCCTTGCCCATATATCAATTGGAGAATGGCTTGATTTTTTTATAAAATTGATTTAGCTCTTTATAAATTTGAATAATTAGACCTTTGTCAGAGTTTTTTTGATATGAAGATTGTTTTCCAATTAGTTCCTTCCCTTCTAATTTTGGTTGCATTGGTTTTGTTTGTACAAAAACTTTTTAATTTTATGTAATCAGAAGTATTTGTTTTTCATTTTGTGATTTTTTTCTAGCTCTTTCTTGGTTTTAAATTCTTTCCTTTCCCAAAGTTCTGACATGTATACTATTCTGTGTTCACCTCATTTACTTATAGTTTCCTTCTTTTTATTCAAGTCATTCAACTATTCTGAGTTTATCTTGGTATAGGGTGTGAGATGTTGGTCCAAACCTAAACTCTCCCATATTGTCTTCCAGTTTTCCCAGTGGTTTTTATCAAAGAGTGGGTTTTGGTTCCCCAAACTGGAATCTTTGGGCTTATCATAGACTGTCTGGCTGAGGTCACTTACTCCATGTCTATTCCACTAATCTTCCTTTCTATTTCTTAGGCAGTACCAAACTGTTCTGATGACCACTGCTTTATAGTATAATTTGAGATCTGGGACTGTAAGTCCTCCTTCCTTCACATTTTTTTTTTCATGATTTCCCTGGATATCCTTTATCTCTTGTTCTTCCAAATGAACTTTGTTATGGTTTTTTCTAAGTCAGTAAAAAAAAAAGTTTTTTGGTAGTTCAAAGAGTATGGCACTAAATAAGTAAATTAATTTGGGTAGGATGGTCATTTTTATTATATTGGCTCGTCCTGCCCATGAGCAGTTAATGTTTTTCCAATTGTTCAAGTCTGGTTTTAGTTGTGTGGAGTGTTTTGTAGTTGTGTTCATATAGTTCCTGTGTTTGTCTTGTCAGAAAGATTCCTAAGTATTTTATATTTTCCAGTGTGATTTTAAATGGAATTTCTCTTTCTTATTCTTGCTGCTGAGATGTGTTGGAGATATATAGAAATGCTGATGACTTATGTGGGTGTATTTTGTATCCTACAACTTTGCTAAAGTTGTTGATTATTTTGACTAGGTTTTTGGTTGATTCTCTAGGATTCTTTAAGTAGACCATCATATCATCTGCAAAGAGTGATAGCTTGGTCTCCTCATTGCCAATTTTAATACCTTCAATTTCTTTTCCTTCTCTAATTGCTATAGCTAGTGTTTCTAGTACAATGTTAAATAATAGAGGTGATAATGTTCACTCCTGATCTTATTGGGAAGGCCTCTAGTTTGTCCCCATTGCAAATGATGTTAGCTGATGGTTTTAGATATGTACTGTTTATTATTTTTAGGAAAGGCCCTTCTATTCCTATCCTTTCTAGTATTTTCAATAGAAAGGAGTGTTGTCTTTTGTCAAAGGCTTTTTCTGTATCTGTTGAGATAATCATGTAATTTTTGTTGGTTTGCTTATTGATATGGTCAATTATGTGGATGGTTTTCCTAATATCGAACCATCCTTGCATTCCAGGTATAAATCCCACCTGATCATAGTGAATAACCCTCATGGTGACTTGCTGGAGTCTTTTTGCTAGTATCCTATTTGAGGTTTTTACATCTATATTCATGAAGGAGATTGGTCTGTAGTTTTCTTTCACTGTTTTTGAATTGCCTGACTTTGGAATCAGTATCATATTTGTGTCATAAAAGGTATTTGGTAGAACTCCCTCTTTGCTTATTCTGTCAAATATTTTGTATAATATTGGAATTAGTTTTTCTTTGAATGTTTGATAGAATTCATTTGTGAATCCACCTGTCCCTGTTGATTTTTTCTTAGGGAGTTCTTTGATGGCTTGTTCAATTTCTTTTTCTGATATGGGGGTTTTTAGGTAGTCTATTTCTTCCACTATTAGTCTAGGCAATTTATATTTTTGCAAATATTCATCCATATCAGCTAGATTTGCCATATTTGTTGCCATATAATTGGGCATAATAGTTCTTAATGATTGCCTTAATTTCCTCTTCATTAGATGTGAGGTCACCCTTTTCATCTTGGATACTGTTAATTTGTTTTTCTTCTTTACTTTTTTAATTAGACTGACCACTACCTTCTCTATTTTATTTGTTTTTTCAAAGTACCAGCTTCTAGTCTCATTTATTAAATCAATAGTTCTTTGACTTTCAATTTTATTAACTTCTCCTTTGATATTTAGGATCTCTAATTTAATCTTCATCTGAGGGCTTTGTTCACTTTCTAGTTTTTTAATTTGCATGCCTAATTCATTGACTTCTGTCCTCTCTCATTTGTTAATATATGAGCTCAAGGATATAAACTTCCCCCCTGAGTACTGCTTTGGCTGTATCCCATATATTTTGAGAAGATGTCTCATCATTGTCATTTTCTTCAATGAAATTATTAATTGTTTCTATGATTTGTTCTTTTACCAAATTCTGGGAATCGTATTGTTTAATTCCAATTAATTTTTGATTTGCCTCTCCATGTACTAATTGTTATTTTCATTGCATTGTGATCTGAGAAGGTTGCATTTATTATTTCTTCTCTTTTGCACTTGTTTGCAATGCTTTTATACCCTAGTACATGGTAAATCTTTGTGAATGTACCATGTGCTGCTGAAAAGAAGGTGCATTCCTTTTTTTGTCCCTATTAATTTTTCTCCACTACTTTTTTACATCTACTAACTTTTTCTACATCTACTAACTCTAATTTTTCTAAGAATTCATTCACTGCTCTTACCTCTTTCTTATTTATTTTTTTGGTTTGATTTATCTAGTTCAGATAGAGGAAGGTACAGGTCTCCCACTAGTATAGTTTTTCTATCTTTTTCATCCTTGAACTCCATTAGTTTCTCCTTTAGAAATTTGGATGCTATACCATTTGGTGCATACATGCTGCATACTGATATTTCCTCATTGTCTATACTGTCTTTTATTAGGATGTAATTACCTTCCCTATCTCTTTTAACTAGATCTATTTTTACTTTGACTTTGTCAGATATCATGTTTGAGACTCCTGCCTTCTTTTTATCAGTTGGTCCTCAATAGATTTGGCTCCATCCTCTTACTTTTACCCTATGTGTGTCTACCTACCTCATATGTTTTTCTCATAGGCAACATATGGTAGGGTTTTGGTTTCTAATCCACTCTGCTATTCACTTGACTTTTATGGGTGAGTTCATTCCATTCACATTCAGAGTTATGATTACCAGTTTTGTATTTCCCAGCAATTTGATTTTCACTTATAGTCCTGCCTTTTCTTCTTTCACTATTTCCTTCTATACCAATGTTTTGTTTTTAATCAGTCCCCCTAATCCCCACCCATATTTTACTTCCCTTTCTACTCCCCTCCTTCTTATTCCCCTCTTATTTTCTTCACGATCTTTTTAAACTACCCCCATCCTCTCCTTCCCTTGTATTGCTTCCTCCCCACCAATCATTTTGTTACCCTTCTGCTTTCCTAAAGAGTGCAAATCAATTCTCTGCCCCAATGTTTTTGATTGTTCTTCCCTCTTTGAATCAATTTCAATGCACATAAGAATTGAGTATTTCCTATCTCCAACCTCTTTACCCTTCCAGTGTTCTCCCCCCTCCCACTATGAGCTTCATTGTGACATATAAATTTACTCCCATTTGTTTCTTTTCCTATTTCTTTTAGTATTGATCTCTTTTTCAGCTCTATTTGTTTATATTTTTACACACATGTATATGTATTTATGCATACATATATCTATATACATATTTATCTCTTGGTATTTCATCCTATTCAGTTTTTCACTGTTCCCTCTAAGTGTGATTCTTCTACCTGCCTAGGTGATAGTAACAATTTTTAAGAGTTACCAATGACCTCTTTTCTTATAGGGATACATATTGATTTAACTTATTGGGTCCCTTAAAAAAACTTTTTTTTTCTTTTTTCCCCTCTTTTTAAATTACATTTTGATGATTCTCTGGAATTCTGTGCTTGGGTATCAAATTTTCTGTTCAGGTCTGGTCTTATCTTTACAAATGCTTGGAATTTTTCTATTTTGTTAAATGACCATACTTTCCTCTGAAAGAATATAGTCAATTTTGCTGGGTAGTTGATTCTTGGTTGTAAATCTAGTTCCCTTGCTTTCTGGAATATCATATTCCATGCCTTTTGGTCCTTCAGTGTAGATGCAGTCAGATCCTGTGTTATCCTTTTGTGGTTCCATGGTATCTGAATGACTTCTTCTTAGAAGCTTGTATTATTTTTTCCTTGGTCTGATAGTTCTTGAATTTGGTTTTAACATTCCTGGGTGTTGTCAGTTGGGGATTAAGTACAGGAGGTGATCTGTGGATTCTTTCAATCTCCACATTTCCCTCTTGTTCTAGAATATTGGGGAAGTTTTCTTGGATAATTTCATGTAGTATGATATGATGTCTAGGTATTTTCTTTTGTCATGGTCTTCTGGTAGACCAATGATTCTTAAATTGTCTCCCTTGAATGATTTTCTAAATCCTCTGTTTTGTGAATGAGGTGCTTCATATTTTCCTCGGTTTTTTCATTCTTTTGATTTTGTTTTATAGTGTCCTGCTGCCTTGTGACATCACTTGCTTCTAATTGTTGTATTCTGGTTTTTAAAGACTGGAATTCATCCCTGTCTTTTTGGTCATTCTTTTCCTTCTGGTCTGATTTTCTTTGGAGGTTATCTTTCATCTTCTTTGCCTCATCTTTCATTTCCTTTGCCTCATTTTCAAGTTTATTAATTTTGGCTTTCAAGACACTCTTTTCTGTTTCCAGATGACTTATCTTACTTTTTAAGTTATTTTCCCAGTTGTCTTCCACCTGTCTTAATTGTGTTTTGAATTGTATTTTGAGTTCTTTCAAAACCAGTATCCAATTCGCTGGGGTTTCTGTTTTTTTTTTTTTTTTTGGGCTTGGTGTTTCCTCATTCTTTTCTGTTCCATTTGCTCTTTGTTTATTGTCTGTATTGAAGATGTTGATTGTAATTTTTTCTTCTTCTTCTGTTCTTTGCTCATATTTACCCCTTCTTTACTCCCTTCAGTTGCCTGTGCTTTTGCTCCTCTCATTTTTTGGTTGGATCTATGGTTTTGGTCTTTTCTGTCAGCCTTCAGCCTTGGAGCTTAGTCAGCAAATCTCTGTGCAGTCTGTGGGGGAGGGGTGTTGGAGCTTTAGGTTCCCTGCCCTCTGCTGGCTTTGATAGGATTAAGTCCAGTTGAGCTGGATGTGCCCTGAGGCCAAAACCTGGGGGGGAAATATGGAGTGTCTCTGCTGCTACAACTGGACTGCCTGCTCTGTGCTCTGTGCTTCTTCTCCAACTGCTTCCCCACCATTTATTTTCAATGCTCTGAGTCTGGCACAACTTTGGCCATAAGGTACTCCATCCAGACTACTTGCCTGCCCAGAGTTACCAGCTGCAGCTGGAGGCTTAGAGCTTTAGGTGGGTGAGTGGCCTGGGACCTTCTTTCTTCCTTCCCCTTAAATTTGAGTATTTTCAAATTTAGGCTTTTGGGGGCGTGCCTTTTAATTTGATTCCAGCAGGAGGGTTCCTTGGCTCTTTCTTGTTGTTAGGCTTGATTTTCAGTCCCCCAGGAGGATTTAGTTTGTAATCAGTAAGGAAGGGTTTTCAGAGGTCTGAACTTTTGCTGCCTCTACACCACCATCTTGACTCTGCCTCCTTGAAAAATATTTTTTTTTTAAAAAAGAATCAATCAAATTGTCCTGTGTCCTGATAGGCTTCTTTTCCCCTTGACCTAAGATTCCTAATCACATAAAGGGATTTAAAAAAATTCTACTCATATGGAATCATGGCTGCAATGAATAGGTGGATGTCTGAAAGCAAAGCACTTTCTGACCCCTGAATCAAATGTATTTCCAAATGGAAATGAAATGGACTATAGAAGTTAAATGCCACTATATCCTTGTTACATGCCTGTGATATATGAGGGCTAAATAAATCTTTTGTTCATTATTAAGTGATTTATGAGTGTTTCATTTCATCTCAGGAACCCCAATAACAAAAGAGAGATTATTTCTAAGATTCCTTCCTGAAATGATAGTCTGGCATTATACTTGGGCCTGCCCTAACTTTTAATTTAGCTGGTAATTTTAACAAGATGAGATCGTCCTGTGTCCCATATCATAACTGAGGGGGGAATGGCACTGCTAATTTAGAGGGTGAGGTGATTGAATTGGGGGATACTGCATAACATTAAGTCAGAAGGGTCTTTTTGGTCATATATGGAGAGTCCATTCAATGAAACTGGGAACAAATTTTCTCATGTACACAAAGTAGTTAGTTCAATGAATGCTGAAAGAGGCTGCCTAAGAGGTTGGTAGCCAAGACTAATATTCTTTGGTTACTGTTGACAGTCTTGTAGAAATTTAATTGATAGAATAACAAGACTGAAAATGAAATGGTTCAGGGCATTTGGCAATTAGAAACAAAACCCTCAACTTCTCAGGAGTGTTGTAATAAAAGTGAAGGGGTTGCAAATGGAGCTTGCAGATGAGCAAATGAAATAATCTCTCCTGAAGGGATTGAGGACAGGAACCCAGACTATTTCCCCTATACCAAAAGGTTCAAGTTCCAGAGGTTTGGGTTCTACTAAATCCTACTGAGTGAGATCAAAGCCAAATGACAGGAGAAAGAGGGAAGGAATAAGCCTTTATATAATGTAAGTGCTATTATTATCTTTATTTTACAGTTGAGGAAACCAAGGTAATCAGAAGTAAAACAAAATAAAATCAAAACATAATAGCATTATTTTATTACTGTTCTCAGAAGGATTACAACTGAAATGATAGAAAAAGTGGCCTTTGAACATTCCATGGGGAAGAGAGAGGAAGGGATACTATTTTAGGCATGAGGGAATGCCTTTGTAAAGGCATGGCAGAGAAGTGTCAGATACGAGGGAATATTACGTATTTCAGTTTTTCTAAAATGTATGGTACCTGAAGGAGAGTAATGTGTAATAAGTATCTAATGATTTATTGGAACAAGATTGTGAGGGTCATTTAACCTCAGTTTCCCCTATAAAATGGAGGGGTGATACCAGACTGGGCAGTTAACGATAAGCAGTGAATAGTGCCAGGTCTGGAGTTTGGAAGACTCATCTTTCTGAATTCAAATCTGGCCTCAAATACTTACTATTTGACCTTAGGCAAGTAATTTAATCCTCTTTAGCTCAGTTTCCTTGCCTGTAAAATGAGTTGGAGAAGGAAGTGACAAAACACTCTGGTGTCTTTGCCAGGAAAATTCCAAATGGAGTCACAAAAAAAGTTGGACATGATTGAAAACAATTGAAGAACAATATCAAAAAACAATTTCTAAAATTTGTCATTCTTTCTTTCCTTCCTTCCTTCCTTCCTTCCTTCCTTCCTTCCTTCCTTCCTTCCTTCCTTCCTTCCTTCCTTCCTTCCTTCCTTCCTTCCTTCCTTCCTTCCTTCCTTCCTTCCTTCCTTCCTTCCTTCCTTCCTTCCTTCCTTCCTTCCTTCCTTCCTTCCTTCTTCTTCCTTCCTTCCTCCAAGTAACCTGAGAGGTTTGGCTTTTCATTCATCTCCTTTGGAAGAAAAGTCTCATATCCACAAACTCTCAAGGTCAAGGAGATTTCTTGGTTTTCATCTTAAATTGCCCATTCTTAATTTCATTACATTACCTTTATGTCCAATTATTCAATACTGATTATTTTCTATCCCTTCTAAGCATTCAGACCTTTTGATATCAGGCAAGTCACCTTGTATAGATTTTTGGCCTGAGGTCATTCCATAGCCAAGATTCACAAATTTAGCTCTCTTTGTCTTGGTCTGTAGATCAATTTCTTCTTTCCACTAATCATTTTTACTGTTCTTCCCTGAACTCCTTCCAATCTGTCTAGTTCTTTTGGGCAACATGAAACACAAAATTGAATGCTATATTCCAGGTGCAGTCTCATCAGTCATATAGAAAGAGACAGTCATATCATATTTTCTTTTTCCCTGACACAGTCTCTTTCAGTAGAGCATAATATGATTCTATGATTTTGCTATATTGAAGGCATATTTAATTTGATATCATTTGTGGACACTAATATCTGTACTTTTCAAAAAATACTAATTAGTATCTTTGGTGTTATATGTCATATTATTTTCTTGTTCACAAATTTCTTCATATTTGTAATATACTATCATGTAAGGACATCTAGATTACTCAATGGATAGAACACCAGGCCTGAAGACAAGAGGTGCTGGATTCAAATTTGGCCTCCAACATGTCCAGATTGTGTTACATTGGACAAGTCATTTAACCTCAATTGTCTAGATCTTTCTCCTCTTCTCCCTTAGAACCGATACTTAGTAAAGGTTTAGAAAAAAAGATACTATCCCATAATCAAATTAACTTCCTAGTGAGTACTAGGTAATAATCACTCCAAGGGTAGAGTAAGAAGTATCTTTTTGATGATCTGCACAGCTCCCACAGGGAAGCAAAGAGAACTGCTCATTTTCCAAAATAATGTAGTATTTATGATGTGAGACATTAGGGGTGGGAGCGACTGTGTAGTGTTTTGAAGGTGTATAGCTACCTACCTATTCTTGCTAATGGAAAATTTTTGGTGGTGTGTGCTCAAGAGTATTAACTGAATGAGCTGTGAATTACTTCTTTGGTCCTGGTCTTGTTTTCTTAATTAGGTGTGCTGTATGGGCATGTCTATAAATGTTTGTAATCATCTAGGTAAATGTCTAAGCCTATGGCTGTTCTTGTGTGTAGGACATATGAGAACTATGGAAGTAGCTCATGATGAAAGATGTAGTCACATTCAGTTTAGTGTTCTTAATGTAAATTATGCCAGATTAAAGCTATTTTTCTGACCCCAGAAAAATAATTTTAGGGATGTCGTTGTTGTTGAGTCATTTTCAGCTGTGCTGCACTATTTGTGATCCCATTTAGGGTTTTCTTTTTAAAAACATTGCTTAGAATATTTTTCCATGGTTACATGATTCATGTCCCCCTGCTCCCACTACATCTACCCTTCAGAAGCGGACAAGCAGTTGTACTGGGTTATGCATGTATCATTGTTCAAAACCTATTTCTGTGTTTTTCATATTTGCAGTAGAGAGATCCTTTAACATTAAAACCCTAATCAGATCTCCATTGAATCACATGATCAATCATATGTTTTTCTTCTGCATTTCTGCTCCCACAGTTCTTCCTCTGTGTCATTTGGGGTTTTATTGACATAGATACTGAAATGGTTTGCCATTTTCTTCTCTACTTCATTTTTATAGATGAAGAAAGTGAGGCAAGCAGAGTTAAGTGGCTTGTCTAGGGTTACACAGTTAGAAAGTTTCTAAGACCATATTTTAACTCAGGAAAAGAAGTCTTCCTTACTATTCACTATGCTACCTAGGTGACCCTATGGATATCAGGCAAATGTGCTTTTTGTATATTTTCCAGAAGAAAACAAGAACATTAGTTACTATTTGGGAAAGGATTGGCAACTATCCCAAAATAATCAAACACTTCGTTTCATCTCTTTTCAGGTTCTTCTTCTCCCTGTAGTTTCCATTGCTGAAATTTTTTCTCCCTACTCCAAATGACCCACCCCCCATAAAATGTAAGGGGGAGTAAAGTGATAGACTCAAAAAAGAGACAGGGAGGCGTTTGTGTGTGTGTGTGTTTGGCAGAGTTCAGGGGGAGGTGCTGCCATTCTCCTTCGCTTTCATAGCCTGTTGAATGATGGCTTTTCTTGACTCAATCACCAATCATTGTTGAGGTAATCTCGGGACATGAAGAGTTAAAACAGGCCAAATTAAGAGCTGGTGTTATTTAAATCCTTAATAAGAGAATAAAGCCCATGCTTATCTCCACAGGAAGTGCTCCAGCCCTAGCCCCTACCTCATAGGAAACATAGACAAGATGGGGAAAAACTTAAAGAGGATCCTCAGGATAATTCAGCATGTTGATCACTGAGCCTTGTATCATCTTAAAATTCCATGGCTATGTTATATTTGCTTTATTCAAGAAATCTATAAATCATTGAATAAAATCTGGGCAAAAACATATGCATGGACACTTTACCAGACAGTTCCAAACTCATTGGCATCAGTTCATTAATTACTAGTCTTTCCGTGGAATCTTTCTATTAATTCTCAATCTGCTTATTAGTGTTATTATTTTCCCCATGTCTGTCTGTCCTATACTCAAGCATAACAAGAGAAACTTGGTCAAATGCCTTCTGAAAATTTAGCTTTACTATTTCACTATTTTCTAGTGACACTTTCAACAAGGGGCACAACATTAGTTTGCCATAACCTGTTCTTTCTTGGCTTATGTTCACTTTCAGGAATGACCACATCCCTCTCAAGATATTTGTGTCCTTCAACCAGTAGCCATTGATTTTTTTTGCATTTCTTATGACAGAAACTCTCATAAGAGGGTATATGGAAATTCTTGACTTTTGTAAAGGATAGCTTAGAGCCATCTTGTGTGGAAGAGGCATGAATCAGGAAAAGAAGATTTATAAGACAAGCTTTCAAGATAGAAAGCTGGGGACCTGATCTGCCAATCAAAGTGAAGATTCCAAATAGAATGTTCCCAGGAAAGGCAGTTGGAGCCTGGCCAGGAAAGTACTGAGAAAAAACTGAGAGATTTCTTCTCTGGGGTTTCTGACCAAGGGAGAGACTGGCTTTTTCTGACCTAGGCAGAGAGAGAGACATTTGTGGTTTCAGACAAAGTCTGGACTTGAGTTACTCAAGCAAAGATTATCTGACTGGTTGAAAGAAGAAAAGAAGAAAAATACATGTCCTCCACACTCTCTGACTGTCCCTGAGTCACAGTTGTGATGGGACTGACATTTCCTAAAATCCTCCTAGCCCTCCTTATAGATTAGGGGAAACCCTCATCCCTCTCACCTCATCTTACCTCAGTTCTCCATCCAGTTGTTCCCAATAAACCCCCTTACTTGAGAAAAGAAGAGTATATTTCTCTGAAATCTCATAGTTCCCCTGAGTTACTTAGAAGGTAGCTGACTAAGATGGGGGGGGGAGGGGGGGGAAAGGGAGGCAGAAGGGAGTGGGTGGAAACTGGGAAGTGAAGGGAGGAGGGGGCTAGGAAATATCTTGATCTATTGGCCATCAGCAGTGATCAATAGGCAACCCCAGAGTATCCCCCTCTAGTAGCATCTCTCTTATCTCTGAAGACATACCTCTATCTCCATCACAATTAGGCACCTTCAGGTTCCCCTAGCATCTCTCTAGTCACTGTCAGAGTGTACCCATTTATTACAACCAGAAATAGTTACACACAGATTATCTCTTTAATACACTTGACAAACCTACAGCATGTGTACCAGGTGGGGCTATTCCCCTCTCCCCCTCTATCATGCCTGAGGACATTTTTCGTATGACCAGCCCCTCTGCCCAGTATTTCATTGGGCACTCTTCCTCCCTCCCCTATCTGTGTTAAGGGTTTGGCTCACATGTGGCATGAAGGTGTAGTTTGGGCACTCAGTCTCTAAAAGGTTTGCCATCACTGGCTTAGAGGATAGAAAGAGGTCAATTTGTCAAATAGAATAGATAATCTGTGTGACGCTATTTATTGAAATAACTAGGCACTCTGGCCTGAGACTAGAGAGCTACTTCTGGGGGACACCCTGAGGGCTGCTTAGTTAAAATGGAGATAGAGGTACTACTTCAGAGATGGAGATGTTGCCACAGGGGAATGCTCTGGGGTTTGCCTGCTGATCACTATTTGATGCTAATGGATCAATATATTTCCTAACCTCCACCTCCCTTCACTCCCAGATCCCATACACTCCCTCACCCCTTTCCCTTCTTCAAGCCTCTCCCTCCCAGTTTCTTCTTGAAGCTTGTGGCTTCACCCCTCCCCTCTGAGTGGACTATGAAGATACTCTTGTTTTCTTTCTCAGGTAAGGGGTTTATTGGGAAACAACAGAATAGAGAACTGAGGAAAGAGGGATGAAAAAACATAAGGAGAATTTGAGGGTTTGGGAAACAGTCCAGTCACAGCTGTGACAGAGGGACAGTCAGAGAGATGGAGGACAACTATTAAAATCTTTCTTCTTCTTCACAAAGCCACCAAAGTCTCTCAGTCTAATTTCAGAACTCACCCCCCACCCAAGGATCCTTCAGCCTGGGACAAAGCTAACATGATCAGATCAGGGCTTCTCTCCTTCAGCCAGCCACCCTTGGTCAGAAAAATCCAGAGATCCAAAGTCTGGTCAGTCAACCCCAGAAAGAGACAGAATCAAAGTCCCCTCCAATTTCAACTGCCTCCTCCTCCTGGGAACATTCCATTTGGAACCTTCTCATTGATTTTGCAGATCAGGTCCCCAGCTTGGTTTGCAAGCCTGAAGTTCTCTCTTTCTGGCTTGCCTCTATCACAGAGCTCAAACAAAATTATTTTTCCCTGTTTTTCTTTTATTTCTCTATTCCAGTTTTCTTTCTGTCTCAGTCTCTCTGTTTCAGTTAGTCAATTAATAAACATTTATTAAGCTTCTGCTAAAAGTCAGGTATTGTGACCAATTTTGGGCATGCAATTATGAAAAAGATAGTTTATGTCCCAAAAGAGTTTATAATCTAACAGGAGAAGAGAAAAAAGAAGCTGAATGGGGAGGGGCGTGGTGTGAGTATGGGGGCTGATGCAGTCTTGCAGGATGAGGTTTTTTGGAGGGCAGGATGAAAAAGTCCAAAGAAGTACAGTCAGGTGGAAAATGAAGAGATGGCTGATCTGTGCATCATTCTTAAATGGAGATTTAAGGACGAGCTCTTTGCTCTGCCCTTCATTAGAGGGGTAGAGGATATTGATGAGGTGTGAGTTCCAAGGGTGATATAATCTTATAGAATGATAAGGTCCTAGGTATAAGATGGAGAAGTCCAAAGGAGAGCACTTGGGTGGCTTCTGTCTGTTTCTTTTCCCTCTGTCTTAACATTATAGCTGGTAAGATGCACTGGGTGGGTGTTTCTTTTTTACGTCTGATTTATAACATTTTCTGGAGAAGATGCCAATGACATCAGACTACATGGTGATGAGTCTAGAAAATTATCAGACAGCAGTGACCTGGCTACCACGAAGGAAATTGTTATGGGAACAGCCACATGGTACGAGCTGAGGCTGGTGAGGCAATTTCCACATAGAACCACATAGTGATTCAGACCCCAAGCAGTGCTTCTTAACAAAAAAAGGTTTACCTATAACATGAAGAAAAGTGAGAGGAGTTGAAAATTCAGACCTTATTAGGAATAGCTTTGGAGCTCCTGAAAGCTGTCTTTTTACTTTCAATCTTGCTTAGCTAAAAGCATGGTAATTTACATTCAATAGGGAGAATTCATGTGGGGTCATACTGAGAAATGGAGCTCATTTAGGTCTGATGATATGAACTAATTGAAGGCAGCGAGGTACTTCCTTTCCATCCTTTACTTATCTTCGATTTTACTCCCAGTTAAAACAGACACAAAACTAGGGTGACCTCTTTATCATTCCTTTTTGCTGTCCCGCATCTACTCCAGGCAATAAATATCCGGTCCTCTTTCTTCCTCTCAGCATAACTGAAAAAAGCTTTTCTCTTTCTTTTTAACATTCAGTCTCAGCCTTAGCTTGTTCTGGGCTTCTGACAATTTGTCAAAGAAAAAAAAAAGTGTTGTTCACATTCAGTTACATACCCTTGCTTTCACCTTCTGTACATGTCTTTCCAAATTTTAAGTTGCCTATATATTTGGATATAAAATAACAAGGAATATATAAAATAACATTTATCTTAAAGGATTGTGATCCTTTTGAACTTGTTATATCTCTTGCTCTTGACAGCACAGGCTAGCTCTCATACTTTTATGTCCCTATGGGGGTAATTCACCTTCATCCAGAATTTCCCAGAAGCCAGTCTTCTTGACCCACAGAGGCAAACCTGTGAGCAAAGACAGGAACTAGCTCTGATTGAAACAATTCTACTATTTGTAAAACAATTGAACTATATTTCTTTTGGCCATATCCCTTAGGAACTCTAGATTTTTGTCACTACATACAGTTAGTTGCCCCTGGAATTCCTGCAGGAAAAAGACTAGAGATATTCAAGCCAGTATATTTAGAAGTGAGCTTGGGGCAACTGTATGGCTCAGTGTATTTGGAGTCAGGCCTAGAGACTGGAGGTCTTGGGAGGAAATTTGTCTTCTGACACTTCTGACACTTTCTAGTTATATGACCCTGGTCATGTCACTTACCCCCCAACTGCTCTTCTGCCTTAGAACTTAGAAAAGGATTTTGAAGGGGGGAAAATGATTTGTTACTGGTTCCAAAGACTTAAAAAAAACTCTTTTTCAGACATGATAATCATAAATAAAATAATATAGAAAAATAAAATGTGACTTATTTCTTCATTGGAATTGTATGAGTGCATATTTTCAGAATTTCATTCTTTAATATATTTATCATAATTTTTTGAGGGTCAAAAATTCTGCAAACAGGATAAATCATTGAAAGACAAATATATGGATTTGGTTATGTAAAATGAAGAATTATTTGCATAATAAAATGTACTCAGAATGGAACTGAATTTTAAAAACCCTTTCATGCATATTGCTGACAAAAATAAGATACGAAATCCATAGAGAATTGGCACAAATTTGTAAGTGGAAGATCGATTCTCCAACAGATAAATCCTCTAAGTAACAACAACTTTGTCAATTAAAAAGCTTTTATAAAATACCTGCTATATTCCAGGCACTATGCTTAGAACTGAGGATAAGAAGATAAAAATGAGAGTCCCTATTTTCAACGTTCTTACATCTGAATACAGAGGTTCTAAGGATATATTAGTAAATGTTTAACAAACTTCTTCCTAGAAAAAAATACACAGAATACAATTTTAAGTTTATTCTGCACTATTAACATCTTCTCCCTTGCTTTCTTTAATTTAGAAAATAAAGAAAATAATAAACCAAGCTCTGATTCATAATATTTGCAAATTGCTAAAATGTACATACACACACTCAAAATTTAATAATTGGTTCTAACATGTAGAAACCAGGTCCAGAACACCCATGAGATATTCTGTGAAGAATGTATAATAATGAATATTAAATTATTTTGGGAGGGAGGAAGGGCACTAAGAGCTAATAAACCAGGAAAGTCTTCATATAGAACAGAGATGTCAAACATGTGGCCAACAGATTTCTTCAATGTGACTTGAACCTGATTAAAATGTAATTGGGAAATAGCAAAATAAGTAAAAATACAGTGAATGACATTGCATTTTTAAACTAAGAATATAGTCTACAAGGATCCTGATACATGGTTTAATGCCCCCCCCCCCCTTTCTTATTTTGCATTAGAAATCACTGGTAAAGAAGGTGATAATTTAACTGAGTCTTAAAGGAAACTAGGGATTCCAAAAACTGAAAGTGAGAGAGGAGAGCATCTCAAGCATAGAGGACAATAAATGCAAAGGAGATGGGAGATGGACTATCGTGTGAAGAACAGCAAATAGATTGGTATGACTGGATCATAGAGTTCAAGGAGGTAAGTAATGCATAAGAAGTCTGGAAAGGTAGCAAGGGGCAAGGTGTGAAGCACTTTTAATACCAGAGAAAGAAATTTATATTTGATCTGCAAGGTAATAGGAAATGAATGGAGTTTATTCAGCAGAGAAAAATGTTCAGATATATTTTGGGAAAAGTCACTTTGATGGTTGTGTGGAGGTTGGAGAGAGTGAAATCAAAAAGGAGTATATTTCAATAGTTCAAGTAAGAGGTAATAAAGGCATACATTGTCAATAACTGCTTGAAAAAAGTTTAAATTTCTTGATGATTGGATAAATGCACACTAAAAAGAATTCTGATAGTATCACCAACTAATCATAATAGTTAAATACAATGAAATTCAGTGCCGTCAGAAAAAATGGATAAAGCATGATATTATTGGTAAAGTTACAAATTATAAAAAAATATTTCTAGCTATCTCTTTCTAATGTAATATAGGAATATGCAGTTTTGGTGTTCCAGTCTTCAACTCTTATGAAAATGTGTTATGGATACTATTTCTAGAAGGAAGTATGATATATCAGAAAGAACTCATTGAGGAAATTAGTTTATCTTTTTGGGATTCAGTTTTTCATCTCTAACAGGAAATATCAGATTAGGTAAACTTTAATGTCTCTTCTTATCCCCAAACTATATTTATATTATAGGAGAAAAAAAACACCTATTTACAAAAAAAAATTTCTAATAGCATTATTGCACAGAGTAAAAAAATGGAAGTAACTCATGCTATACAAAATAGGGGAGTGGTTAAACATAACATGATTTGTTTGAAAAAGTTATTGCTCCTTAAGAACTGACAAATATGAAGAGTACAGAAAAATACAGGAGAATAAATGAACTGAGAAAAAATAAGGACCAGAGTAATATACATATTGATTACAAATATGTGAATAATTATATCAAATTAGGAAAATATGTAAAAGAAAAATTTTTGAAGAGAATATGGAAAAATTGGATTATTTTTTTATTTGTGTGTCTATTTTTTGTATCTAGGGGAAGTGTTTAGACTAAACCTGAGATTTTATTGGAAGTGGGAATATTCATGTAGGAAACTTCTTATATCAATGTAGAGGAATAGCTATTTTACAACTTAGACTCTTAAAGACTTTTATCTTTTATACTTTTGTTAACATTAACCAAAATGATAAACTTTCAAAACTGATAATTATATGTACAAATGATTTTAATTCTTGTCTATCTCAGTGTTTATTTTTGTGGATGGTCAGTTTTGAAATTTAAAATAAAAATAATTTCATTCTTAAAATCTCCACATTGCTCTCTTTACCAGTATAATTTTTAGCCATTGGAGATTATGTATCTTTTCTTTAATGAAATTTGGTCTCCCTAAACCTATGATCTACTTCATATAACTCTTGGGAAGCTAATTCTCTATCATGAAAAATGAAGCAAAGTGGTTATTCCCTTCCAAGATTTCAGTCACATTTTCTTAAAGAAACAGTCCTTTTCTTTAATCAGTAAAAATCAAGTCCAGAATAGGTTTATACTTGGTCACTTTTCCTTTTCCTCTTTTGAAGAATGAAATCAAATTTATGGAAAATCATGATTTATCAAGATTATCAAGATGATAAGCTGTTTTACTTTTGGCACATACTTGTAATAGTGTGCCTGTGAGAGACTGTTTTTATTAGAAATACTTTCATCTTCTGAAATGCTGTAGGAGACTGAAAAAGAAATCTTACTCTCCTTTGATTTCTACCCTTGGAATATGAGCATCTCTAGTCTTTTCTGGCCACTCCCCTTTTTCTCCCACTGGGGATAATTTACTCTAGTCATTACTTTCAGTTCTACTCTACAAATCTCTGTGAATGTGCCTGAAGTTAGAAAAAGAGCTCTATGACAACAGCCACTCTCTCCTCCCTTACCACATGTCCAGTTTTTATCCTAATTCATATTTTGACCAAGTAGAAAAAAGATCAAAAGCCTCATCTACTTTGGGATGATATGCTATATCAAAAATGAAATAAATATCAATAATATTCTCATATAACTCCAGAACATCCAGTCAAAATGACTCTTCCCTGGGCAATTTAGACAGCATCTGTGTTTTCTGTCCCTTTCTTTCTCCTCTATATACCTTGCCTTTATTCCAATCTTTTTTCTAATACCCTATTCACACATGAAGTGCACAAATGAGAAGCAGTTATGATACAGTCACTTTATCTAAACAAAATTTGGTGTGAATTTAAAAAAAAAAGTAATTATGTTATAAAAAACAGGAAAACTGTTCCATTTAACATCCTCCCTCCCAGACAGTGTGGGGAAGGAAAAGCCTTGTTGCCAGCTATGTTTAGTTCTTTCAGATGGAAAAGATCCAAAAAGATCAGTCTACTGCAGACATGTCTCTCCTTGAGGTTGAGGCTTTGGAATTGACAGTGGCATTGGTAGGACTCCAGTTGCTGCTAAAACACTCTTCATCCTGGTAGCCTCATCACTTATTCAATTTGAAGAGGAAAAACAATTCCTTGAAGGAATTCTGTTTGAACATCTTTGCCCTTGTTCATTCTGTTTTTTTTTTAAACCCTGACCTTTCATCTTAGAATCAATCCTGGGTATTGGTTCCAAGGCAGGAGAGAAACAAGGGCTAGGCTATTGGAGTTAAGTGACTTTCCCAGGGTCACACAGTTAGAAAATGTCTGAGGCCAAATTTGAACCCAGGATCTCCTGACTCATGGCCTGGCTTTCAGTTCACTGAGCCACCTACCTGACCCAACCCTTGTTCATTATTCAAGAGCTTTTCATTTTTTCCCTCTTTCAGGAAGAGGGGAGAGTGGATTATCTTTTCCAAAGAGATGGTCATTCTTCCCAAAGTCGTGAATAAATTGGCATTTGGGGCTAAAATTCATTCAGTATAAACATTTTTCTTGTGCCCTACTGTATAATAAAATTAACATATGGCATTTAAAATGTGTAAGTATTATTTTACATAGATTATCTTAATCTGAGTCACACAGCAACCCTATAAAATACTATCCAACTATTATTATTCTCATAATTCAAAATAAGTATAGAGACTAGACTTGGAATTCTTATGGATGAGAAAATAAAAAATCAAGAGAGGTTAAGCAATTTCTCCAAGATCACATAGCTTATTCATATTGACAAATAGAGAGGACCAGAGGAAGGATATCTTCATTCTGATACTGTGTGGTTCAATAACTTTCATGATAATCTTAGGCAAGATATTTCACTTTAATTTTGCTATCTGAAAAAAGAAAAATTTCTAAGGTTTTTTCAAGCTTTAAAATTTTGACACCTTGTGAGATGCTTAAGAATATAAAGGAATTATCATAATGTGAGGAATAAATCCAAGAAAATCTTCCTTTATAGGGTCTTAGCAAGTTGGAAAATTGCTCTGTAGTTGTCTTGCTCTAAGAACTCAATAGGCCCTCATCCAACACGCTGGATTCAGTAGAATTAAAATGGGCAAATGAAGTCATATACTTAATTGTTTAACATTTCATCAATATCCCCTCCAGTGCAATATTTGCATTTCAATCTCTCAGATACCTGACTTTTGCTAGCCCTGTTATCTGGAGATACAATATTTCTATTTTATTAAATGTATTATATGGTAATTTTTGTATAATTTCATCTCCCAGTTGAACTTGGTGTGTCCTCAAGGACAGTCCTGTGATATTGTGACTGTGTTAGGAAATAAGACTTCTGAATGATCAAGAAACTTTTGGTAAAGAGAAACAGAAGGAAAAGAAGAGAGATAGTAAGGAATGGAGCCACAGACCTTTTTTTTTCCCTTTTATGTGGGAATGAGGAGACCAGCATCCTAGCATGTTCCTTGACTTTCAGTACCCAGAGACTTCAGAGTTAACTACTCTGCTGAGAGTTGCAGCTGTGACTATGGATTAAGAGTAATGGTCCTGGAGTCAAAAAGATATAAGTTCCAAGTTCTAGTTTCAGGCACTTCTAGATATGTGCCCCTGGTCAAGTCACTTAATCTCTGATTGCCGGACAAAGGATTCAGAAGAGAAGGAAATGGTAATCCACTCCAATATCCTTGACAAAAAATCAGACAAGACAAAAACCAAAACCTTGCTGAGAACATTCTTTCTCTAGTTGGACTGAAATTTTATCTTGCTCTTTAGTCAGAGCCCTCTTTACTTTTCAGCATTCTGTTGACTTAAACTTTAGTCTGTGATTTCTCCCATTACTATTTTCCTCTTTGCTTTGATAAACACGTTAATTCACCAAAGACTGTCTTTTTATAACAATGCAGTGGAAAGAGGAACTTGATTATTAGAGGTTGAGATTAAGCTAAATGTTATTCTTTTGGAACATCTGGAAACTTTTCCCCCTACTATAACCCATAGAATGATGAGTAAAAAAAATCATATTCTTATACTGCAATATGTTCCTTTACTCTGTGTGCATGTGTATGAGAGAGAAAGAGAGAAAGAGTGAGAGAGACAGAGACAGAGAATAAAAGGAAGAATAATGGAATATTATCTCAGAGAAGAAGGCATGAGCAATTGGAAAGACTAGGGGACAGATTCTCTGAAGACTGTGAAGTCTGAATTTTGAAGGAAGCCAGAGAAACTAAGAGTTGGGAATGAAAAGAGATTATTCTGGGAATGATGCCAAATCAGTGGAAAGGTGCAGAAGCATGGAGATAGAAGATATTGAAGGAACAAGAAGGCTAGTGTTGCTGAATTGTAGAATTTGTAGAGAGATGTAAAGTATAAGAAGACTGGAAAGGTAGAAGGGAATAGGTTGTGAAGAGTTTTAAATACTGAATACCAAATAGAGGCATTTATATTTGATCCTGAAGGAAGAATGAATCATTGGAGTGTACTGAGTTGGTTACCATAGCCAGATCTATGCTTTCCAATTTTCTCCTTCCCAGACCCTGGCAGTTAAGTAGAGAATGATTTGGAGAGGGGAGACTTGTGGCAGGAAAAACAGTTGATAAAGTGATTGTAATCATCTAGATGAGAGTGGATAGGATTCGTGTGCTTACTTAAAAACATACTTTTAAATCTTGCATTGCAGTGTTATAAAATACTCATATTTATGAAGCAGATTAGGAAACTCTCCATCTCTCATAATCAGTGTGCACTCCTTGGCATGATCCCAATCTCAAATAACCCATACACAAGCAAGCCATAAAACTGAGTATGAAATAGATGTATTTTCATTTCTTAATAACAGATAATTATTTGTAGATTGTTATATGTGATAGAAATTCAGAATCTTGAAACTGACAGACTTGCAGCATGGAGGTTCCTTAGGGAATTGGGCTCTCATTAGAAAAAGTGAAAATATATAGACTTCAAATAAAATAACCTTGAAAGATTTTTTAAGCCACAGATAGATATCTATAAGCTGCCATATTCCACCTTCTCTTCAGAGTTATTTCTAATGAATCATTTTTTTTGTTTCATAGAGGTCACAGCACTAATAAAAGATATTCATGCTTAGCACAACACTTATTAGCAATTTAATTGCTATTTTTCATAGAAATATATTGACAATGGAGGTATAAGAACTCATCCACTTCTGAAAAGTCTGTCACTCTTTACTACAAGAAATAAAATTCATGATAGTGGGCATAGTGCTAAAAATGAAGGAAACCAAACAATCCTGAGTTGATTCATGTGGATTGATATTAGTCATGACTCTTCTTTTGTGAACCTTGGAAAAGTAATAGCAACCTATAATCCAAAGTAGCTAAGAAAGAGTTTTCTTCCTATTTCTAGATAGTCACCAGGCAGGATTCCACTGTGTGCCCTCCACTGACCACAGCTGTGTTGTTTCACAAGGCATTTGATTGATGCTCATAACAACTAAAGTACCACTGTCCCCATGGCCATCATGATGAAGGGACTAGAAATAATGTCACCCAAAGATTGGTTGAAGGAAATGAGTCTAAGAAGTTAAAACAGCAGGGCAGATACTAAGAGTCTGGCATCATTTAAGTTGGTCAAATAATAGTGCAGAAGGTCTTTAGAATGAAGAGTCAGGGAAGATAGTGAGGTTGCAAGGACATTAGGAGGCAATGGTAAGGCAATGGTGAGGCCTCGGTAGTCCTTTATTTTTCTAGAAGCAATAGAGTTGGTGACTCCCATCTCAACCAAGTCACATAAGCAGTCTAGCAACCTAGCTGGGTTGTGGGCAGTCCTTGATGGAGAAGGGGGAGAAACTAATGTGTTCCCTATGGATTAAGGGTCTTAGTGATGATGATCCTGGAGGGGTCTATAGTAGTCCACAGAAGGGGTAGAGGGCAAGAAGAGAAAGTCAGGGGGAAAGAGTATACCTAGTTATGGAGACTATTCTGTAAATACATTAAAATAATTTTCACTTTATAGAGTTGTTTTAGTCCAGTCAAATTGAAGCCAGCATGACCAATTGATATGTAAAATATTTAGGGCAGCTAGGTGGTTCAGTGAATTGAGAGGCAGGTCTAGAGATAGGAGGTCCTAGGTTCAAATATGACCTCAAATGTGGCCTACCTGGGCAATTTGCTTAATCCCATTACCTAGCCTTTATTGGGACTAATACACAGTATTGATTCTATGATATCAGGTCAAGATTGAAAAAAAGGTAGAAGATTCAGTCAAGCAAACTGGTTATTTTTCTTTGTTTGCATCAGTGGTTCTCAATGTTTTTAATGTGACAACGCCTGCATTCATGTTTCTGGCATGAATTATAAGATTTAAAACAAACCAGATATCCCCTTGCTTGTGGCCCCTTAAAAAGAGCAGTGATTTTCCAATTTGGGCAAAGGAGATCCTTATGAGTTTTTTTGTTGCCTTTTGTGGAAGTGGTGTTCATGCTACATCATTCTGCTGGGCAGATAAGGGAGTAGGAATTTTTGTATCAGAGATAAAATTGAAAGCAAGATGAACTGGGCTCTGTGATAAAGAATGAAAAGGTTTGCAATTTGCAAATGGGAGCCTGAGCCTTGGGATCTGGAAAGATTCTGTGCCCAACAGTGGTTTTCTTCTCAGTATTTGCTCTCCTGGAAGGACCCTGAAGAGGATTTTGCCTGTGATCAATGGAAGAAGGAATTTTTCTGGACCTGGCTGCTGGCAGCATCAGTCTGGACTTACTTGGACATCTAACAACTTAAGATCCTGGCCCTATTTGATTTGGACTCCTGGTGTGAGATTGGGATATTTGGGAAGCTAATGTTTTGGTTTATTAATATAGCTTAGTTAGTTATAATCTTTTAAATTAAATATAAGTATAAATATATTCCTAAACCCTTATTCCTTTCCTAGCCTTCCCAAACAACAAATCAGAATTTATTTATATGTTTTCCTCTTGTTTTTTCCCTTACCCCAAATTCTACCATAACAGCTCCCACTGGAATGCGGGGAGGGAAATAGTTCATTGACCTTGTACAGTATCTACTCAAACTTGTGCAAGTTTGCGTGTGTATTTGCTGTGCAATTGTGTGCAAACTGATTGGGACTAAAATATTGAAAATTATTTGGTTAATTTGGAATAAGCCTGTCAACTCTTTTACATCCTAAAAACCACTTTTAATATGAAATATGTCCTCCACTTGCTACAATTGTTAAATTTTCATTATTTTACCTCAATTCACAAGATTTTGAATGCTTCTGTGAAATCACTTTTATTGCTTTGGATAGTAACTGTACTTTTAAAAATGTCTTCATACCAGGATCTTCCATGACCATTCCCTCATACATTTGTCTTTGGAGTTCGTGCTCTAGGTGCCCATTCCCATGGACTGATGACTGGGTGTGTTAACTATCCCGCTGTATCTACTGGCTAGTCCTAGTCTCTGAACCAATGTTAAACCATTTAGTTTTAAATGCCATTTAGCCATCCACCCAGGCAATCTCCTTCCTGGATTACTTTACTTTTATGTCCCTAGAAAAAAAACTCTCAGTGGATCACTTTTCTTCTACATGTTGTCTTCTATTAGAATCTAAGTTCCTTAAGACTATCTCCTTTTACATCTTTCCTTAGTATTTAGCACAGTTCTTGGTACATAAAAGGAGCTTAATAAATTATTTTCCAACTATTTATTCATTCAGTTGTTCATTCATTGTCATCAATAATGATTAACCAAAATCAGAGCAAAATTAATATTTGTGATGAGTCTAGACTCTTCCAAGGCACTATGATATGCTCACAAAATATAGGTATTCTCTAATCCAGAGAATAGAAAAACAAAAGAAACAAAAAAATCTATGAATATCAAAAGCCTTGAAAAAATCTTAATTTAATTCTGTTTAATTGCAGATTTGAATGAATTGTTTTTTAAAAGGGGATCAAGTTGGAGGTAGGTAAGCAGACCCAAAGTGAATTCAGTGGAACATATAATTGGAGGAAAAAAAAACATATGAGGAAATAATGAATTCTTCATATGTATATATGTACACACATAAATGTATATATATATGTATATGTATATATATATATACATATATATATATACATTGTACATATGTATGTATGGACTGGTATATGACCACATATCAATTAGACAGGCAGATACAGAATTACTGGCTTTGTTTTTTTTAATTTTAATTTGGACCTTCTTTTAAGGGTTATTCACACATGGTTATCCTAAAGGAGTGTACTGAAAATATTTTTATTACAGAATTTTTGCCAATATTAATTTGGGGCCATGTTCAAATATTTCCAGGCCTGACTCAACCCAACTTTTTATATTAAGTCAATATTCTTGTAATACACTACATTTTTAGCTCTTTAATAGATTTTTATTTATTTCATTAAGTATTTCCCAAAAATATTAATATTCATTAAAAAAGAGTTCCAAATTCTCCCCATCCCTCCCACTCCTTTGGAATGCAAGCAATTGAAGTCATATGAAACATATTTCCATATTAACCATGTTGCAAAAGAAAACATACAAAAAGCCCCAAGAAAAATAAAGTATTGCATTTTTGACAGAAAGAGAAAAATTTTATATGTATATAACATATACATATACTTTATACATATTTATTCATTCCTTCATCCATTTATTCACTCATTTGCTTATTTTCCTGGATGATTCTTTTATATTAGTGTTATTAAAGATCATATATTTTTCCTTGAATTTTTGGAAATATATATTAAAAAGACACTTAAAATATCTTTTGAAAACTTGACTTTATGTTATGTGTGGAGGTGAAGGAGGATTATTGGACTAGCCTGATCCTGATTTGTTCATATGAAATATGGATAGAAATTGTCTTTTCCCTGACTGATGGCCTTCAGTTCGACTTTGGTTGGAGATAGGAAAATCTCAGTCCCAATCCATTCTTAGCTGCTTTACTAGCTGTGTGACCATGGACAAGTCACTTAATCTCTGTTTGCATCAGTTTCCTTATCTGTAAAATGGAGATAATAGCATCTATTTTCCAGGGTTGTCATGACAATTCAAAATTTGTAAAGCTTTTACTCAGTGCTTGGCTCATAATGAGCACCATACAAATATTAACTTTTATTATTATTTCCATTTCACAAACTTAAAAGTCAAACATAATATAATGTAAAATGCTTTACAATTCTTAGAGTGGCATATAAATTTTTGCTGTTATTATTATTTTAAACAAAACAACACTTCACCTCATTAATTTAAGAGGTTTTATTTAAGGGCTTGATTTCCCAAGAACTTTCTGATATGATACTACCTAAACCAAGTGCCACTTGAATAAACCTGCTAGAGATCCAATTACTAACTCAGATGCTTAGCCCAAACTGCTATTATAAAAGTGGAATAGGAATCAGTGTTTTCTATTGTTATTAAGAAAAGTACAATCTGAGATGACCTTTGATTCTCCCAGGACCTCAGGGACAATGGGTTCTCCAGCAATTGTTACTTTCTCTACCCTATTGCCAACAAACTCCTACATCTTCCTCTCTAATAATAGAACCTACTTCCTAGAGTTTTTGGGAGGACCTAATGAGATAATATTTATAAAGCAGTTAGCACAGTCCTTGACACATAGTAGGAGCTTAATAAAAGTTTCCTTTCTCCCCTCCATAATTCCTTTGTTCCTTCTTTCCCCAAATCTCTATGTAATTCATAGACATGATCTGTTGATGTGGAAACCCAGTTCCCCTACCATTAGTCCATCTCTTATTGACAGTCATCTAAATTATATTCCTTCCCATGTCTAATCTTCCTGTATCTTCTCTTTCCATTGTACTCTATAGTTTTATTGTTTTTTTTCCATTTCAATAAGTTTATTTAGTCAATTTAGAACATTATTCCTTGGTTACAATAATCACAGTATTTCCCTTGCTCCCCTCCACCCACTCTTCCCACAGCCAAAATGCAATTTCATTGGGTATTACTTATGTCCTTGATCATAACCTATTTCCATGTTGTTGGTATTTGCATTAGGATGTTCATTTAGAGTCTACATCCCCAACCATATACCTTCAACCCATGTATTCAAGCAGTTGTTTTTCTTCAGTGTTTTTATTCTCGCAGTGTTTCCTCTGAATGTGGATAGTGTTCTTTCTCGTAGGTTCCTCTGAGTTGTTTAGGATCACTGCATTGCCACTAATGGAGAAGTCCATTACATTCGATTGTAACACAATGTATCAGTCTCTGTGTACAATGTTCTCCTGGTTCTGCTCCTGTCACTCTGCATCAATTCCTGGAGGTTGTTTCAGTTCCCATGAAATTCCTCCAGTTTATTATTCCTTTGAGCACAATAGTATTCCATCACCAACATATACCACAATTTGTTCAGCCATTCCCCAATTGAAGGGCATCCCCTCAGTTTCCAGATTTTTGCTTCCACAAAGAGCACAGCTATGAATATTCTTGTACAAGTATTTTTACTTATTATGTCTTTGGGGTACAAACCCAGCAGTGCTATGGCTGGGTCAAAGGGAAGACAGTCTTTTAACACCCTTTGGGCATAGTTCCAAATTGCACTCCAAAATGGTTGGATCAATTCACAACTCCACCAGCAATGCATTAATGTCCCGACTTTGTCACATCCCCTCCAGCATTCATTACTTTCCTTTGCTGTCATGTTAGCCAATCTGCTAGGTGTGAGGTGATATATCAGAGTTGTTTGATTTGCATTTCTCTGATTATAAGAGATTTAGAGCACTTTTTCATGTGCTTATTAATAGTTTTGATTTCTTTGACTGAAAATTGCCTATTCACGTCCCTTGCCCATTTTCCAATTGGAGAATGGCTTGATTTTTTTGTACAATTGGTTTAGCTCTTTATAAATTTGAGTAATTAGACCTTTGTCAGAGGTTTTTGTTATGAAAATTGCTTCCCAATTTGTTGCTTCCCTTCTAATTTTGCTTGCGTTGGTTTTGTTTGTACAAAAACTTTTTAATTTGATGTAATCAAAATTATTGCTCTTACATTTTATGATTTTTTTCTAGCTCTTTCTTGGTTTTAAAGTCTTTCCTTTCCCAAAGTTCTGACATGTATACTATTCTGTGTTCACCTAATTTACTTATAGTTTCCTTCTTATAGTCAAGTCATTCACCCATTCTGAGTTTCTCTTGGTGTAGGGTGTATGGGAGAGATCCCATACTGTCTTCCAATTTCCCCAGCAGATTTTACAAATAGTGGGTTTTGGTCCTCAAAACTGGGATCTTTGGGCTTATCATAGACTGTCTTGCTGAGATCACTTATTCCAAGTCTGTTCCACTGATCCTCCTTTTTGTCTCTTAGCCAGTACCAAATTGTTTTGATAACCACTGTTTTATAGAATAGTTTGAGATATGGGACTGCAAGTCCTCCTTCCTTTGCATTTTTTTTTCATGATTTCCCTGGATATCTTTGATCTTTTGTTCTTCCAAATGAACTTCGTTATGATTTTTTCTAAGTCAGTAAAAAAGTTTTTTGGGAATAGGAATGGCACTAAATAATTCAATTAATTTGGGTAGGATGGTCTTTTTTACTATGTTAGCTCTTCCTACCCATGAGCAGTCAATGTTTTTCCAATTGTTTAGATCTAGTTTTAATTGTGTGGAGAGAGTTTTGTAATTGTGTTTATATGTGTGTTTTCTTGGCAGATAGATTTCTAAATATTTTATATTGTCTAGGGTAATTTTGAATGGAATTTTTCTTTCCAATTCTTGCTGCTGAGATATTTTGGAGATATATAGAAATGCTGATGACTTATGTGTAGAAAAAGAATTTGCAAGGATTCTCGGTCATGATCATGGATGAGAACTTCAGAATTTGGGATCAGGGAGATGGCACATTTATAGATGATATAAAGAAAGATGCATGGTAGAACAGGACAGCATTGGATTTAGTCAGAGGACCTAAGTTTTTCTAGTTCCTTATTACCTGGGTAAATCACTTAGTTTCTAGCTTAAAGATTCCTGAACTATAAAATGAGAGGGTAAATTTCATGCTTTTATCATAGACTGTCTTGCTTTTTCTTCCTCTAGATCTATTATCTTATGGATGCAAGGGAATGGAGATTTTGAGAAGAGGTTTAGGATAAAGCAAAATACTTAAGGGAATATCTAAATATTATAAATACTTAAAGAAAATGATTTCAGAATATGTATTTATTTTTATGTGGGGAGCATGTATATGCATATTGTTGTTCAGTTATTTAGTCACATCCCAATCTTTGTAACCCTATGTGCCATGCTGTCCATGGAGTTTCCTTGGTAAAGATACTGGAGTGGTTACCATTTCCCAGTAGAATAAGGCAAACAAAAGTTGTGACACATCTAGGATCACATAACTAGTTGTGTCCAAGATCATATTTGAATTCAAATATTTCTGACTCCAAACTCAGCACTCTATCCACTGAGTCTCCTAGTTGCCTCTGTATTTACACTAGGACTACTTGATTTAATACCAAACATAAATATAGAGTTGAAAATATTAGTCCTTTTGCCCACAGAGCTGGAGCATCAGTTCATGTACTATGGTAAGACATTATTTTTTTAGGGAGTACCTATATCAGTAAGATCATAGATCTATTAAAGTAATAGAAGTAATTGGAAAGGGCACCAAACCTGAAGTCAGGATGTAGGTTTGAGTTTTATTAGCTGAATTAATGCCCATGGGCAAATTATTATGTGACTCTGAACCTTCAGCAAATTTTTTTTAAATTGAGATAATAATATTTGAAGTTCTTACCTAACAGGATTATTATTGTAAAAGAAAATTACTTGGTAATTATTATGCACAATATAAATTCTAACTATTTGACTCTTTAATGGGCCACATTAATAGTCTAAAGTCTAAGCATTTAAAATTCTTCAAATAGTCAAAGATCACAAAATATAAGATCAAAAATACAACTGAGTACCAGGGAATTATTTGCATGAAAAGGAGGTGGGGAAGGAATTTTCCTTTATATCCCTATAGTTTTCAATTTGTGCTTTACTGGATGAGCAAAGGAAGGGAATTGTAAGAAGCATATCTTTAAGGTGAAAATGGAATATTTATTAATCTTTTTACTGGAATGTTTCTTGCTGAATATGAGTGCTGGGTTTTATAGGAGACCAATGAAGAAAGTTTAAACACATTGAATGTAGACTCAGCTTTGATACCAAGCAGCTTGGTTTATTTGGATAGAAATGGAGGTTGTGAATTGGTTAAAGGCATAAAAAACAGTCACAGAATACTTTGCATGCATATAAAGTCAAGCCTACTCTAGGGTAAATTGTTTCCCAGACTCTGAGATAATTTTTCTGTCTCATTGAGAAGAGAGAAAAGGTTAAAATGATACTATATATTAATCTATTTCACAATATTTTCTTTTATGGGTCCTAATAGTTAAACAAAGAAAAAGAAGGAATCATGAGCTGTTGAGAAGATTCCTGAGGGACACAGCTGCAGGCTATACCACACATGCATTTTTCTCTTAATGAAATTTTCATGTGCTCCCATCACCAACATGCAAACAGTTTAATACATCCAGCCTGAACAAAAAGGGGAACAATTATAGTTCATTTGTGTCTTTTATTAGAAAGATCACATTATATTAACTTGTAACAAAGCAAGGCAAAACTATCCACCATGTACTCTTTGAAGGATAAGGTAGATGGGTGATCTCCCAGGTTATCATAACCCTTTCTGAAAACTTCAGTGACACTTGATTCACCATAAAACATCATTTGGTCATATGAAAGAAAAAGGTTAGTGTGATATTGACTAGTTGAGCTAAAAGTATAAGAAAAAGAATTTACTGATGTTCATGTGAAACTCAGTTATGAGGAACTGAAATGGCATTTTCTACTTTAGTTGATTATTATCTTTGAACCTTGGCAAGAGCAATTAAAAAGGAAAATTACAAAATTGAACTACTGCCTCGACTTCTAAAGTGTCTTCCTAAATTCCCTTCTTGACTATTTGAATGAAACATAAAGAACAAAGTTGCCTGCTTAATTTTCCAGACACTTAGCCATTGTTTCTTTCCTCCTACCACAGGCAAAAAAAAAATCTTTAGAAGAAGACCTTGCAAAGTGTCGATTTGGTTCCTGAGTAGATTGTATCTGAATATTATCTTGTTAATTCTTTAGCATATTATGCAGATCCACACCCCAAAAAGGTGAAAATGGTTTATCAATTTATTTTTATCCATTCTAACAATAGTCCCAGGAGACATAAAAGTATGAGTGATTTTCATAGTGTGTTTTAGGCTATAGAGCCACCTATTAGGGTAGTCATACATTTTATCTCCTGATATGCCTCTTAATCAAGCTAGCATGACTTTTTCTTCAAATTCTTCTTGTCCTTTCCAACATTACTTATGCCACCCCCTGTGCCTGAAATAGTTCCTGCCTCCCAGACATCTTTCTCATCTTTTAGGGTCAGAACTTAGCATAGTACCTGGTTCAGATTAAATGCTTAATAAATGCCTGTTGACTGAGTAACAAAAGTTCCATTATTTCAATGACTCCTTTTTCTGGTCTCTTCCCAGTTTTAAATTTTATCTCCCTTCTTGATTCACTCCTAGCCTATTACTTATCTATGGATTCTCCCCAGAGCACAGTGTCATATGTAGTTGTCACTTTTGTTGAGTGGAATTGAATTAGTAGTGGTTACTATATTGCATGAGTGTCTGTCTGATTAGATAAAGAAGTCATATGTGTACAGGGACACCAAAGTGCCCTGGGTAGACGTAAAACCTTATGATCAATGGGCAGACAAAAACCACTACTGACAACTGAGATGAGATCATTCTTAAATTGTTCTGACAAAAAGATATAGCTCCTATAAAAATTGGAAACATGTTTAGAAAGAGCCAGAAGCCTTACAGTTGTTACCAAGGAAATCTGTTATATTTGTTAAAATATCTTTAAAATAGAGGGGGCAGAACAGACTGAAAGAGAGAATGCTGCTTTGGAAAACTGTGATTGGAAGAGGGAATTATAGGATGTACACAGCAATAGTGCATATAACGACTAATCTTCTTTTTCTTCTAGTGAGTGAGTGTAAGAGAGAGAGAGGGATGAGGGAGGAAGGAAGGGAGAGAGAGAGAAGAGAGAGAAGATGGGGGAGAAAAAGAGAGGGAGAGAAGGGGAAAGAGAGAGAGAGAAAGAGAGAGAGAGAAAGAGAGAGAGAGAGAGAAAGAGAGAGAGAAGAGAGAAGAGAGAGATTTACGATGTATTCCTTAAAAACAATTTCATTCTTCAAAATGTAGAATAACCAGTAAGCAAAAATTTAATAATGGATGCAATTGTTCCCAAACAGTATAAACTGGCAATCATGGTGGAAATAATAGGAATGGTGGAAGAAAGTAGAAGCCTTGTGGCTAATAGTGAAGTTCAAAATGAGATCACTTATTTTCTTAAGAGTTAAAGGAAGTTGAGGAAATTGATGAACTGGGAGAACAGTATGTATGTGGGTAGTCCCCTAGTATAAGACTGTATATGGGCTGAGGTAGAGAAGTGGCCCTAGAGGCTTGTAAATAACTGTGACCAAGATAGAAAAAAAATGCCATACACTGGATAGAGTGAACTTCAAAAAAAGTTTGCCCAGTAATGGCAGCAGAAAGATGATCTGGAAATGGTTGTAGGAATCAAGGACTAGATCTCATCTTTATATTCCACTATGTCAATGGAATAAATGTAGATACATTCATCTCTGACAAAGACAACTAGAAAATAAAAAGTAGCACAAAGGGAAAATATTTAAGAAAAAGGAGGAAAGCCCACCCAGGTATCACTCCAAATTGAGCAAAACCCTGACATTCACACAGGATAGAATAATGATCAAGAAATAGAGAATGATTAAGAAACTACAGTATGTGATTTCTACCTAAGAATTTCACAAAAAAAGACACACAAAACCAAAGATAATAGAACCCCTTCCCCGCACAAACACAAAAACAGCAAAGAAACACCCTTGTGACCAGAGACAAGATATATGTAGTCTGCAAAACTCTGTGTCTATTGGCAACAAAGGTAGAAGACATTCCTCATAAAGGCACAGAGTAAGATCCTGGAAACTCTGAGGAATAGCAGCAGATGGCCTGACCAGAAAGGAACCATCACAGGCAGGGAGAGACAGCAAAGAATAAATTTTTCTTAAGCACCTACTTAGGCTAGGCACTTTACAAATATATATATATATATATATATATATATATATATATATATATATATATATATATATATATATATTTGATTCTCACAACAACCCTGTGAGTTAGGTGCTATTATCACCCTCCTGTTGTAGTTGAAGGAACTGAAGTAGACAATGATTAGGTGACCTGCCCAGAGCCAGGGTCACACAGCTAATAAGTATCCAAAATAATATTTGAATTCAGTTATCCAATCTACCACCCAGCTACCATTGCAACTCAGTCAGTTCAATCAGAACAACTCAAGCACAGGACTAACAATCTGTCCTGAGATATCTGCAAGGGCTTTGAAGACCCGAGATTTAATATCTTAAAGATTCATCATGGTTTAGCTCTAGGCAGTAGAAGTCATCACAAGCATCCTGGAAACTCTGGGTAAGACTAAGAAGAAAAGACCACTCTACAAAAATTCAGTAAAGGCCAAAGCCTGGTCTTGGCCCAAAGCCCCCAAGTCCAGAACAAAAATTGGAGAAAAGTAAATGAAATAAAGCATTATATCCAGTACCAAAATCTATTGCAAATCAAATTGTAGAATACTTGCATGCAGACTCAACAGGGGAAAAAAGTTTCCCATAAATACTACATGAACACCTAGGAAGGAAAAAAGCAATAGAAAAAAATGAAATAAAAGCTATTGGGAAAATACTTGGAAAAGGATTAATCAGTTTAGAAGAGAAAGGGGTAAACCTTACCTAAGAAATGGAATCCTCAAATGAGAAGAGGTGAAATAGAAATCAATAATTCCATGAGACAACAAATAATATTATAATAAAATTGAAAGACTGAAAAAAGAAGAAAATATAAGATATCTGCTATCAGAGTAACTAATCTAGAAAAAACTAATAGGGAGACACAATTTAAGAATAATTAGACTTTGTTTTATATGATTGCACATGTAAGATAGGTATCAGATTATTTTCCACCTCAGTGAAGGAAAAAAAGGGAAGGAGGGAAAGAATTTGGAACTCAAAAATCTTAAAAAAAGGCTTAATTGTTTTTACATAGAATTGAAAGGAAATAAAATATTTTTAAAATATTGTTTTATATTTAATTGTGGGGAAAGAAAATAAAAAAAAATTAAAAAACAAAGAATCAATGAACTTTATTCAAATCATTATGAAAAAGAAGCCTGGGTACTCTATTTCAAGAAATCATAAAAAATCTGGAGTTTTCAAATAAAATAAAAAAAAATACTCCAAGTGTCCAAAAGAAAGAATTTCAAGTACAAAGAAACTATAGTCAGGCTGGATACAAACTGACAGTTTCTACTGAAAATGAGAAATCTTCAAACACAATATTTTTAAAGGCAAAAATTATGTTTATAACAGATAGGTGGTTGGAAACTCCCTATAAGGAGGTGCTTAATGGAATAGATTATTCTACCAGAGATGAAGGGGGTAGTAAAAGGTGGTTCAGGGGATAGGGTGAGGCTTAGAAATGTGTGGTCTTGGGTTCAAATCTGGCCTCAGCCACTTCTTGCCTCTGTGACCATAGGCAAGTCACTTAACCACAGTTGCCTACCCTTTACCTCTTTTCTGCTTTGGAACCAATAATTAGTATCAATTCTAACAGAGAAGGTAGGCTTTTTTTTTTTTTTTAAGACCAGAGCTGAATAGAAATTTCTTTTGTCTTTTTTGTTTAAACATTATTTTATTTGGTCATTTTCAAACATTATTCATTAGAAACAAAAATCACCCTTTTTTTTCCTTTCCCCCACCCCCATCCCACCCATTGGCCATGTGTGATTCCTCTGGGTATCACATGCATCCTCAAACGGAGCCCATTTTGATGTTATTGGTTTCCGTTTTAGGGCGTTCATTCAAAGTCTCTCCTCGATCATATCCCCTCCACCTCTGTAGTCAAGCTGTTGTCCTTCTTTGGTGTTTTAACACCCACTGTTTGTCCTCTGCTTGTGGGTAGTGTTTTTTTTCCCTCCTTGATCCCTGCATGTTTTTCAGGAACATTGCATTGAGACTAATGGAGAAGTTCATTACTTTCGAGTGTATAATGTTCTCATGGCTCTGCTCCTCTCACTCTGCATCACTTCCTGGAGGTCCTTCCAGTCTCCATGGAATTCCTCCATTTTATTATTCCTTTAAGCACGATAGTATTCCATCACCAATATATACCACAATTTGTTAAGCCATTCCCCAATTGAAGGACATCCCCTCATTTTCCAGGTTTTTGCCACCACAAAGAGCACAGCTATGAATATTTTTGTACCAGTCTTTTTACTTATTGTCTCTCTGGGGTACAAACCCAGCAGTGTTATGGCTCGATCAAAGGGCAGACAGTCTTTTAACAACCTTTGAGCATAATTCCAAATTGCTCTCCAGAATGGTTGGATCAATTCACAACTCCACCAGCAATGAATTATTGTCCCAACTTTACCATAGCCCCTCCAACATTCATCACTTTCCTTCACTGTCATGTTAGCCAATCTGCTAGGTGTGAGGTGATACATCAGAGTTGTTTTGATTTGCATCACTCTGATTATCAGAGATTTAGAGCACTTTTTCATGTGCTTATTAATAGTTTTGATTTCTTTGGCTGAAAACTGCCTATTCATGTCACTTTCCCATTTATCAATTGGAGAATGGCTTGGTTTTTTGTACAATTGGTTTAGCTCTTTATAAATTTGAGTAATTAGACCTTTGTCAGAGGTTTTTGTTATGAAGATGGTTTCCCAATTTGCTGCTTCCCGACTCATTTTGGTTACATTGCTTTTGTTTGTACAAAAACTTTTAAATTTAATTTGATGTAATCAATATTATTTATTTTACATTTTGTGACTCTTTCTCTGTCTTGCTTGGTTTTAAAGTCTTTCCCTTCCCAAAGGTCTGACATGTGTACTATTCTGTGTTCACCTAATTTACTTATAGTTTCCTTCTTTATGTTCATGTCATTCACCCATTCTGATTTTATCTTGGTGTAGGGTGTGAGGTGTTGATCCAGACCTAATCTCTCCCACACTGTCTTCCAGTTTTCCCAGCAGTTTTTGTCAAAGTCCCAAAAGCTGGGGTCTTTGGGTTTGTCATAGACTGTCTTGCTGAGGTCACTTGCCCCAAGTCTATTCCACTGATCCTACTTTCTGTCTCTTAGCCAGTACCAAATTGTTTTAATGACCACTGCTTTATATTAGAGTTTGAGATTTGGGACTGCAAGGCCACCTTCCTTTGTATTTTTTTTTTCATTATTTTCCTGGATATACTTGATCCTTTGTCCTTCCAAATGAACTTTATTATGGTTTTTTCTAATTCAGTAAAAAATTTTTTTGGAAGTTCAATGGGTATGGCACTAAATAGATAGATAAATTTGGGTAGGATGTTCATTTTTATTATATTGGCTCATCCTACCCATGAGCAGTTAATGTTTTTCCAATTGCTCAAGTCTAGTTTTAATTGTGTGGAGAGAGTTTTGTAGTTGTTTTCATATAGTTCCTGTGTTTGTCTTGTCAGAAAGATTCCTAAGTATTTTATTTTGTCTAAGCTGATTTTGAATGGGATTTCTCTTTCTAATTCTTGCTGCTGAGTTGTGTTGGAAATATATAGGAATGCTGATGACTTATGTGGGCTTATTTTGTATCCGGCAACTTTGCTAAAGTTGTTGATTATTTTGACTAGCTTTTTGGTTGATTCTCTATGATTCTTTAAGTAGACCATCATATCATCTGTAACAAGTGATAACTTGGTCTCCTTATTTCCTATTTTAATGCCTTCAATTTCTTTTACTTTCCTACTTCCTACTGCTAGTGTTTCTAGTACAATGTTAAATAATAGAGATGATAATGTTCACTCTGATCTTAATGGGAATGGATTTAGTTTATCCCCATTGCAGATGATGTTAGCTGATGGTTTTAGGTATATACTGTTTATTATTTTTAGGAACGACCCTTCTATTCCTATACTTTATAGTGTTTTTAATAGGAATGGGTGTTGTATTTTATCAAAGACTTTTTCTGCATCTATTGAGATAATCATGTGGTTTTTGTTGGTTTGCTTGTTGATATGGTCAATTATGTATATGGTTTTCCTAATATTGAACCAGCCCTGCATTCCTGGTATAAAACCTACTTGGTCATAGAGAATGACCCTCCTGATCACTTGCTTTTTTTTGTTGTTGTTAGTATCTTGTTTAAGATTTTTTGTTTGTAGTTTGTAAGATTTAAGATTTTTGTATCTATGTTCATTAGGGAGATTGGTCTGTAATTTTCTTTCTCCGTTTTTGATCTACGTGGTTTTAGAATCAGTACCATGTTTGTGTCATAAAAGGAATTTGGTAGAACTCCCTCTTTGCTTATGTCAAATAGTTTGTATAGTATTGGGGTTAGCTGTTCTTTGAATGTTTGATAGAATTCACTGGTGAATCCATCAGGCCCTAGGGATTTTTTCTTAGGAAGTTCTTTGATGGCCTGTTGGATTTCTTTTTCTGATATGGGATTATTTAAGAATTCTGTTTCTTCTTCTGTTAGTCTAGGCAATTTGTATTTTTGTAAGTATTCGTCCATATCGCCTAGATTGGCATATTAGTTGTGATACAATTGAGCAAAGAAGTTTTTAATGATTGCTTTAATTTCCTCTTCATTGGAGGTAAGAGCCCCCTTTTCATCTATGATACTGTTAATTTGCTTTTCTTCTCTCCTTTTAAAAATTAGATTGACCAGTACTTTGTCTATTTTGTTTTTTCAAAGTACCAGCTTCTTGTCTTATTTATTAGTTCAATGGCTTTATCATTTTCAATTTTATTAATTTCTCCCTTAATTTTTAGGATTTCTAATTTGTTTTTCTTCAGGGGGGTTTTAATTTGTTCACTTTCAAGTTTTTTGATTTGCCTTTCCAATTCATTGATCTCTGCCCTCCCTAATTTTTTAATATATGCACTCAGGGTTTTGAATTTTCCTCTGAGTACTGTTTTTGCTGCATCCCATAAGGTTGGAAAGGATGTCTCACCATTGTCATTTTCTAGAATGAAATTATTAATTGTTTCTATGATTTGTTCTTTATCTAACTGATTTTGGAGCATCATATTATTTAATTTCCAATTGATTTTTGATTTTTCTCTCCATGTACCCTTATTGATCATTATTTTTATTGCCTTATGATCTGAAAAGGTTGCATTAATTATTTCTGCTTTCCTGCATTTGTATGCCATGTTTTTTATGACCTAGTGTATGGTCAGTCTTTGTGAATGTGCCATGTGGTCCGGAGAAGAAGGTGTATTCCTTTTTGTCCCTATTTATTTTTCTCCATATATCTATTAACTCTAATTTTTCTAGGATTTCATTCACCTCTTTTACCTCTTTTTAATTTTTTTTATTTGACTTGTCTAAATTTGATAGTGATTGGTTCAGATATTCCACTAGTATAGTTTTATCATCTATTTCCTCCTTCAGTTCTCCTAGCTTCTCCATTATAAATTTGGGTGCTATACTATTTGGTGCATAGATGTTGATTAGTGTTATTTTCTCTTTGTTTATACTACCTTTTTTCAGGATGTATTTGCCTTCCCTATCTCTTTTAATCAGGTCTATTTTTGCTTTGGCTTTGTCTGATATCATGATTGCTACTCCTGCCTTATTTCTGTCAGTTGAGGCCCAAAAGGTCTTACTCCAACCTTTAATTCTGACCTTGTGAGTTTCTACCCACCTCATGTGTGTTTCCTGAAGACAACATATGGTAGGGTTTTGGATTAGAATCCACTCTGCTATTCGTCTACATTTTATGGATGAGTTCATCCCATTCACATTCAATTTTATGATTGTCATTTGTGAATTCCCCAGCATTTTGATATCCTCCCTTAATTCTGACCTTTCTTCTTTTGCTATAACCTTTTAAACCAGTGGTTTACTTTAAATCAGTACCCCTAGTCCCCTCCATTGTTATACTTTCCCTTTCTGACCCCTCCCTTTTGGTTCCCTTCCCCTCTCCCTCCCCTTCCCTCCCTTTTTGTACTCCCTTCCCCCCAGCTCCCCCTTAGTTTACCCTTCTCCCTTACCCTGTTGGAGAAGATAGAACTCAAGATCCCAATGGATCTAGATGCTGTTCCCTCTCAGAGCTGATTTCACCAAGAGTAGGGTTTAAGTAATGCCAATTAGCACTCTTCTCTCCTTCTTATAGGAGAAATCTTCCCCTCCCCTTCCTGTGTGTATCTTTGTGTGACAAAGATTATTCTATTTAATTTATTTCTATTTCTTCAAGTATATCTTATTACCATCGTAGATCCCTCCTCCCTTTTTCTTTCTTTCCCCCCCTCCAAATCATGTTAATGCCCCTATCTTTCCCTATGAGTGATTCTTCTGATTACTCTATTAATTCATACAATTTTTAAAAGTTACAGATAACATTTCCTCCATATGTTAGTATATATGATTTGATCTAATTGTAGCCTTTATAGAAGAGAGTTTGAGTAAGAAGGAAAAAAAAAACACTTTATCCTTTCCCCTTTTTTTCAAATTTACCTTTTCATGTTTCTCTTGCTCTTTGTGTTTGAATGTCAAACTTTCCACTGAGTTCTGGTCTTTTCTTTGCAAATACTTGGAAATCTTGTATTTTGTTGAATGCCCATACTTTTCCCTGGAAGTATATAGTCAGTTTTGATGGGTAGCTGATTCTTGTTTGAAGACCCAGTTCTCTTGCCTTTCTAAATATCGTGTTTTTTGTGGTCTCTTAGTGTGTTCACTGCTAGGTCATGTGTGATCCTTATGGGGGCTCCTCTATATCTGAAGTTCCTCTTCTTAGCTTCTTGTAAGATTTTCTCCTTAACTTGGAAGCTCTTGAATTTGGTGATTACATTCCTGGGGGTTGTCTTTTGGGGATTTAGTATAGAGGGTGTTCTATGAACACTTTCTATTTCTATTTTGCCCCCTTGCTTGAGAACATCAAGGCAATTTTCTTCGATGATTTCTTGTATTATGGCCTCGAGATTTTTGTTTATCTCTGTTTTTTTTTTTTCAGGTAGACCAATGATTCTCAAGTTGTCTCTCCTTCCTCCATTTTCCTGGTCTGTCACCTTGTCAGTGAGATATTTTATGTTTTCTTCTAATTCATTAATTTTTTGACTTTGCTTTATTAATTCTTGCTCTTTTGCAAGATCATTGTTTTCCAGTTTCTTAATTCTGGTCTTTAAGGACTGGTTTTGCTTTTCAGTTTGGTCTGCCCTTCTCTTTGAGGCATGTTTTTATTTTGTTTGAATTTCATCCTCTTTCTCCTCTGTTGCCTGGGCTTTCCCTCCATAAAAGTTTTCAATAGTCACCTTTTCCCCTTTCTTCTTGGAGGGTTGATCTCAGGCAGTGTGAGCCATCCCTTTGGTGGTTTTTCCTTTCCTTTTTGGTCAGAGGTCTGGGTGATATGGGCTGGTTTTCTGTGGATTTAACTTGCCTCAGACTAGTTCTTCCCAGCCTCCATGGTTTGTTAGCACTCTCGCACCCATACTCTGTGGTCTCTTCTCTCCTGTGCGCAGGAATCTCCTGTAAAACCGCTCTGAGGGGTAGTTTCCTGGTAGCCCCTGTCAGTTTCCTAGGACCCTGCCATGCCCCCCTTAACTACAGCGAGGAGCAGAGCTTTGACCTCATGCAGTTTCTACAGTTTCTAGAGACTCCACACTGTTCGCAGTTTGCTAGGGCCCCTGCGGTCTGCACATTCTCTAGTGCACAGGGTAATCCAGTGAAACCTCCCTGAGGGGGTAGTTCCCTAGAAGTCCTCATTAGATCCCAAGAACCCTGGTGTGCCCCCCCCCCCCAGACAGAGATGTTCCTCACTCACTCACTGTCTCTGGTGATCACGCTGGCCCCTGCTCTGGTTCGGTGGGGGAGGTGGTGGAAGGGCAGCTCAGTTCACGTTTTTGTGCAAGCTTTTCCTCCTTCCTATAGTGTGGAAATGTTCAAACCCCACGTACCTTCGTTGCTGTGGTTTACTGGAGAGTCCCTCCGTTCTTCCAAGGATGATTTTTATGCTCTTTTGAGGTAGTCTATTTTGTTCAGTGCTGGGGGAGAGGAAGTGATTCACATCTAGATTGTAGCCATGTTTACCCGGAAGTCCTGAATAGAAATTTCTAAATACAAACACATATACAAAGAAACCTAGAAAGTAACTTCTCATTAATAATGGCAGATAAACCATTGCAGAACAAGATTTAGAGGTAGCTTAGTTACAAATGTGTCATCTATAGCAAAAAATACAATAACGCTTCTAAAAATAAATAGAGTCAGAATGACCACTACTTATATACTCCTTTGTCTGTTTTCTCCATTTGGAGAATTTTGCATGCCAGCAAATTCAACCTGAAATCTCTTCATGTCTTTGTAATATTCTAGCTAGGACTTCCTCATGGAACAGTAAATAATGTAATACATTTGGAGAAAGCAACCTCAAGATGTCACTTATTAATGATCAAGTATTTCATGAATTTCAAGTTACAAGAAATATGTAGGGAAGCATAAATAATTTCCTTTTATTAAGGCAGCCTCAGAAAGTAATTTGTACCTCAACTTCTAACTTTCCTCTTTTTTCCCCCATGAATTCTGTAAGGAGAAAGAAAAGATGATTAGGAGTCCAGAATCTCTTTCAGAAGAGAAAACACTGCTCCTATGTCATGCACTATAAAACATGGACCTTCATTTCTTCATGGAGCTACACTGTTTTTGTTATACTTGTGCCAATTTGCTTACCTTCAGGGTTGCTTGAGGATTAAGAGAAAATACCTTGTACCCATGAAGTTATACTTCAAAGAAGCTAATAATAAAAATAAAATACTGAAAAATATGCAGTATTTCTTCAATTTGAATTATTCTCTCCACTATCACAGACTACAATGACTCTGTGCCTTTGTGCTTTAATAGGCAGACTTTGTGGACTGCTGAGAGCAGATTTTGTCACCTAAGGGAGCGCCTTCCACTAATAGGCCTCTCAAAATATGATAAAGGTGACTCTCAGAAGACAACCCCACAGTTCATTCTATATGTGAAATTTTCCTAAACAGGCAGGTTTATGCTCTGTTCTTGGGGCATAGTCTTTAAAAACCCAAGTTAATTTTTACCACAAGATTAGGCACCAGGAGAGAACATTAAAGAAGGAAAGTGCCTTCTAAATGTAAGCTAGTATGATTATTTGAATACTTTTCAACACTTCTAAATAATAATTTTCCACAATGTGGGTTATATAGGCTTGGTTTTCTTTTTCCTCCTATCTACCCCTAGGCTATTCCATTGCTTGTGAACCCCTTCTCCTAGAAACAAGGGGAAGAAGAGATATGAAGTGAACATTTATATTTCTTCTTTTTACTAAAATGACTTTTTTTTGTTTTTCTCCTAAATAATCAAATCTGCTTTCCCAAGGTTTCTATGGATAATCCAGGACTCTTAATTTTAGTAACCAGAATTATTGTCATACGTATCACTATAACATTCTTTGGCATATATATATATATATATATATATATATATATATATATATATATATATACATATTGTCTTATGTTTTTGTGCTCATATTGGTTCTACAAGATTTAATTTAAAAATTACTGCCAAATATCACAAAGTTGAACAAGGAAAAAGATTGTTTCCTTAGTAATTTTGTTCCAAATATTTACTTAGGATGAAGTACTTAATATATAGCTTGGACATTTTTCTGGAAGTATATCCAGAATAAACACTGATTTTCAAAGGTTAGTATTTTTGCCTTAAAATCACATTGAAATGAAACTTAGTTAGATCCTTTTGGTTATTTGAGATCTTACCTACAAAAGTTACAGTTTTAACATAATTTCAAGACTTTTTTTTGGTCAAGTATACTACAGAGAAATTTCTTCATTTGTAATGTAACTCCTTTTTTCCTTTCTCATCTTATTTTAAAGACATGTATCAAATGGACAAAAAGCCTTATAAAGGTTAATTGAAGTTTTATAAGTCATTTCCATTGGAATTTCCAAATGAGAGAGTTGCAGATTGATTTTGTTTTCTAGGTTTCACAGTGACTTTACTATTAGATAATCCTTGTTGGACCACTCCTTAGTATCACTTTCTGTTCAACTATGGTGCTATCTATGGGATGTACTATTCTAAATTAGTGGAAACTTACCTAATTGTCTCTTTTCTAGATGGTCCTAGACAATGTTTCACTTCCCCTCCATCATGCCATTTAGACATGTAGTCTTACCTAGGCACAAGATGGTAGCATTTTATAGAAGAAAGAATGTTTACTGAAGAGACCATGGGACTCAGATCAAATTCTGCCTCTGATATTTAACCTCCCAGGAAGCTCCTAGGAAGTCACAGTTGTTCTGAGCCTCAATTTCCTAATTTATAGAAGGAAGAGGTTTTATTGCTCTGAGTTCCCTTTCAGTTCTAAATATAAAAGTTGATTATCTTATCATCTTGCCTATCAAGACCCTTTCCCCATGCAATATTTCCTATTCTTGTTGTGGAAACTGTAGTAAAATAAATTTTGTTATTGCTAGTGGAAACCAGTTGCCCCGTGGCTCCTTTCATAAGCTTGTTGACTTCTGTATAAAACTCCTTTCTCTGGTCCTCTCTCCCCTTTGTTTATTGTGTCCTCCAATGGAATGTAAGCTTCTTGAAAGCAGGTATTATCTCATCTTTATAATTGTATCTCCAGCTCAGAGTGTAGTAGCTGATACATAGTAAGAATGTATTCTCAAGATTTTCTTTCTCTTTAAAAAATTTTATTTTTATTTTCAGTTTAAATTTTCTTGCCTTTCAATGCCTCCCCAAGAGGCAAGAAATATGTTACTTATTATACATATGAAGTCAGGCAGAATATTTCTTCACTAGCTATGTTCTGAGAAAAAAAAGGGGAAAATATGCTTCATTCTGTGATCTGAATACATGAGTTCCTTAACTGGAGGTGGATAGTATTTTATATTCTACTTCCTTTGGAGTTGTGTTGAATTATTGAATTGATCACATTTACTAAATCTTTCACAGTTGATTATCTTTACGATATTGCTATTACTCTTTAAATTGTTCTCCTGATCCTGCTGATTTCACTGTATATCAGTTCATAGACGTCTTCCCAGGGCTTGCTAAAACTATCACATTCATCATTTCTAATAGCACAACAATACTCCATCATATTCTCATGCCATACCATTACTTGTTTGTACATTCTCCAGTTGGTGGGCATCACCTCATTTTCCTAATCTTTGCCAACACCAAAAGAGCTGTGATAAGTATTTTTGGTCATATAGGTCATTTTTCTTTTTTATAAATCTCTTTGGGTATGTACTGAGTAGTGATATTGCTAGGTGAAAAGTTGTTCACAGTGTTTTAGCCCTTTGGGGCATAATTACAAAGTGTTTTCTAAAATAATTGAACTGGTTCACAGATCGACCAACAGTGTATTAATGTACCTATTTTCTTCTATCCCCTCCAGCATACGTCACTTTCCTTTTCTGTCATGTTAGTCAATTTGATGGGTGTAAGGTGGGTACTTCAATGTGTTTTTAATTTGCATTTTTCTAATTTAAACTATATAGAATATCTTTTTCACATGATTATTTATAGCTTTGATTTCTTTCTTTGAAACTTGCCTTGGACCATTTATCAATAGGGAAATGGCATGTATTTTTTTTTAAACCCTTACCTTCCTTCTTGGAATCAATACTGTGCATTGGCCTCAAGGCAGAAGAGTGGTAAGGGCTAGGCAATGGGGGTCAAGTGACTTGCCCAGGGTCACACAGCTGGGAGGCATGTATTTTTTATACATTTGTCTCAGTTCTCTATATAGTTAAAAATTAGACTTCTATCAGAGAAATTTGCTAGCAATTATTTTTACCAGTTTCATACTTTTTCTTCTGACTTGGGTTATATTGGTTTTGTTTGTGTGAAAATTTTAATTTTATGTAATCAAAATGATCTATTTTTACCTCTTATGAACAACCTCATGATCTTTTGTTTGGTTATGAACCCTTCACTTAAGCATAGATTTGACAGATAATTTCTTTCATGCTCCTCTAATTTGCTTATGATATCACTCTTTATGTCTAAATAATGTACATTTTGAGTGTGTGTGTGTGTGTATATATATATACATATATATATATATGTATATGTGTGTGTATGTATATATGGTATTTCTTAGCCAGCACAAGAATATTTTCATGATTACTGCTTTGTAATATAGTTTGAAATCTGAAAAATCTGGCTTCCTCTCTTCACTTTTTTCACTGAATTCCCTTGATATTCTTGACTTTTTATTCTTCCAGGTGAATTTTGTGATTATTTTTTCGAGCTCTCTAAAATAATTCTCTGGTGGTTACTATGGCACTGAAACATATATTAACTTAGGGAGAAGTGTCATTTTTATTATATTGGCTCAGCCTACTCATGAGCTATTAATGTTTCTCCAGTTCTTTTGATCTGATTTTATTTGTGTGAAAAATATTTTGTAATTGTACTTGTATAATTCCTGAGTTTCTCTTGTCAGACAGCATGCCAGGTGTTTTATATTATATACATTTTTTAAATGGAACTTCTCTATCTCTTCTTGCTGGGTTCTTTGGATACTACATAAAAACGTGGATGGTTTATGTGAATTTATTTTATATCCTACAACTTTGTCAAAGTTGTTAATTATTTAAACTAGTTTTTTAGTTTATTTTCTAGGATTTTCTAAGTATCATCTCATCTCATCTAGAAAGAATGATAGTTTCATTTCCTCATTGACTATTTTTATTTCTTCAATTTCTTTTTTTATTTGTATAGTTAGCATTTCTAATATAATTCAGATATTTTATGTCAAATATCACACAATCAAATAGTGATAATGGAAATCCTTGCTTTACTCCTGATCCTATCGGGAAGTCTTCAAGTTTATCTCCATTACAGATACTTTTTGATCTTGGTTTTAGATGTATACTATTCATCACTTTAAGAAGGGTTCCCTTGATTTCTTTGTTTTTTTTTTAGTGTTTTAAAATGTATTTAGTAAAAGCATTTTTCTGCATCTATTGATATAGTCATTTGATTTTTGTTGTTATTGTTATTGATATGGTCATTTATGATGATAGTTTTCTTGATAATGAATAAGCCCTGCATTCTTCATATAAATCTGACCTTGTCATATGATCTTTGTAATATATACCTGGTAGTATTTTATTTAAAATTTTTTCATCAATCCTCATTAGGGAAATTAGCTATAGTTTTCTTTATCTGTTTTTGCTTTTTCTTGTTTAGGTATAAAAATAATATTTGAGTCATAAAGGTAATAATAGGCTCATTCTTCCCTTGTTTTTGAATAGTTTATATATTATTGGGAGTAATTATCCCTTAAATGTTTGGTAAAATTCACTTGTTAATCCATCTGGTCCTTGGCATTTTTTCCAAGGAGTTCATTGATGACTTGTTCAATTTATTCTTTCTAAGATAGGGTTTTTAAGTAATCTATTACCTCTTCTGTTCATCTAAGGAGTTGATATTTTTGTAAACATTCAATCCTCCCACTTAAATTGTCAGTTTTACTGGAAAATAATTGGGTGAATTAATTCCTAATAATTTTTCAATCTCATTTTCTTTTTGATACTACTAATTTGGATTTCTTGTTTCTTTTATAAAATAAAATTATCTAATGGCTTATCTATTTTTCTTTTCTTTCATAAAGCCAGCTCCTGGTTTTGTTTGTTACTTCATTGTCTTTTACTTTCAATTTATATATTTAATCTATCCATCTAACTATGGAAGAATAACTTTTTTAATAGAATTCCCTTCTTAACTGATTTGCCTCCCCACTCTGCTAAAGATTAAACACACACCTGACAACTATCTCTATATCCTGCTAAGCTGAAACACAAAAAAATTCCTGCTGTACATGCTACACTTCAGCTGTGTCAGACACTACAAGTGTGGTATGCAATATACAACATGCATGTTGCAAAACCTTTTGAATTTAATGAAACGAAATTAATCATTTTTCCAGGCTGATTTCCTTATATTGACTGATCATATCCCATTGGTTCATTCAAATGCCATAAAATGTTCCTGACTGGTACTCTAAGAAATCCAGAAAAAGCCTCGTAAATGAATTATGTGTCCTGGAAGCTGAAGATGCTAACAAGGCACAAACTTCATAATAAATTTCTTTCCAGTTTGGCTACTCTCCTTCTTTGATGTCTAGTCTTAGGGATATACTTCTGGGCTGAGTTATTCTGAAAATGCCACATCCTTGGTAGAAAAATTCCATAACAATATAGAAATATTAATTTTCATATTAAAAAAAACAAAAATAGCCTAAACTTCTTCAATTACATTCCAATATTCTTTGAGCCCACTTTAGACCAATGGTATTATTTGTCAGCCATTTCCAATAGGTTTGGTTACTGCTCTTTATACACACATATTTAAAGGAACTAATACTTTAAAAGACACAGGAGTTCAACTCTAATTTTAAGCATGTGGTAGAGGGTTGTTGCCTAGGGGACAAGAACATTTCTCCAATGTCTCTAAAATAACATTAAGAAGGTGTTACTTAGTACACATGAAGATGAGCCTGTCACACATAATCTTTGTCCTCTGAACAATCACTATAAAACATATTTTAAGCTTAAAAGTATATCTTTGAGTATTAAGTTTAAAAATGTTCCTTTAATCTAATAGAAGTCATTTATTCTTTTGTACAAATGTTCTTTCTTTAGAGAAGAAAAGGGGAAAAGAAGGAAGAATGTATGTATAAATAGAGGCACTTATATATACCATATGGAAAAAGAGATATAAAGAGAGGACAATGGAGTTGGGATGGTTAAATTTACATTGATGCTATTTTTGCATAGGGAAGTTTAATTTCAAATGGAATCAAGTGAAATATGTGTAAAATGGTTTGCAAATTTTAAAGCTTTTTAGAAAAAAATGCAATTTTATTTCTCATTGTCTTGGTCTATCACAAATTGAAGGGAAATAAAATATTTATCTCTTTTATTATGAATATAACAAATGGCATATTATAAAAAGAAAAGAAAAAAGAAATGTATAGGAAACCAAACATCTCATATATACAATATTATGAAACTCCTGATTATGTCCCCCAACTATCAAAATAAAAGTCCTTCCTTATTATTAAATAAGTACAGACAAGCACCAATAAATCCATACATTGGTAGTATGTAAAAGAGCTGGGAAACATGCTTCACTTTGCCTTTGTTAGTCATGATTAGTTAGTACACAGAAATTTAAGGTCTTTCAAGGGTGTTGTGTTTTAAAATGTTGAACTCAAAATAAAAAAAAAAAACCCTTGGATTCTGTCCTCTTGATTCTGAATTAAGGTACATAATCTCACAGCACAAAAATACATTTATGTTCTTTACTGTGTTCAGCCATTCACTATTTGTTGAATAGTGACTCATTACCCCCCCAGTAATTGGTCTCTTTGGGTTTATCAAACACTACATCAAACACAGGGTACATGAATGTAATTGCATGAATAAGTACCATTGTGCCATAAGAAATGATTAAAGGGATGACTATTGATAAAACTGAGAACACTCAGATGAAATTATTTTTCCTCTGGGAATTCATTTCTGACATATAATTTCATCTTGTGAGACTGAGTTATTAAATTTTTTTATCTTGTTCTCTTAATGAGTATTTTGTATTTTAAAAATATTCATCCATTCCTTTAAATTGTCAATTTAGTTTGCATACAAATTGGACTGAACATTTTCTTATAATAGCCTTTATTTCCTTTTCATCCATTATAATTTCTCCTTTTTAAATTATTAAATGTAATTTAGTTTCCTACTCTCTCTTTTTACAAAATTTACATTAGCAATCATTTTGTCTATTTTATTGGTTTTATCAACAGAACTAATTTATTTTTCATTATTTTTGCTTTATTTTAGTTTTTTTTTTCTTGGACTTCCACATCTATTTTTGTTTTCAGTTGAGATTTTAGATTTTTAGATTTTTTTAGTAGAATTCTCAGTTCATTGTTTTATTATATTTTTCCTTTTGTTGATGAAATGTTTAGAAATATACATTTTCTCTAATGACTTTTAAATGCATATTATGAGTTTTGGAATTTTGTTTGATTTTTGTCATTTTCTTTGATGAAGTTGTCTTCTTTTTTAGGATTATTCTATAGGATTATATCAGTAATATATGAAGTTTTGATTCTTTTTCTAAATGCCCTTCATTGATTATAATTTCTTTACTTCATTGTTATCACTAAAGAATATTTTTAATATTTATACTTTTGTGTATTTGCTAATGAGTTTTTATGACCTAGTATATGTCCAATTTTTGTAGAGATGTGATGCAAAAATAAGAAATATACATTTCTTTCAAATGCCATATTGTAATCACTAGAGATCTATAAGATTTGTAATTTATGAAGTTTTATTGTTTCTTAAATTCTTTCTAATTTCTAAATTTACTTTTTTTCTACTATGAAAGGGACACATTTACATTTCCAACAATTCTAATGTTGTTCTTTAACTCTTCCTATCTTTTGTATCTAGTAGCTTTTCTTTTAAGTACCTAAAAGTTATAACATTAGAGGCAGCTAAGATGTCAAAACAGAAACAGCAACCAAGCCAAACTTCCACAACATTCACCGCCAAATCACTTAAAAATGCTTCAAATCAAATTTTGGAGTGACATAGATAACAAAAAGCAAAGGGGAGATATTTTTTTCAACCTAAGGCAACTTGGGGTGTTGACAGGAGAGGTCTATGACACTGAGGTGAAGCCAATCTGGAGCACATGCTCTGGCAACAGCAACAGTATTAGAGATGACTATAACACTGGCAGCAGTAACTCTGGGAGCTCTTAGCCCAGTAGGGATAAGGAGGTTGTACAACTAGTCAGAAGGAGATTTAAGGGGAACCACTGGTGGTATTCAGTGCACCTGGCACTGATTAACTACTCCATTAGGGATATCAATTTTTAAATTGTGGTTTGATGGCAGACAATAGCATTTGTAGTAAGATATGAAGGAATATGGTCCTTGATTCACAGTTCCATGGCAGAGAGGAGCACTATCACATAGAGCTACAGAAGAGCGGGGCATATGTTTATAATTCCAGGAATAAGAGGAGAACAAGTAATTGTGGTTGTAGGGAAGCAATAACTCTTGCTGGGCAAAGACTAGAGCAATAAGCAGAACAGTAACGACTTCTTTCTTCAGATCACTAACTCTGAAAAGAATCGGAGAAAAAAATACTGAAGACATGGAGCAAAGCACCACTTTACATGAAGTTCAAAGTCAAGAAGTAGGCTAGAAAAATGAGCAAAAGAAAATAAAAACTTGACCTTAAAAAACTAATATTGTGAAGGGGGCAGCTGGGTGGCTCAGTGTATTGAGAGTCAGGCCTAGATTAAAATCTGGCCTCAGCTACTTCCTAGCTGTGTGACCCTAAACAAGTCACTTAACCCTCATGGCCTAACCCTTACAATGCTTCTGCTTTAGAATAAATACAGAATATTAATTCTAAGATGGGAAGTAAGAGTTAAAGAAAACCTAATATGATGACAAGGAAAATCAAAAACAAAAATTTGGAAGACAGCAACATGAAAACAGCTACAAGAAAAAGCTCAAATAGAAAAAATTCAGATTGGACAGAATATTAACAAGAATTCTTGAAAAAGTTAAAGAAATCAATAAGAATAATAGAGGAAAAAAATCAGAAAAGAAATGAGAGTGACACAATAAAATTCTAGCATTAATAGCTTGGTCAAAGAGTCACAAAAATTCACTGAATAAAACAGCTTTTTAAAAAGCAGAATTGAAGGGAGCATAAAAAGGGAGGGGCTAGAAAGGGAAGCATATCAAGGGAGGGGACTAGGGGGATTGACCTAAAGTAAATCACTGGTTCAAAAGGATATAGCTAAAGAAGAAAGGTCAGAAATTGGGGAAGATATCAAAATGCCAGGGAATCCACAAGTGACAATCATAACTTTGAACGTAAATGGGATGAACTCACCCATAAAACGTAGATGAATAGCAGATTGGATTAGAATCCAAAACCCTACCATTTGTTGTCTTCAAGAAACACATATGAGGCGGGTTGACACTCACAAGGTTAGAATTAAAGGTTGGAGTAAGACCTTTTGGGCCTCAACTGATAGAAAGAAGGCAGGAGTTGCAATCATGATATCTGACAAAGCCAAAGCAAAAATAGAACTGATCAAAAGGGATAGGGAAGGTAAATATATTTTGTTAAAAGGGAGTATAGACAATGAGGAAATATCACTAATCAACATGTATGCACCAAATTGTATAGCATCCAAAATTTTAATGGAGAAACTAGGAGAATTGAAAAAGGAAATAGACAGTAAAACCATATTAGTGGGAGACTTGAACCAACCACTATCAAATTTAGATAAATGAAAACAAAAAATAAATAAGAAAGAGGTAACAATGGTGAATGAAATCTTAGAAAAATTAGAGTTAATAGACATATGGAGAAAAATAAATAGGGACAAAAAGGAATACACCTTCTTTTCAGCACCACATGGCACATTCACAAAAATAGATCATACACTAGATCACAGAAACATGGTACTCAAATGCAGAAAAGCAGAAATAATAAATGCAGCCTTTTCAGATCACAAGGCAATAAAAATATCGATTGGCAAGGGTACATGGAGAGCCAAATAAAAAATTAATTGGAAATTAAATAATATGATACTCCAAAATTGGTTACTTAGAGAAGAAATCATAGAAACAATTAATAATTTCATTGAGGAAAATGACAATGGTGAGACATCCTTTCAAACCTTATGGGATGCAGACAAAGCAGTACTTAGAGGAAAATTCATATCCATGAGTGCATATATTAACAAATTAGGGAGGGCAGAGTTCAATGAATTGGAAATGCAAATCAAAAAACTTGAAAATGAAAAAATTAAAAACCCACAGAAGAAAACCAAACTAGAGATACTAAAAATTAAGGGAGAAATTAATAAAATCAAAAGTGATAGAACTATTGCACTATTAAACAAGACTAGAAGCTGGTACTTTGAAAAACCAGACAAAATAGAAAAAGTACTGGTCAATCTAATTAAAAAAGGAAAGAAGAAAGGCAAATTAACAGCATCAAGGATGAAAAAGGGGACCTCACCTACAACAAAGAGGAAATTAAGGCAATCATTAAAAACTTCTTTGCTCAATTGTATCACAACTAATATGCCAATCTAGGTGATATGGACGAATACTTACAAAAATACAAATTGCCTAGACTAATAGAAGAAGAAACAGAATTATTAAATAATCCCATATCAGAAACAGAAATCCAACAGGCCATCAAAGAACTTCCTAGGAAAAAATCCCCAGGGCCTGATTGATTCACCAGTGAATTCTATCAAACATTCAAAGAACAACTAACCCCAATACTATACAAACTATGTGACATAATAAGCAAAGAGGGAGTTCTACCAAATTCCTTTTATGACACAAACATGGTACTAATTCCAAAGCCAGGCAGGCCAAAAACAGAGAAAGAAAATTATAGACCAATCTCCCTAATGAATATAGATGCAAAAATCTTAAATAGCATACTAGCAAAAAGACTCCAGCAAGTGATCAGAAGAGTCATTCACCATGATCAAGTAGGATTTATACCAGGGATGCAGGGCTGGTTCAATATTAGGAGAACCATCCACAGAATTGACCACATAAACAACAAACCAACAAAAATCACATGATTATTTCAATAGATGCAGAAAAAGCCTTTGATAAAATACAACACCCATTCCTATTAAAAACACTAGAAAGAAAAGGAATAGAATGGTCGTTCCTAAAAATAATAAACAGTATTTATCTAAAACCATCAACTAATATCAACTGCAATGGGGATAAACTAGATGCATTCCCATTAATATCAGGAGTGAAACAAGGATGCCCATTATCACCTCTATTATTTGACATTGTACTAGAAACACTAGCAGTAGCAATGAGAGAAGAAAAAGAAATTGAAGGCATTAAAATTGGCAATGAGGAGACCAAGTTATCACTCTTTGTGGATGACATGATTGTCTACTTAAAGAATCCTAAAAAATCAACCAAAAAGCTAACTGACATAATCAACAACTTTAGCAAATTTGCAGGATACAAAATAAACCCACATAAGTCATCAGCATTTCTATGTATTTCCAACACAGCTCAGCAGCAAGAACTAAAAAGAGAAATCCCATTCAAAATTACCTTAGACAAAATAAAATACTTAGGAATCTATCTCCTGAGACAAACACGGGAACTTTATGAACACAACTACAAAACACTCTCCACAACTAAAACTAGACTTGAACAATTGGAAAAACATTAACTGCTCATGGGTAGGACGAGCCAATATAATAAAAATGACCATCCTATCCAAACTCATCTATTTATTTAGTGCCATACCCATGGAACTTCCAAAAAACATTTTTACTGATCTAGAAAAAACCATAACAAAGTTCATTTGGAAGAACAAAGGATCAAGGATATCCAGGGAAATAATGAAAAAAAATACAAAGGAAGGGGGCCTTGCAGTCTGTGACAAGGGAATCACTTTAAAAGACTGATATATATTAATTTAAGGTCGCCAAATAATTCAGCTATGTAATTCCTAAATGAAAAACTAAAGTCAGCCGTCAGCCTTTTTTGGAGTTTAATTACAATAGGAGCAAGAAAGGAATTAGAGATAGAGAGAGAGAAAAAGGGAGAGAAGGGAATATGGCTTAAATACCCCTTCTGTTTAGGCTGGGCCAAAAGGCCCAAGCCATTAGATAGCTGGGGCAAAGAAAAGAGATCAGTCCCTATCACTCACGTGACCAAAATGGAGAAACAGTCTCAGAGGCCCCCACCTTCAGCTTCCTTCAGCGCAAGCTTCTCCGAGTCCACCACAATCACCCCGACCAAACTCCTCAACCCCCCTTCAAGTCTCCAGACCCTCCTATCTTTAAGGAAACCATCCAAGTTCCTCCTCTCAGTTCTCCCATCTACCAATCACTGTTCATCAATTTCCCTGTGCCAATGGAGGCTCTAGCTTAACCCAGGACCGCCCAGAGGTTTCTGGCTTTTGCACATGTCTGTTGAAGGTCATATTTTCAAATGATTAAATCTTTGATCTAGGCTGTAGCCCTTACTCAATCCTGTTAGGACTGAAAAGGGTGGAGATTTATTCCAAGTATCTCCATTGTATCAATTCTAAAATCAATCATGATTCAAAGAAATTCCTGTTCTATGCTTAAGCATAGGTCAAAGTCCTTTCCATTGTTCAGCAAAAGGTTTCTGTCCTAAAGTAATCTGAAGAAGGGAAGAGAAGGAACCTCCCATGCCAATGGGGTTCCCATTCCAATAGACTATCAGTAAGAAATTTTCCAAGTATGAAATATCCCAATGGTGAAATTTCCAACATTTATAAGTCTAAGGAATTTTGAGGTTTACAAGTCCCAGATCTCAGACTATATTATAAAGCAGCAATCATCCAAACAATTTGGTACTGGCTAAGAGACAGAAAGGAGGATCAGTGGAATATACTCTGGGTAAGTGACCTCAGCAAGACAGTCTATGACAAACCCAAAGAGCCCAGCTTTGGGGACAAAAATCCATTATTTCATAAAAACTGCTGGGAAAATTGGAGGACAGTGTGGGAAAGATTAGGTTTAGATCAACACCTCACACCCTACACCAAGATAAGTTCAAAATGGGTGAATGACTTGAACATAAAGAAGGAAACTATAAGAATATTAGGTGAACACAGAATAGTATACTTGTCAGACCTTTGGGAAGGGAGAGGCTTTAAAACCAAGCAAGACTTAGAAAGAGTCACAAAATGCAAAATAAATAATCTGGAATACATCCAGTTAAAAAGTTTTTGTACAAGCAAAACCAATGTAACTAAAATCAGAAGGGAAGCAACAAATTGGGAAACAATCTTCATAAAAACCTCTGACAAAGTTTTAATTACTCAAATTTATAAAGAGCTACATCAATTGTACAAAAAATCAAGCCATTCTCCAATTGATAAATGGGCAAGGGATATGAACAGGCAGTTCTCAGACAAAGAAATCAAAACTATTAATAAGCACATGAAAAAGTGCTCTACATCTCTTATAATCAGAGAGATGCAAATCAAAACAACCCTGAGGTATCACCTCACACCTAGCAGATTGGCTAACTGGACAGAAAAGGAAAGTAATGAATGCTGGAGGGGATGTGGCAAAGTAGGGACATTAATTCATTGCTGGTGGAGTTGTGAATTGATCCAACCATTCTGGAGGGCAATTTGGAACTATGCCCAAAGGGCGATAAAAGACTGTCTTCCCTTTGATCCAGCCATAGCACTACTGGGTTTGTACCCCAAAGAGACAATAAGTAAAAAGACTTGTACAAGAATATTCATAGCTGCACTGTTTGTGGTGGCCAAAAATTGGAAAATGAGGGGATGCCCTTCAATTGGGGAATGGCTGAAGAAATTGTGGTATATGTTGGTGATGGAATACTATTGTGCTAAAAGGAATGATAAAGTAGAGGAATTCCATGGAGACTGGAACGATCTCCAAGAAGTGATGCAGAGCGAAAGGAGCAGAACCAGGAAAACATTATACACAGAGACTGATACACTATTGTACAATCAAAGGTAATGGACTTCTGCATTAGGGTCAATGCAATGTCCCTGAACAATCTGCGGGGATATAAAAAACACTATTCATAAGCAGAGGATAAACTATGGGAGTAAAAACACCGAGGAAAAGCAACTGCTTGACTACAGGTGGGAAGGTTATAGGACTGAGGAAAGACTATAAATGAACACTATAATGCAAATACCAACAGCATGGAAATGGGTTCGAACCAAGAACACAAGTGATACCCAGCGGAATCGTGCGTCAGCTATGGGAGATGTGGTGGGAAGGGGGTGGGGGAGAGGAAAAGAAAATGATCTTTGTTTCCAATGAATAATGTTTGGAAATGACCCAATAAAATAATGTTTAAAGTGAAAAAAAAAGCAGAATTGATCAAATGAAAAGTTTGTACAAAAGCACACTGAAGAAAATAATTACTTAAAAGTAAACTCTGAGAAAATGGAAGCTAATGACTTCTAGAGACATCAGGAAATAATAAACCAAAGTGAAAAGAATGAAAAAAAAAACCTAAATAAAATTGTGAAATATCTTATCAGAAAAATAAATGATCAGGAAAATGTATTGAGGAGAGATAATTTAAGAATTACTATGCTGCTTGAAAGCCATCATCAAAAAAAGAGTGTGTCTTATTTCAAGAACTTACAAAGGAAAACTTCCCCTAACATTCTGGAAGTATAGGTTAAAATATAAATTGAAAGAATTGACCTATAGACCTATAGACCTATTGACCTGATAGAGAGCCCCAAATGAAACTCCCAAGAATATCACATCCAAATTTCAGAGCTTCCAAGTCAAGGAGAAAATGTTAATGAGAAAGAAACAATTTAAATATTGTGGACCTAATTTTATACAAGATCACCCACACAAACACAAAGGTTTTTCAAACATTCCTGAAGAAAAGAATGGAAAAACTGACAGTTAAACTCAAGTTTCAAGGGGAACATAAAAAGGTAAATATGAAAGAGAAATCATAAGTGACTCAAAGTTAAACTGTTTATATTAAAAGATGATATATGTAATTTGTAAGAACTTTTTCATTATTCAAAGAAGGAGTTTACATAGTCAGAGTGCAAGGGTATGGAGTCCATTTTGCTTGGATAATCTCAAAAAAATTAAGGGATGAAGAGAAGGGATGCCCTATGAAAAGGGCAAAAGGAGAGATAGCATGGGGGAAATTTTCTCACACAAAAGAAGTATACAAGGAAAGGCAGTAGAAAATGGGCAGTGGTGGGCAATGCTTGATCCTCACTATCATCAGAATTGGTTCAAAGAGGAAAGAATATTTGTATGTATTAAGCTGGATGTAGAACTCTATCTTATCTACAAGGGCAATGGGAGCAGAAGGAGATAACAGAAAAGTGTGTTTGAAAGATAGAAGGTAGAGTGATTTAAGAAAGATAGTGGTCAGAAACAAAACAGATTTTGAGGTGGCATGAGAGAGAGAGACAGAAAGACAGAGAGAGAGAGAGAGAGAGAGAGAGAGAGAGAGACAGACAGACAGACAGACAGACAGACAGAGAGAAAGAGAGAGAGAGAATAAGTAAACTGAAGAAAACAATATGTAGGGAAATCCATAGTTAGCCATTATAACTATGAAGGTGCATTTGATAAATACATTCATAAAACAGAAGCAGATAGCAGAATGCATTATAAACTAGACTTTCACAATGTGGTGTTTACAAGAGAATGTTGGAGACAGAAAGATACACTCACTAATAGTTAAATGAAGGTGCTAGAGTAGAATCTATTATGTTTCAGTTGAAATAAAAGACAAGGATAGCAATCCTGATTTCAAACAAAGCAAAAATACAATAGAAATAATGAAGGAAATTATATTTTGTTAAAAAGTACCACAGAGGAGATAAGATGCTATGGAGTAGTAGGAACTTTCTGAATCTCCTTCTATCTGATCAATACAACAGCATCTCAAAAGGAGAGAAATAAAAATCAGATGAGTAAAGGAATTCCATGGGATACAGCCTTAAAGGTAGGCAGTGTTTGGGGATTTCCACACTATAAGGGGAGAAAACTACACTTATAAAAGCATGGACTGATTACCCCTTCTCCACATCACCTATTGCACCACAATCAGAGCAAGGGTTTGGCAATCTTTAAATTCTCAGGGGCTGGCTGACCACGTACTTACCTGGAGGGCAGTAAAAGGCCTTGGCAGCAAGACTTGGGACCTGAGGCTGCAGAGTGGGGAAACTGGGCAGTAGAGTGCAGAGATTGGGCAGAAAAAAGGCTGGCCACAGCAGAGGCAGTTGGACTGGAAAAATAGCTTCAGGGAAAAATGTTTTAAAGTATGCTACACAAAGAACTGCCTGGATAATAGGACCAAGGTAAAGCCCTGAAAGACACAATTTAAGAAAGCAATGTCCACCAACATGCAGGAACCACAATGCACAAGTAGCAAAAGAAATAAGCAGCAACAACAACAACAAAAAAGGGTTTTGACTATGGAGAAAAAGAGCACAATATATAAGCAATAGCAGAGAGTGACAAATAAGCAAACACATCGAAATTTTCCAAAACTTTGGAAATAGGTCAGAAGCTTACAAGGAACTCATAAAAGAGTTCAAGAACCAAGTAAGAAAGATTGAAGAAAATGGGAAGAAAAGTGGAAAAAAGAAATGAAAGTATTTCAGAAAGAAAGTAACAGATTAAGAGACAAAATTGCCCATATAGAAAAAGGGGCATAGAAATAAAATAAAGTAATAATCAAATTGGAGACCAGAACTGACCTGTTGGAAGCAATGAAAAGCAGGATAGATTAAACCAAAAAGGAAAACCAAAAAATCATAGCTAAAAATCACTCTTTAAAAACTAGAATTGGGCAAGTAGAAGTTAATGATCTCATAAGACAGCAAGAATTAATAAAGAAAACCAAAAGAATGAAAAAATAGAAGGAAATATGAACTATCTCATTGAAAAGGTAACTGACATAGAAAATAAATCCTGGAGAGACATTTGAGAATTATTGGTCTATCTAAAAGCCTGGAAAAGAATAAAAGCCTTGTGTGAGAAAGGAATTCAATTCCCTTTGTCTTAATTTAATCAGCCAGGGACTTGGAATTCCCCTCCCTTTTAATTTAATCAATCAGGGACCTGGAGGTCCTTTGAGATGTGCAAGGATACACACACCCACAGTGAAAGGAAGTTGAAACCAAAGAGACAGGAAATTGATCCCACAGGCACTGCCCACCTGGGTGGTGCAAGGCAAATTAAGGCCCAATGATTGGTTCCCAAGATGTGACATGGGAGAGCTATTGAGTGGAGAAAATGGCTTATAAATGCATGACCAGAAGTCTGAATACACATTCTTGCTTTGGTGACACTCTTCCTGGAGATGCTACTGTGCTAGTGACTCTTGCTGAAGGGAGACACTTACCCTGGGGAATATTGCTGAAGAGACTCTCATGTACTTCTGGCTGGAGAATTGGATCTTTGTTGGAGGGAACTTCATTCTATTAGACCACAATTAGGGTATTTAGCTAAACTGGATATATATATATATATATATATATATATATATATATATAATATATCCTATATTTCCCTCTCTTTACTATCTCTACTTTGATTAGATAAATTGTTAAAATTATTAACAGACTCAAGATTTAATTTTAATTATTACAATTTGGAAACCTTTTCAACCATTATATTTTACATCACATTACAATAAATTATCCAAGAAAAGTTCCCTGATATTCTTGAATAAGAGGGCAAAATAGATATTGAAAGATTACATAGATCACCCCCTACATTAAATCCTCAAAAGACAACACCCATGAATGTAATAGTCAAATTCAAGAACTTTGAGGCCAAGGAGAAAATATTGTAAGCAGTGAGAGAGAGATAATTGAGATGTCAAGTAGCCCCAATCAGTCTTACACAGGATCCGGCATCTTCCACACTAAGGGACCACATGGCTTAGAATATGATATTCAGAAAGGCAAAAGAATAGCATCTACAAAAAAGAAAAAAGAACTACTGACTGTATACTTCCAGGGGAAAGTATGGGCATTTAACAAAACAAAAGATTTCCAAGCATTCCTAAAGAAAAGATCAGAACTAAATGGAAAATTTGGCATCCAAATAGAAAATTCAAGAGAACCATAAAAAGGTAAGAGGGAAAAAAAATTTAAGAGCTTCAGTAACGATAGATTGATTATATTTTTATATGGAAACATGATATTTGTAATTCTTAAAATTTATTTTCATTATGATAGTAGACAGAAGAATTATTCATAGGCAGAGGCTGTGGTACTAAGTTGTTTAAGATAATATGATAAAAAGGGGGGAAATAGAGGAAGATACTAAGAGAGACTTGAAGGAAGAAGGATAGGATAAATTATACCATATAAAAAGGTGTATGGTTGGGTAGGAGGGAGAATACTATTATAAGAAGGGGAGGAAGAGAATGGTACTAGGTAATACTTAAACATTACTCTCAATGGAATCAGTTCTGAGAGGGAAAAGTGGCCAGATCTATTGTAGTATAGAATTCTATCTTATCCTATAGGGAAGTTCAGAGGGAATAACAAAGGTGAGGGGAGTGGGTAAGGGAGTATTAGAATGGAGGGAAAAGTAAGGAGGAGCAATTAATAGACTTTAAAGAAAAATAAGAGAGGAATAAGAGGGAAGGGGGTGGGAAGGAAAGTAAAATTAAAAAGGGGGAAAGGGGGACTGATTAAAAGCAAAACATTGGTATAGAAGGAAATAGTGAAAGAAGAAAGGGCAAGTCTAAAAGAGGAAATCAGAATGATTGAGAATATAAGTGGTAATCATTACTCTGAATGTGAATGGGATGAACTAACTCATAACAAGGAAGCAAATATCAGAGTGGATTAGAAACCGAATCCTACCATATGTTGTCTCAAAGAAACACATGAGGAAAAGGTAAAAAGCTGGAGAAAAATTTATTAGGCATCAACTGAGAAAAAAAGAAGGCAGGAGTTACAATCAATACATCTGATGAAGCCAAACTTAAAGTAGATCTGATTAAAAGAGATAAGGAAATTAATTATATCTTGATAAAAGGCCCTATAGATAATGAAGAGATATCAGTACTCAACATGTATGCACCAAATGGTATAGCATGAAGAATTTTAGAGGAGAAACTATTGAAGCTTAAGGAGAAATAGATAATAAAGCTATACTAGTGGGAGATCTGAACCTTCCTCTATCAGGTGTAGATAAATCAAATGAAAAAAAATAAATAAGAGGTATGAATGAAATCTTAGAAAAATTAGAGTTAATAGATATGTGGAGAAAAATGAATAGGGACAAAAAGGAATACACCTTCTTTTCAGAAGCACAGGATACATTTATGAAGATTTACCATGTACTAGGGCAAAAACACATTGAAAACACATGTAAAAAAGCAGAAATAATAAATTATTTTTTCTGACAATAATGCAATAAAATAATAATTAGTAACAGTATATGGAGAGGCAGATAAAAATTAATTGAAAATTAAATAATATGATTCTCCAAAATTGGTTAAGAAAAAATCATGAAAATCATAGAAACAATTAGTGATTTCATTTTAGAGAATGACAATGAGGAAACAACATATCAAAACCTTTGGGTTGTAATCTCGGGTGAAAATTTATATCCCTGAGTGCATACATCAACAAATCAGAGATGGAAGAGGTGAACTGGGCATGCAAATTAAAAACTAGAAAGAGAAACATGAAAAATCCCCAGATAAAATCTAAATTGGAAATCTTAAAAATCAAAGGAGAAATTAATAAATTGAAAGTTAAAAACTATTGGACTAATAAATAAGACTAGAAGCTGGTACTCTGACAAAACAAACAAAATAAAATACTGGTTAATCTTATTAAAAAAGAAAGAAGAAAAAAATAACAGTATCAAAGATGAAAAGGATGACTTTACTTCTAATGAAGAAGAAATTAAGGTAATTATTAAAAACTATTTTGCCCAATTTCATGGTAAAAATATGGAAATCTAGGTGAAATGGGTGAATATTTACAAAAATATAAATTGCCTAGATTAGCAAAAGAGGAAATAGAATAATTAAACAATCCCACCTCAGAAAAAGAAATTGAACAAGACATCAAAGAATTCCCTAAGAAAAAATCAATAGGGACAGATGAATTCACAAGTGAATACTATCAAACATTCAAAGAACAACTGATCACAATATCATACAAACTATTTGACAAAATAAGCAAAGAAAGAGTTTTAACAAATTCCTTTTATGACACAAATATGGTACTGATTCAAAAGTCAGGAAGATCCAAAACAGAGAAAGAAAACTATAGACCAATCTCCCTAATGATCATAGATGAAAAAAATCTTAAATAGAATACTCGCAAAAAGACTCTAGAAAGTTATCACAAGGATTATTCACTCTGAGCAGGTAGGATTTATACCAGGAATGCAATGATGGTTTAGTATTAGGAAAACCATGCCTATAATTGACCATATTAACAATCAAAGCAACAGAAATCATAACTATCTCAATAGATGCAGAAAAAGCCTTTGACAAAATTCAATACTCAATCCTATTTAAAACACTAGAAAGTATTGGAATAGATGGGACTTTCCTAAAAATAATCAACAGTATATATTTAAAACCATCAGCAATCATCAAAGGGTATAAGTTAGAAACCTTCCCATGAAGATCAGGAGTGAATCAAGGATGGCCAATTATCACCTCTATTATTTGATAATTGTTCTAGCAATAGTAATTAGAGAAGAAAAAGAAATAGAGAGGATTAAAGTAGGTAATGAAGAGACTAAACTATCACTCTTTGCAGAAGAAATGATGGACTACTTAATGAATCTGAGACAATCAACTAAAAAGCTAGTGGAAATAATCAACAACTTTAGCAAAGTTGCAGAATACAAAATAAACCCATATAAATCATCAGCATTTGAATATGTTTCCAACACAACTCAGCAACAAGAGTTAGAAAGAGAAATTCCATTTAAAATCACCCTAGATGATATAAAATATTTAGGAATTTATTTGCCAAGACAAACACAGGAATTATATGAACACAACTATAAAACACTTTCCACACAATTAAAACTAGAGCTAAATAATTGGACAAACATTAATTGCTCATGTGTATGATGAGCTAATGTCATAAAAATGACAACCATACCCAAATTAATTTGCTTATTTAGTGCCATACCTATCAAACTACCAAGAGACTTTTTCTATTGAATTAGAAAAAAGTTATAACAATGTTCTTTGCAAAGAACAGAAGATCAAGAATGTCAAGGAAAGTTATGAACCCTCCCCCCCATAAAAGATGGACACCTAGCAGTACCAGATCTTAAATTGAACTATAAAATAGTGGTAATTCAAACAATATGGTACTAGCTAAGAGACAGAAGGATCAATGGAATAGATTTTGGGTAAAGGTCCTCAGCAAGAGTAAACCAAAAGATACCAATTCTGGGGACAAGAATCCACTATTTAACAAAAACTACTGGGAAAATTGGAAAACAGTATGGGAGAGATTAGGTTTAGATCAACATCTCACATCCTATACCAAGATAAATCCAGAATGGGTAAATGACTTAGATATAAAGAAGTAAGCTATAAGTCAATTTGGTGGATATTGAATAGTAAACCTTCCACATCTATGGTGAAGGAAAGAATTTAAGAACAAGCAAGAGATATAGAATATTACAAAATGCCAAATGAATAATTTTCATTACATTAAATTAAAAAGGTTTGTACAAACAAAACCAATGCAACCAAAATTAGAAGATGTAAAGATTGGATTTAGCTATCTCCTGATTGTAACATTGAAGATACTTAGCTCTTCCTTTATTGTGAAGATTAAATTGCTCTCCCCTGATTGTAACAATAAGGATACTTAGCTCTTCCTTTATAGTGAAGCTAGAATTGTAATCCACAATCTATTTTTAGATTTTAATCTACAAAAAGGTGATAACTCAGTATTTAAGTACATCTACCCATTGTAACCACAAAAAGGTGTTCAGTAACTACAAAAGCTGAACTGACCATAAAAGGTGTTAAGTAACCCAAAAAGATATAATCTAACCAAAAAAGGTGAGAACTAAAGAGTGATTTAGAGAGTGATAAAAAGTGATTGATAGATGTGAAATTTAGGGGAGGTGACACAAGAGAAAAAGATTCTTTAAAAAAAAAGGACAAAAGGCCAGAAGAGGAGATATATTCAATTTGAGTTTTGAGTTCGATGAAGGATCTCTGACTCAGAGTTGGACTCAGAGGAGAGACTGGAGACAGACACTTGGGTAGCGACCAGAAGACAGACACCCAGGCTTCTTTTCATTTATATGGTCATCATTGGTGAGTAAAAGGCTGACTTAGTGACCCGGCCTTTCTGGAGGCATGAAGCCTTCAGGAAAGGCCCATCGTATTGAGACTCTCTTCCCCTGGTTGGGGCTTAGAAATTTCTAACTGGTTCAGAGGAAGCCAGAGTTTTTACTCTCTCTCTCTCTCATTCATTAATGTCTTCCTTCTATTATAAATAAACTACCATAAATTTATTTTACTTTAGTAATTCATTTGGGATTTAGAAATTTAAATCCCTGGAGACCACATAATAATATATTTCAGTCTCAACCACAAATAAATTTAACAAAGAGAAGCAACAAATTGGGAAAAAAATCTTTATAACAAAAACATCTGACAAAGGTCCAATTTCTCAAATATACAAGGAGCTAAATCAATTGCACACACACACAAAATCAATCCATTCCCCAATTAATAAATGAGCAAAGGACATGAATAGGTAGTTTTCAGATAAAGAAGTCAAAACTATCAATAAGCACATGAAAAATTATTCTAAATCCCTCTTAAGTAGAGAGATGCAAATCAAACAAACAAACAAACTCTGAGGTATAACCTTACAGTTAGCAGACTGTAATATGGAAGTAAAGGAAAGTGATAAATGTTGGAGAGGATGTGGCAAAATTGGGACACTAATACATTGCTGGTAGAGTTGTAAGTTTATCAAACTATTCATGAAGGCAATTTGTAACTATGTCCAAAGGACTGCCTACCCTTTGATCAAGCCATACCCCTGCTGGATTGTACCACAAAGTGATAATAAAGGAAAAAGACTTGTACAAAATATTTATAGCCTCACTCTTTGTGGTGGCAAAAAAGTGGAAAATGAAGGGGTCTCCATTGATTGGGGAATGGCTGAACAAATTGTGGTATCTGATGGTGGTGGAATATTATTGTTCTGAAAGGAATAATGAACTGGAGGAATTCTATGTGAACTGGAAAGACCTCCAGGAATTGATAAAGAGTTAAAGGAGGAAAACCAGGAGAACATTGTACACAGAGTCTGATACACCATGGCACAATCGAATATAATGGGCTTCTCTACTAACAGCAATGCAATGATCTAGGAAGATTCTGAGAGACTTATAAGAAAGAATACTATTCACATTCAGAGAAAGAACTGTAAGAGCAGAAAATCAGAAGAAAATTATATAATTGATCAGATGGTTCAATGAAAATATGATTGAATATGTTGATTTTAATTGATCACTCTATTGCAAATATTAATAACATGAAAATTGGTTTTGAACAATGGTACATGGAAGATGCAGTTGAGTTGCTCATTGGCTATGGGAGGGGGGATATAGGAGTGGAGGGCAAAAACACAAATCAAAACACAAACCATGGAAAATATTCTAAATTAATTTAATTAATAGATTAAAGATAAAATAAAAAGTATCATAGCTAATGAATCAATATAAACAATTTTATATCAGACATCTCTGATAAAGGCTTCATTTCTTGAATTTGTAGTCAAATTTCAAAAAATTTAAAAATTCAAATAAAATAAATACAATTAAAAGAGAGGTAGTCTTCAACTAATACACTGTTAAAGAATATGAACTTTCAGTTTTCAGAAGACATTGAAGTTATCTATAGTCTTGTGAAATAATGCTCTAAAACACTCTTGATTAGAGAAATGTAAATTAAAATACCTATGAAGTATCACCTCACAACTCTTAGAAATGACAAACACTGGAATTGGATGTTGGGAAATATGTACATTAATAAACTAGTGAATTTTTGAACTAGTCCAGCGATTTTGTAGAACAATTTAAAACTATGCCCAAAGGACTATAAAACTGTGCATACTCTTTGGCCCAGCAATACTATTACTCCAAAATACTCCAAAGAGATAAAAGAAAAAGGGAAATAATCTGTATGCACAAAAATATTCGTAGCAGCTCTTTTTGTGGTAGCAAAGAACTAGAAATTGAAAGAATGTTCTTCAATTGGGGATATATGATTATGATGGAGAACTAAAATACTAAAAGAAATAATGAAAGGTTGTGGTTTCAGAAAAACTTGGGAAGACCTATTTAAACTCATGCAAAGTGAAGTTAGAAGAACTAGAAGATCATTGTACAGAATAATGAAATATTGCAATGATGATCAACTGTGAAAGACTTTACTACTCTGATCAAGTTAATAATCCAAGTTGATACCAAAGAACTCATGATGAAAAAATGCTATCCACAACCAGAACGAGAACATTTGATATGTAGGCCATAGAGTACCATAATACCAGTATGTGTATAATAGACAAAGTATTTGCATGTACTTGCTTTGAAACACTCACAGGTATGGTCGGTAGAGAGCTAAGTAAGCCTGAAATCTGGAAGGCTGTTGCTAAATTATAAGTGCCTGGAGGGCAATGGTTATTTAAATTTTGTTTTTATTTTCCCATTGCCTCGATCATAACTTAGCACATAGTGTTCAGTTAATACATACTAGTTGATTGATTTGTTATTAAATTACTATTTCAACAGAAACATTTTAGAAATAGCAACTTAAAGCTTCCATATTCTTATGTTGTCTTACCAATGAATCTAAGAAGAGTCACAGAAGGGGAAAGTGCACTTCTATTTTAGAGTTTAATAATATTTACACATGCATAGGTTCTTAATTTTTTTAGTAGTTGCATACTTATTTTAGCCTTGTAATTTTTAGAATTACTTTTTGGGGTTAATGTTATTTAAAAATAAAGTTTCCTTTTGTAAAGCTGAAGGGAAAAATGAGAAGAGTAATAGGAGAATGAACAACAGAGACAACTGGAATTTGCTGTTCCTTGTCTACAATAAGAAATCATATGAGTCCATTTTGTAGCTATAATATATGTGTGTGTGAGTGTGTGCATGTGCATGTGTGTGTGTGACATACACATAAGTTCAGATATGTTAGTCTTGGTAGTGTAATTATAATTATAATTGTATTAGACTACGCACAAGAATCTCCAGAGTCCTGTATAGTGACATTTCTTGGATTATATGGTTGCAACATATGGTTCTGTTAACACATACCTCCAAAGACCCCAAAGAGCTGAGAGATCATGGAAAACTATCCAGCTGCCTTTGGAGATAGGTGCTGACATATATTGCTACCTCTTAGGCACTTGCTATATTTGTTTGCAGAAATTTGGCAGGGATCTGCGTAGTCTATCAACTAAATTCTGTTAGTTGGCATTTAAATAACATAACAAAATTGCAGAATCATAAGACTGGAAACTTCTCTAGAGATTATCTGTTTGATTGTACTCAATTCATTCCTCATGCTTGTAAATCTTAAATCATTATAGAAATTTGAGTTATTATAGAACTCTTATTCCTATTATTACTAAAGCTTGTTAGTCAATGGTTATTGAAAAAGCCTGGTTTGTTAATACTGTATACATATATATATATATATATATATAAGCTTATCAAATAAAAAGAAATAGTTTCATATACATAAAATTTAATTTTTCTTAGAAAGAAACTTTTATCCAATTAAAAAATGAGTCTTCTCACAAAGAACAGAAAATCCTTTTTCCATTCTTTTTGTCATCATCTACCAAACAGAATATGAATTTATAGTGACAAGTATTAGAAATTATTTTAAATCTGTGAGTGTTTTAGCTAAGCAGTTACCTGGGAATATTGTAATAACCATTTAAAATATTTCAATGAACCTTGAAATGCTCTACTCTACTTAAAATTTCTTTTTTAAATACATTTTTATGTATTTAAATCTTCTATTTTTGTACTACCTAGATTTTACCTTATTTCCCCCTTTCCCCTCCTAGAGAGAAATCCCATGTAAAAAAAGAATAATTTTAAAGAATAAAAAAGAGAAAAATCAATAATTTAAACTGATCAATACATTCAAGAAAATTTGGAAAATACATACATCTTATACCTATGTACCTTCTTCCTAGGCAATAGAGTAGGTGTAGTTGCCTCTTCACATCTCTTCTTTAGGACAATGTTTTTTTTTTTTAATTGCACAACATTCATTTTCAATTTTTTTCTAATGGCAAGTTTTCCCATTTGTGTTGTTGTAGTCACAGTATATAAGAGAAGTGTCTAAATTTACTGAACTCAAGTCATATTCTCTTTCCAAAACTGAGTGCAGAGGAACCAGATTTAAATATAATTAGGAAATGATTAACAAAATAAATAAACAATATAATAAAACAGTGGTAGTTTGTGGTTTTCTAAATCAATAAACCAATCCAGAGATTGATCTCTATTTGAATCTGACACCATTGCTATTGTTTTCTTGACACACTTTACTCTTCATGAGTTCATAGTAAGTCTTCCATCTGTATTCTTCCTTATCTTAGTTTCTTCATATGCCAGTAACGTTCCATTCTGTTCATGTACCACAATTTATTGAATTTCCCCAATAAGTGGTCAGCTACTTAGTTTCCACTTCTTTGCTGTCACAAAATGTATTTATAAGTATTTTTGTATGTATGGGGGAGTTTCTTCTTATCTTACCTCCTTGGAGAATATGCCTAGTAAGGGAATCTGTGGGTACAAGAGAATATACATGAAAGTAATTTTATTGGAATAATTCAAAATTGCTTTTCAAAGTTGTCATACTAATTCATATTTTCATCAACAATCCACCAGTCTGTCTATTTTGTGATAGATTCTTTGATATTAACTATTTCCACCTTCTGTTATCTTGGCCAATAAATGTATCATTTTGTAAGATTTTATCAGCCTTGATACTCTACCTCATCATTTTCCTACCTCTCTAATTGTAGAATAGGACCATGGACTCTAAACCCTACTTATTAAGAGAGTGCATGCTTTTTTGGAACTTCTCTGATTTGCATCTCCACTATACCCCTTTCCCAGATATTTTTTGACTTAAAAACCAGTGACAGAGTCTATCCCCTAATATAATAAAGCCTTTCATTTGTCCTTTCATTCATGCTTTTATTCATATCAAGAGAGACTCTGAAGAGATGCAAAATAAAACACTATGTGAAGTATAAGAAGTAGCATCATTATCAAAAAAGATAGACCATATCTACGATTCTTTCTATATCATGTGCTTGTCCAAACATCCCAGTTTCCCATGACTTCCCAGGGGAAGGCGATTTCAATCTAACACTGATAATGAAGCTATAAGTCATTCTGAATTTTATCCCACTTTTCATTACTTACAAATTTATCAACAAAGAGATTTCAAATTTTTGGTCAGAGGTTTTTGTACCAGGGTAAACCTGTCAATCTCTCCTAGCTTTCTGTGAGACCTCTGTCATCCATAGTACTAATAAATCAATGATTTTGATATGTGATTGTCGATCAGGAGAATGTGTCTTTTTTATCCTTCATTTTTTAAACCTCATGTGCCAAACTGGATTTCAGCTAAATTATTTTTATCCCCCATTCCAGACTTCAAAACTAACCTTAACTGGATTTAATCTTTTTTCTCACAGGAGTTATAGAGAAGACCTAGTTTTTGCCCTGAAATATTAACCCCTTTCTTGTTTTATTTATTGCTCCATTTCTCTGGAATCCTTTTCATCTTTATTTTTCTCTACATCAAAAAGATTTCATAGACACTGAAATACATGCCTTTCAGTTCACTACTGTCACTTCTAATGGAACTTCTGGTTTTTCTTCTGCCTTACATTTAAGAGCATTTTCCCCTTATAGTACAATTTCTTTTCTTCTCAGACGTTTTTAAAACAAGAATATAAAAGTACACATGATGTATCAAAATAATATGGGCACTACTTCATGCAAAATACTTTATAACAACAGTAATAAAAGATTTCATGCTCATCATCTCAAGGTATTACACAGGCTTCTGTCATTTTGATATCCCCATGAAATTAATATGTTTCTATTAAAACAATATTAGAGTTATGAAAAACTAAGTGCAGACCATGCTTCCCACTCCCAGACACCCCTTCATTTTAAGTAAAGTTAAAATAAAATCACACCCAAAAAGGAGAAAAAAAATCTTTATCTTATTTCAAATCACTCCACTAGGAGAGACATGTGATTTTGACATCTTAATAGTTTTTTAATTAGTTTTCATGTTATATAGAGTAACATATTCTTGTTACCTGTACTAGTTTAGAGCCCTCCAACTCCTCCCTCCAGGTTATCAGCAAAGAAGTAGTTTCTATAATATACAATGGATATTTGAGGGTAGGTAAGACAGAATTTGTCCAGAAGTCTTTATTTAAGTAGATGAGAGTTAAAGAATCACAGGACTCCTCTTTTGCAGTACTCAGTACTCAATACTAAACTAGTCACAGTGACCTTGTCATATTTTTAGAATACTTTTTTTTTTTCTGGCAGGGATAAGATAGGACATAATCAAAGTCTCCCTATCTCATCCAGGCCACTCAGTCTTGTCCTAATCCCAGGAATTGATCATTGTAGAGATTTATTCTGATTCATTTTTTTCAACATGGGCTACTTGACAAGAATTGCCTAGGCAGCTTAGTTTTGCTTTGGGAGTTTTATCATACTGGTCATGGATTTAGTAGAGACACCCAATCAACTTCAGCACTAATACATCTCAGAATTTCTGAACTAAGGAGATTAAGTAGATTCAGCCCCTCCAATAATAAGAACCAGAGATATTAGACATCATATTACATTTTTGTCACTATCTATTGTTTCTACATCACTTTTTATTGCTTATCTATATCACTTTCAGCATGTGTACTCTCCTCTTCCTAGCCAGCTGGCCGTTGCTAACAAAAACTAAAGGGAATTAAAAATTTCAGTTAAGCAAAGCTATCCAACACCTTAAATGAATCTAACATGTAATGTTCCTCACCCACAGACCTTAACAAGGCAAAAAATGGTGAAAAGTTAATGTTTACATCTCTTTTTGGGGAACAATTAACATTACCTGCAGTATACATGGCACATGCAAATTAAACTTATGTGAAGGATTCAGGATAATAATTCTAGCTCCACCGTGGACCTGATAAAGGACTTTTGCCTTCATCCTGAGGACTTAACATCTTTCACTACTGTCAAAATAACTAATTACTGAACCCCTAATTAAAGATACAAACATTCTGAATTTTCTTAGTCCCTAAATTTGCTAGTATCCTTGGGTACAGAGATCTGATATATCTGATCCCAATCTAATTTAGCTTTAAATAAGATGGGGTGACTCTACTGGCCTATAAAATTATATCCAGGTCAAACAGTAACTAGAGATTGAATTTCTCAGGTGATGTTCTGAGAAAACAAAAGGGGAAGAAAGATCACATCTATGCTGTAGTAGCTACCACTATAAAGGAGCAGAGAACTTGGAATTGGATACTTCAGAAGGCAAAGAATATGAGTTTAAAACCAAGAATATCTTTTCCAGCAAAACTGAGTTTAAAACTAGTGGGGAGAAAACATGGACTTTTAATAAAAAAATGTCTAAGCATTCTTGATGAAAAGGCCAAACTATGCATAAACTTTGAAAGTCAAATAGTAGTGAAGATAAACATAAAAAGCTGAACATGAATGAGCAAGATAAATGACTAAACAATGATAAATTGTGTTTACATTCAAATATTGGGGGGATGATTCATATGGCCTAAATGAGCCCTATTATCAGGTTTCATTGAGGGAACCCAATTAAACAAGGTCTGAGAAGGGTATTATTATATTTTGAAAATCTTAAGAAAAGTATGGAAAAAGAAAGGAAGAGGAACACATTGGAGAAAGAGGAACAGAAAGGGAGTTTACAAGAAATTATCCTACATAATCAGAGTACTGAAGTAGACAGTTATACAAACAAAAAGGAAGGTATGGAAGAGAATATTTGAAACATGAATCTCACTGTCATCTGAAGTGATCAAAAGAAGAAAGAATATACCGTTTGCATACAGAGCTGGGGACATTTCACTCACAGGGAAATAGGTGGGATAAAGGGAGAGGGAGAAAAGTTAGAGGCACTTAATTCTCATTTTTTAGCCCTTGCCACTCTTCTCATAGAATTGATACTAAGGCAGAAGGTAGGTCTTAAAAAATGTTTGACATGAGATGCTAATCCCATTAAACTCTTCCCCACTAGAACTATATTCTGTTGCCACCAGATTTCTAGCTAAAACTTCCTATAAACATGTTCTTTTTGGCTTCTATCCCCTACTAGGTGAAGTACTCTCTCCTTAGAGAAGGAATCACAGAACTAGACTGAGCATTTTTCATCAATCCAAAGTACCAAATTCCATCTGCATCAGTACAAGGTGACTTCCAGATCCTTCAGCCTGCCTTTTCTCCCAACTGGGATGTAGAGCCTCTGACAGAAAAAGGAACAATCTTCCCTTTGATCTCTGCCATTCCATCTTCTGTTGTGCCTGTCCCCCTTTTCTCCAACCTGGAAACAGGAATTGCAAAGCTCAATCTTTTATTTTATTTTCTGACCTTGTGCCTTCCATCTATCTCATATTGTGCTTGCCTCCAATTCAATCTCCTACCTCCTTTGGAAAGTGGATGGTAACTCAATGATGAACTTTCTCATACCTGTTCAAAACCTTCACAACTGATTGGTTTTTAAGTCCTATAAGTCATTGAGCAAACTTCATTTCCCACATATCACCTCTGAATTCCTTATTCCAGTTCCAACCCTTCTATCCCAAAATTCCAATCACACAGCATCCAACCCTTTCATTGTGCCCTCTGGAATGCCTTTTCTATAGGCAACAAACTTCTCTTTGTTCAAAATCTTTTCTACTCCCACTCATTCTATCTATTTGTTATTATTGAAACCTTGCTCACACCGTATGAAACCATATCTCTGTCCATGCTTTCTAGTACTTCTTTACGTTCACTCATTCCCCTCTACTCACTGGTCAAGGATCAAGAAATAGTATGAACCACAAAGGAAAAGTGGCTGTTGGGAGGAGAACCTAGAAATGGCAATTTCTATCTACCACCTTAATCAAAACCCTGATAGCTTAATTGAAAAGAATTAAAAAAATATATTTGAGAAATATTTAACAAAACAGAAAAATTAAAAGGAAATTTTTAGCAGGATGGTTTTAAAAGAAATCTGAGGAGTCTTATATGGACAGATGCAAAGTGAAGTGGACAGAGAACCAGGAGAACATTGTACACAGAAATTACAATTATACAGTAATGATCAACTGTGAAAGACTTCTCTACTGTGATCTACAATCATCCAAGGCAATTGCAAAGGACCCATGATGAAAAATACTATGTACCTTCAAGAGAGAATTTAAGAACACTGAATTCATATTGAAGCATATTTTTTTACTTTCTTTGTTTCTTTTTTTTTAATCCAAAAGGAATTATTCTTTATTTGAAAGGAAGCAAGTATGAGATGGCAGTTAGTGGCCATGTGGATAGAGTGCCAAGACTGGATACAGGCAGACTTATCTTCCTCTGAGTGCAAATCTGGCCTCAAAACCTTATGAGTTCTGCAACCCTGGGCAAGTATTTAACCCTGATGATCTCAGTTTCCTTATCTGGTAAATGAACTGGAAAAGGAAAAGATAAGGTTCTCTATTATCTTTGCCAAGAAAACCATAAATGGTGTCCAAAAGAGTTGGTCATGACTAAAATGACTGAACAACAGACATATGAAAAAGTAATAAAGAGCTATTCACAGTGTGCCTGAATAACTCAGCTGCAAGGATTTTATTACAAGGGCACACCTTGAGGCTCATGTTAATCTATTAAAGTTAAGTCAAGACTCTCTTAACCAACAGTACCATGAATAATAACTTAAAAAACCCAACTAAAATCTTTAGACTCCCAAGGACACAAAATACTTATGGCTTATGTGCCTCCATAATCCTTTCATTCCAGTACAGTGTTACAGTAAAACTATTGTTTTACTGTAGAAAACCAGTAAAACCACTGTTTTACTGAAGAAAACTTATTTCAGACAGTATAATATCTTATAGTTATTCTTTAGTTATTATTTTGCAGTTGCATAGGAAAATTATTCTAGATGTCTATGGGCAGTTAACAATAGGTTTTAACTGATGAGTAGTCTTTATGTATATATTTTGGTTACTATGGAGAAAAAGTGATTTGGAGAGTTGGAGATGGAGACATCTGGTATATTTTTCAAAATACCATTAAAACCTTTGTTAAGACTTTAAGGGTTAATGTTTTGAAGCAAATTGTAAACTCACCTATGCTGAAAATTTTAAATATCTGAACATTATCAATAAATTTTAATAAATCAATTTTGCAAATTGACAAATTGACAAATTTAAAAATTTAGAACAAAAAAATTGCAACCGGAAAACCAACAAGTTAAAAGCTCCCACCAAATTAGAAATTCTGAAAATTGAAAATTCACCACTAGCTAAGGCACATGATAAATATTCCCTTCATTATCTCTTGGTCTTATATGACAGAGTAGCCCTGTGAGTTTCTTACTTAAATCATCATGGAAGCTTGTTTTTCTACAGACAGTTTTGTAAGTAGGAATGTCATTGGCCTTTGGGGATGAGAGATACACTTATAATTAAGAGAACTTGAATTGCAAATAGTCTTGACCACAATATTACTTTGACCCAATGTGCCAACGCTTCTACTAAACCTAATTCCATTGGGTCTAGTTCTACATTTATTGCTTGCTGACTTCTTAGAGTTTACGTCATTAGAAGCTTCCAGAGCAGAATTAGGTCTCTGGAGAGGAAGTAGTACAGTTAGTGACCATGATTGTTTTCAAGAACTACAAAGATTTCCACCTGTATTGCCAATTCTGTTTAAAGTAGAAAGGGCCAGCATATAATTCAGAATCTTGGGTTAGTTATATTTAAAGGTAAGGACTGGTTCACTAATTATTTTAAATCTCCATTGTACAGAACTACTATTTCTTTGTCTGTAACCTTTTAGGGAGGGCTAATCTTTTGTAGTAAGCAAACTAGGAGCAATTTCCCTGGTCATTCTAAGATTCTTAGTTTGAAATTCAAGCCCAAAAGGATATTTTTGGAGAGCATACCATTTTAAATTAGATTAAGGTCTGGTAATCTGGCAAGAATAAGGCATTAACTGACTAACAAATGAACAAGAATTAGTTTTATCTTATGTACTGGTTACTAACTTGTAAGGGAAGGACCCCTGAGGGAATGGAATACATTAAATATAAGCTTTAATGGAAGATTTCAATGCTTTGGCAGTCAGAGCTAATCTGCAGGCAGAATCAAAGGTGGCTTCTTAGAAATAGTTAACAAATGTGGACACTGCTTTCAGAATCACTATGCATGTAGACAGAGCTACAAGGGGAGATTGAAGAAGAATGTCACTATAATTCTTTTTCCCCAACTTTTTCTCCCTCCCCTACTTTAAAGAATTTTTCCCAGTACAGGCGAATTGAGCTCCTCTGGAATTTTGGGTCATGAGGTTTTCTTATAGGACCTCTTGATCAAGCTGTCCCTATTCTTGTAATTTTTTTGTTGATCTGCCCTCTATTTTTAAGTAGTCTCTCTCTTTTTTTAAACCCTTAATTCCATCTTGGAATCAATACTGTGTATTGGTTCCAAGGCAGAAGAGTGGTAAGGGCTAGGCAATGGGGGTCAAGTGACTTGCCCAGGGTCACACAGCTAGGAAGTGTCTGAAGCCAGATTTGAACTCAAGATCTCTGCACCTGGCTCTCAATCCACTGAGCCATCCAGCTGCCCCATCAGTCTCTTAACCAGCCTCTCTACCTCTCGTTTCTCCCCTTCTTAACCATGTTTAATACAGCTACAAATTGAAGTTCTAAATAGAGATCAAATAATGGCATGTTCTTTGTTTAAAAACCTCTAGTTGTGAAATTATGAGTAAAATGAGCAGAACCATGAAAATATTATATGCAGCAATAAAAATGTTGATTGAAGAATAATATGTATGTCCACTTCCAGAAAAAGAAGTGGCAAATAGAAGAAACAAGGAAAACATAGTTTTATTTATATATGCATTTTGATATCAAATGATGCCTTCTCTAGTTCATGTGGGGAGGGAGGGAGATACCTGGGAATTTTAATGTAAAAAACAAGCAATCAAACAAATAATTTTTATAAGATCTGGGACAAAAAAGAGAATATATTTCTTTTTTTTGAGAATGGTGTTGAGAATGGTATTTCTCAATACACTTGCACAACTTGCACTTAAGTGTATTTCTTTCCTCTCCTGTCATCCACCTATTTCCAGTCAGTAAATAAACATTCATTAAGTGATTACTCTGTGCAAGACATAGCTCCCATTCCCCACATAGATTATTGGGCCAGATCTTTATACTATTAATTTTTTCTTTAAAATTCTAAGAATAACCCCAGGGTCCTAAGCATATCTTCATAATGCCATAGTTCATAAATGCCTTTCTTTCTGCTTCATCCCCAATATCATTCTACCACTTATCATTTTGCCAATATCACGTATTCAATTGGCCAATTGATTTATTATCTAAATCAAGTAACTAATTAATATCAATTAGCTTTTGCAGCAGGATACTTATTAAGAAAGTATAGAAGTACAATAATATCCCTCTGAACCAGAGTATACTATGTCCTCTATATACTTACTCAATCCCTGATAGGATGGGCTCGAACATATAATGGATACTGAAAAGCATTCATCCCATCAGATTCACTTTTTTTCATAAATTGTTTTATTTATTTATTTTACACATTCTTTTCTTTTAAAATTTTGAATTCCAAATTCTCTCCAACCCTTCATCACCCATTGAGAAGGCAAGCAATATATCAGTTGTATGTGAAAATCATACAATATATTGAAAAAAGTAAGAAAAATTTAAAATATTGGAAAATTATATTTTAATTTGTATTCAAGAGCTTATCAGTTCTTTCTCTGGATAATACTTTTTCATCCTGAGTCCTTTGGAATTGACTTGAATAATTTCATTGATTAGAATAGCAAAGTTTTTCACAGTTGATCATCATTACATTACTGCTACTGTGCACAAGGATCTACCAGTTCTCACTTCACTTTTCATCAGTTCATATAGGTCTTCTCATGTTTATTTTAACCATCTCTTTTGTCTTTTCTTAGAGTGCAATAGTATTCCATCACAATTATGTCACAGTGTGTTCAGCCATTGCCTGATTGATGGGCATCCCTTAAATATCCAATTCTTTGGCACTAAAAAGAGAACTGTCATAAATACTTTGGTACATGAGTCCTTTTCCCTTTATCTCTTTGGGGTATAGACCTAGTAGTGGTATTTATGTGTCAAATTGTATGCACTGCTTTATAGTCTTTTATGCATAATTCCAGACTATTCCTTAGAATAGTTGGACCAGCTCACAACTCCATCTTAGAAGTTCATTTGTGTAATTATATTCCCTCATCCATTCCAGCATTTATCATTTTCAATAGGTGTGAAATGGTACCTCAGTGCCAGCAAAAGGTCTTTGAAAAACTTCTTTCTGACCAGTTGTCTGACCCCATTATTGTCTATGGACTAAGAGCTATCTAAGCTGGTGCTGGCGCTTCAGTTTAGAGCTGACTCCAAGGTCAACCACTGATACTATTTTCCATGTGGTCTTTGCTCAGAGTAAGGCACCACCCTATTGCATAGACCTCTTCTACTAAATTGTCTTAGTCTGGGAAGTGTCTCAACCTGACCTTTTGTTGGCTCTGTCATTTCAAATTCAGGTTTGAGGTATTCTTTTAAAGTTGTTTTCAGAGGAATGTTGGAAGAGTTTAGCTTGGTAGCTGGATCTCCTCCACCATTTTGTCTCTGTACCCAACCAATTTCACTTCTGCAGGTTGCATAAGCAATGGATGAGTCACTCATTTCCTTGCAAGATACAATGTCTCAGTTGTCAGATTTGATTCATTGCTGAACTAAGTCAAGTAGATTGCTCCTCAGAGCTGGCTCTTCACAGAACTCAATTACTGAGGCTATGAGTGGACTCTGATATGGTGACTATGTGCTGCACCTATGCTGACTCTTCCAACTTTTGAAGCTTTCTAAATTATAATGTATTATTTTCTATCCTACATATTCATTCACCCAAGATATGGAAAGAACAGGCAAATCAGGAATATAATTATAGGTAATACATGGTCAGGGTCACATTGCTCAGTGTTCCCTAGCACTTCTTCATTTCAAACACACACACACACACACACACACACACACACACACACACACACACACACACACATACACTCACACACACAGAAAGAGAGAGAGAGAGAGAGAGAAAGACAGAGAGAAAGACAGAGAGAAAGAGAGAGAGAATTTTCATTCTAGCTTTTCATCTTCATTAGTAAGCAAACAGGAAATGGAGAAAATTTTGCTTCCTTTAAAGTAGGGAGATAATATAGGGTGATACATATTTTACTTTTGGAGGCAACTTTTCCAAGTATCCACATGAGTTCATGCCTGGAAGTGCATATAGTTCATACTTTAAAGATTGAACCCCTATTGGGTAACCCCCAATAAATAATAATTTATATTATAATAATTATATACGTAATTATATAATTATGTTTATTATATACATATAATAAATATAAAATGAATAATAAACAAGTACATGCAAAATATATATGCAATAAATACAATATCATTTTTTAGGGTGGAGGGCACTAGTAGCTAGGAGGGATTGGGAAAGTCTTCATATTAGAAGATGGCACTTGAGCTAAATTTATTTTTGTTTTAAACCCTTACAATACTGTGTACTGGTTCTAAGACGAAGAGCTAGGCAAGAGGGGTTAGTGCTGGGCTAGGCTTGGCTCTCAATCCACTGAGCCACCTAGCTGGCTTTCTGTGCTGAATTTTGAAGGAAACAAGGGATCCTGATGTAGATATGAGAAGGCAATGCATACTAGACAAGAAAGGCAGTCAATGAAGAAGGGATAGGAAATGGAGTTCTGTTTGAATGAAGCATGTTGGCACTGTCCAGAGAATTATTTAGTTGTCACATCTACATTTTTAAGAGAATAGTTTGGAAATAGTGTAGCTCTACAGGGCTGTGTGTGCTACTGTAGAATGGAAGCTTATTTCATCCTAGTAGAATTAATTAGCACTGCTCTGTGTTGATTAAGGAAACCTGGATCTTCATCTGTGTCTAAGACAGAGCTAGTCTGAGATTCAACCTTAATTAGAAAAAAGAAAGAATAAAAGAGATAATTTTCCAGCATAGGTAAGGAAGGGAATAGAAAAACCTGTTCTGGAGAAAATGAAAGATTCGGTAGGGAATTCTAATCTTGGCATCAATACTTGAGAATCTGAAATACGTTCATATGTATGAACATGTAATTCACCCAGGTTTTGGATACAGTTTTGTCAGTCAAAAGTAACTAATAACCATGGTCTGAACATAGGAACTTTTTCCCCAGTGTTTTTAAACTGAGCTGACTTTTATATATTTTATAAATGAACTCCTGGTTTACATTGCCACTACTGAAATTTCATTTTTATAGAACCTAGTAATCTTCTAGTTGTAAAATGCTGCGATTTATTTTGAATTTTCTTTCACCTCAACCCCTCTGTACCATTTGGTGCCATTAGCACTTCCTTTTATGAATTCTGTTGTTCGTTCTCTCTGAAGTGGCAGAGATGGTTGTGACAACTTTCAGGTGACTGAAAATAGGTAAAATATCAGGTAACTGCTCTTCTGGGGAATACAAATGGTGTTGTTGGTCCCAGGCAAACCTTCATGAGAGCTTCATGGTGGCTTGAGGACTAATTATGTAATAGGAAAATGTATAAGGTGAAAAAGGAAAGAAATAAAGAGAATCACATGTTTCCTTTACCAAAGCTCTTTCATTAATCAGTGAAGGAGCCCCAGAATAGTTCCATTCTTCTCTACCCACAAGCTAAAGCTCAGAGTGAGTGGCAGTAAAGTCTAAAAATTCAACCCTGCATCCAGGGCAGGTCATCAAAGCCACTTGGGTAGAAGTCACTCCTTGTGAACACCATGCTTATCCTATGATAGATAGATAATAAAGAGACTGCTAGGCAAACCTTTGGACCACTTTGTTTCCTGGCCTTCTGAAATAGTCTTGAGTTACTAATCAGATTTATTCTATGATTTCTGAAAAGATTTTGGTTGTTAATTCCAAATAGTGGAGGAATTGATGTGATTTTGGAATATCTCCAGGACACAAATTCCTCATTGCCGAGTTAAGGGTGTGAAAGGATGTGTAAATATTTGGTGAGTAGTCTGAGTCATTCCAATGGAAATATTCCCTTTCTGGTACTCTGGCACTCACTAAAAAGACTTACTCTCAGGGGCTAGAATTTGAAGGTCCTACTTACCATTCAGATAGAAATGACACTAATTTTGTCATTGTGCAAATAAATTCTGACATTCAACTAGCACCCCCCAAAAATCTCCATAAAGTAAAATGCCATGCATGTCAAATGATAGTCTCTCAATGATAAATAATAGCAATTCACATTTATATTATTAAGAGAAACTAAACTTGAAAAGCATTTTCCTTGCAATAATTCTAATGATCTACTTCAGGGAGCCAGGACAAAATGGTGTAGTAAAAAGAGGGGAAAGAAATGTGACTCAGTTGAAAGAGAACCAGACTTAGAGATGGGAAGTCCTGGGCTCAAATTTGGCCTTCGTTAATTCTTAGCCATGTGACTCTAGACAAGTCATTTAACCCTAAATGCCTAGTCCTTACCACTCTTCTGTCTTGGAACCAATACTTGGTATTTCTTCTAAGATGGAAAGTAAGTGATTAAAAAAAAAATAAAAGAGGCATGTATTTTAAACCAAGAGTCTTGTGTTCAAATCTCACCTCTATTAACTTTCTTGTATAATATTGGTTGTCTGAAATCTGTCTGGAGCTTAGTTTTCTCATCTGTAAAATTAAGGAATTAGGATAGATAATCTCAAAGATTTTTTCATTTTAAATCTTTATGATCATAGGTTTAGACAGAAGTAATGATAGAAAAAAACATAGGTGAGGAGAAGGCAGATTGAACAGAAATAATAAGAGGAGATTTCTGACATCTGATTTTGAAATGATAAGGAAACTTCAATGATTACATAAGTATAGTAAAATACTGATCAAATTTTCAGGTGTATCAATTCTATAAAATGAAATTTCCATATTTCTAGATACTAAAGAATTATTTGTATTTGCTAATGTGTAGGATAGAGAATCCTAAATCTATTTTCATCCATATCATTTTCTGTAATCTCTCCATCTCAATATTCTTTCAGGATATAATCCCTAATATGACTTCCCATTCTTTTCTTTCTAATCTTAACTCTGTAGTTAACCTATTCAATTCTACATGATCTTCTATTCTCACATCTCTTTGCCTTGTCAGTACCTAACCCTGAATTACTCTCACCATCTACCTTGTACTAGAAATAATACCAATCAGTATCCATACTATAAAGTCAAGATGAGGTTTTTTCCCTTTTATGTCCTCCTGAAAGGCAAGGAAGTTGCTCCTAAGACTTGAATGGTCCAGCGGTCTAAAGACTTGATTTTCTCTAAAGACTTAGTTTTCTGGTCACATAAAGGGATCAAATAGGACCTAAGGAATCTGAGCCTTCAGATTTAACAGGTATCCCACAGTCATGTGAATCACAACATATGGGCTATGACTACCTGACCAGTGTTGTATCCTTAGTGATTATCCTTTCCATAATAAGGCTAAGTAAACTTCCTTTTGTTAATAGTCTATGACTGTCTATGCTTCAATCACAAACCTGAACTATCAGACTGGCTTAAGTCTGACCTGGCCTACAACTCTTCCTTTATTCCTATTTACTTGATGTTGAACAGAACTAAAAGAAATCAAATAACATGCAAAGTCCTTATGTCATAACAAATTTGTTATCTAATCTAATTGCTTCCCACACAAACCTTTTCCAAACCTTTAAATGAGTGCCACCATGCTTTGCTGAAAAAATAAAAATCACTCCTTCTTATCTTCTATATCACATAACTCTTTGACATTATTTCCTATTTCTTGAAACAAAGTAAATAAGAGGAAATTTTCTTAGGAAGTTTGGGAGATAAGATGTCTCATGTAGGCAGTCACATTTAAACTAACTCTGAAAGAGACTTTGGATCCTAGGAGACAGAGGTGAGGATTTTGCTCATGAGGAATACAAAGATAAATAGGGGAGAAATTAAATGCCCTGCATAAGAAATGGAAAGAATAATTTGTTTGGATTGTGGAGGACATGAATGGGAGTAACATATAATAATCCTGGAAAGGTAGCTTGGAACCAGGTTATGAAGAGTTTGCAAAGCCAGAGGAGATTTTATTCAACCCTAGAGATAAGAGGAGACAGCTTGTGCTGTAATAGAAAGATACTTTGGTAGCTATACAGAAGATGAGTTTGAGGAGTATGAGATAGAGAAACCAATTTGGAGACGGTCAAAATATGTCAGGTCAGAAGCAATGAGAATCTAACTAGGCTAATGGCTTTGAGTAGGGAAAAAAAATAGAAACATATATGAGAGATGTTGTGGAGGTAGAAATTACAAAATTTAGCAAATCAATATATATTCTAGGGTAAGGAATATTAAAGAGCCAAAAATCATTTTAAGGTTGCAGACTTGGTACTTGAAAGAATTGTAGTATCCTTGATAGAAGTGGTAATTTAAAAAAAAATTATAATTAATTTATATATTTGTTTATTTGTTACATTGAAATACCCAGTTAACTCCCTCTCCTTCCTTCCCCCATCCCCATTAGAGAAGGCATCATTTGACAAAAAGATAGATATATAAAATAAAACTATGACTTGCTTAGTTGTGTTTATCAGTACCTTTTATGGAGGTAGACATACACAAGTCATTCTTCAAACAATATTTCTATTGCTGTATACAATGTTCTCTTAGTTTTCTTGTTTCATTCTTCTCAACTTCATGTACATCTTTCCATTTTAAAAATTAACCTATTTTCCATTTCTCATGACACAGTAGTATTCATTATAATCAGATGCCAATTTAATGAGATGATATCTCAAGACTTGTTTTGATTTGCATTTATCTAATTAATTCAGAGCATTTTTCATATTGCTATGTATAATTTTGATTTCTTTATCCAAAATCTGGCAGCTCATTTTATTTGACCATTTATCAGTTGGGAAATGACTCATATTCTTATATGTTTGATAAAGTTCTCTCTATATTTTAGATGAGACCTTTATCTGAGAAACTGTCTATAAACATTTTTACTGCTTTTGTTCTAATATAAATATTAGTTTTATTTGTATAGAACATTTCAAATTCTGAGTTTTCAAAATTATGCATTTTTAATCTTACAATGCTTTCTGTCTCTTGTTTATTCAGGAATCCTTCCATAATGATAAAAACCGATAGGTAATATGTCCCTTATTATTTGCTTATGTTATCTCTCTTTATGCTTAGGTCATGTGTACATTTTGATTTTGTCTTCATAAATGGTGTAACATATTGGTCTATATTTAGTTTCTGCCAGACTTTTTTATAGTTTTCCCAACAATTTTTATCAAATAAAAAAGTCTTATACAAAAAAAAATGTAATGTTATGGTTTTGAAAGGGGGTGAGGAAAATATATTAGTGGTGTTTTCTGACTCCACTGACTAGTTTTCTCAGAGTTAGATATAACAGAGAATTTCCCAGTAATTATCAAAACAAATTACTACTATCCATTTTTATTGACTCACACAGTAAGAGTAATGTAGACAAAAGGAATTTTTAAAATATTACCAAAGAATTAGTCAAGAAACTGAAGGCCATGCAGGCAGAGATGCTCTGCTCATGTTTGGCCAATATACTAGTAAAAGAAAATCATAAAGTTTGGAGGAGAAGTGACAAAATTGGGACTCTAATGCATTGCTAGTAGAATTGTGAACTGATCCAACCATTCTGGAGGGCAATTTGGAATTATGCCCAAAGGGCTATAAAACAACGCATTCATTTTGATCCAGTAATATCACTACTAAGTCTGTATACCAAAGAGATAAAAAATGAGAAAGGACCTGCTTCTACAAAAAATATTTATAACTGCTCATTTTGTGGTGGCAAATAATTGGAAACTAAAGGGATATCCCTCAGTTGGGGAATGGCTGAACAAATTATGATATATGATGGTAATGGAATACTATTGTACTACAAGGAATGATGAACAGGATGATTTTAGAAAGACATGGGAAAACTTTAATGACCTGATGCAGGGGGAAATAAGCAGAACCAGGAAAACATTGTATTCAGTAACAGTAATATCAGAGAAAGGTCAAATGTGATAAACGTATAGCATATACATAGATAGTATACAATGATCTGGGAAAATTTTGAGGCACTTATGAAAAAGAGTGCTATCTACCTCCAGAGAAAGAATTGTTGGAGTAGGAATGCAGATGAAAGCATATAATTTATCACTTGTTTATTTGGATACATGCTTTAGTTTTATAAGATTATTAACTTACAAAAATGAATAATATGGAAATAAAAAAAATCTCTCCTCAGTATCACATGCAACAAATTCAGAAGAAGAAAACTGATCTGAGAAATCAACATTTGGTTGAGAATAGATACTGATATCTGGACCACAACTTAAATTCATCAGAATGACTTGCTCTTCACCAGGGATTATGTATACCTAAAAGAGACTGGAAAGAATGTATTTTTCTGATGTCTTGAAAATCTAAGCATAAGATCTTTAAACTTAAATAAAAGATGAGGAAAGAAGAAAACAAATATGCATATCAACTAGTTTGAATATTATTCAAATTTGTCATTATGAAAGATTAAGAATAACATTAAAGACATAGTGGCTTATAGGAGACAAATACATATAGTTACTAGTTAAATCTCTAGCCTCCTCAAATGTCTATTCATAACTGCTTTATATTTAGATATCAAGGAAGATGGATTAGAGGTCCAACTTAAAAGAGGCATATTTGACTTCATAGGTATTGGGATTTGGTGAAAGGAAACCTATGTTTGGAATACTGCTCTGGATGTTTTTATCAAAGAAATAGCAGAGGTAAAGGTGTCTAGCAGAAATAACTGATATGAAATATGCATAATTACATGAATAGTTTGATAATTAGATAGAGGAAATAAAATGAAGACAATGTTGATAAAGATTAAAAAAAGGAGATACAGAAACAGTTTTGTCAGTGGAGTATATTAGAGTCCATGAAGTCTAAAAAAATATATATATGATATCAAGAAACAGATAATAAACTTCTAAGGAGTGAATGACACCAAATTAATGGGGCAACTTCAATTATCCAGACATATACTATAATTTTCTGTGTACCAATAATAGACCACTAATCACTTGATTTTCCTTAATGATTTACTCTTTCAAAAGGTGGAGGATTCAACTAGGGGAAATTAGACTTTAGGTCCATGTTGGCAAAGCCATGGCACAGGTGCCCAGGCATTCCAGAGAGGACTGCTCCATTCCCCTTCTCCATAGAGCCTAAGGACTTTTTTTCACATGCCCCACCCCTCTGCATACACTGCCTCCACTGTCTGGGGTAATGCAGGGGGCTCACCAGCAGCTTGAAAGTACAGTTGGGGCACTCAATCATGAAAATGGTTCACCAGTACTGGTCTAGTTCATCATACCTTCAAACAAAGATTAGATAACATCAAATGACAGATTTGTTGTTGGGAGGATTTTCTTTTTTGGTCATTAGTTAAATTAGATAACTACTAAAATTGCTTCTAGTTCTCAAATTCTTTTATTTAGTCTTCTTTTGTGAGGAGTCAATGACTTTGACATTGCCTCTTTGAGTTCTGTCTTCCTGCAAATTTTTATTGCAACTTCTAATTTTCCTGTGATGAGTCCTAATAATTCTTGTTATACAATTTCTTTTTCAACTTTGTTTTATGTTTTCTTTCTCAAATTGTTAAAGCTGTGTCGGTATTTCCAAATTTCTTTTCTAAATCATAAATTCTCTCATTTTCAGGTTTTCATTATCTCTTCCATTAATTCTTCTGTTAGTTTTTTTAAAATCACTAATTGCACTCTTTTCTGCAGTTTTTGTTATTGTAAAATTATACTCTTCTTTTAGTGATTTTTCCCTACATTCTTTTACCCCATGGCATTTTAAGCACTTTATAAAACTTAAAGCTTGTATAAATGCCAGTTATTATTATCATTATTCTATTAAGGATTTTAAAATTCATTTTGCTTTTGCTTCTACAAATAGTTCATTTTCCTCTGGAAATTTGTGAGGAATTATTTTCTTTTTGTTGTTTTACTTGGTCCATTGCTTGCCTCTTTGAGTTGTAGTTATATAAAACTCCCACTCAATCATTTTACCAGAAATCTGATTCAGAATTTTTTAAATATTTATTTCTACTTTGGATTTTTATACCAGAGTTATTTTCTCCTTAACTTTCCATTTTTCCTCACTGTTTCCATTAGATTCTTCCTTGTAATGAAAAACCATTTAAGCAGAGCTGACAAACACATTCACAATCCATATTCCTTTCATCTCTCTCCTATAAGAAACAACTATGTTTCATCAATAACTAGGACCAACTTTGTTTATTAAACAGTTGGGTTTTTTAAATTTACATAACTATATTCATGGCAGGTATTTACCTCCTAGGGTTGCTATAGCTGTGTTTCATTAACAACCAGGACCATCATTGATCATTAAACAATTGGGTTTTGTTTTAGTGTACATTACTCCATTTGTTGAATGTATTTATCTCATGGTGCATGCCTACTTCACTTTACATCAGTTCATAAAGTTTTCTCATATTTTCCTGAATTTCTTATCTACATGGTTTCTTATGGTTCAATAATATTTTATTATATTAATATATCAAAAAATCTATTTGAATTTTACTTGAAATGTGACCTCACAATTGCTTCTGTTGGTCCAGAACATCCCTCCCCATTCCTCACCTTATATTCAGCAACCACAGTTCCTGAAGATGCAGAAAAGAAAGTCCTTTGCATTTTCAAATGGCTAAATCAATTGTTTTTATTAATGGAAATAACATTTTAAAAGATATATTACCATGTACTTTGCTGCCTCTCTCTAAGAAATATCTGACTTCCTGAAACCTCCTATATATATGTTACTTCCCTCTATTAAAATGTTAGTTCTTTGATTACAGGAACTATCTTGCTTTTCTATTTGTATTGTCATCATTTGGCAAAGTCCTTTACACATGATTAATAAATATTTTAAAATTTAATTTAATTTCAAATGAAACTTTTGATACTTTTCTCACTACATATCTATAGTAAGATTTTATTTTATTCAAATTCAACCCACAAATTCAGTTGAAATAATTGGCAATCAAAAGAGGCAGAAACATACATAAAATTTAAAAAAATGAATTGCATGTTAAACACTGTCCCATTTTCTGAAGTGGCATAAAGTCTTGTGGCAGTTTGGCCAATCACACTCATTCTCACTTTGAGAAATATTAGTGTGAGTCATTATATTGTTTTGTGCCAAATATTAACTTCTGTATCAGCATTGGTCTGGAGTTCTTGCTTTTAACAAGTCATGTCTCCGTCAGAGCAGACCTTCTTTTTGTTTGTTTAATACTATTTACTTATTCTAATGGCCTCAAAGTATAAGAATAGTGAGGCTGGTAGCTCTAATAAGCTGAAGGAAAGTTGTTCAGTACCTATATGTTTGTAGAAGAAATACTTTTAAAATAATGTTTTTTTTTGTTTATGCTTTATTTATTTTCATTTTACTCAAAGGGTCTTAAGAACATATTGTCATGTAAAATGAGGTCCAACTTCATATATATATATATATATATATATATATCCAGGCACAAAGTATGTATTCTATAAATTTTGGTTGATTGATTTATGCATTTATTAATTTACTCTGACATTTCACTACATTGGTGCGTATGCCCAATAGATGAACCATTGAACAAAAGCATATGATAAGTTTAATGACTTTTCTTGCATAATTCCAAGATGTTTTTCAGAGGAATTTGGTCATTATATTTTCCAATTTTTCAATAGTCTTCTCCTTCCCACTTAATGTTTGTATCTTTTGTCATTTTTTACTTTTTTAAAATATGTGATAAGAATGCATAGATACTTTAATTTCCTAGTTCTTGCATTTTCCTGTCAATTACAATTAGAAATAATGCTGATGCTCAAGGAGTATGGGAGTATGTCAAGCCATTATTGCCATAGTTCATAGTTAAAATATAAGCTAATTGAGGTGCAAGGTATGCTAGGATAGGAACATGAAAATGGGGCTTCCTTGTGTACTTTTGTTTCAGTGGACTTTACTTTAGCTACTGCTATTTTAATTTCTATACACTGATACCTTGACAAGCAATGCAATGTAGTAGAATGAAGGCAAGTCTTATAGTAAGAAGGATTTGAATTCAAATTTTCCTTACTTCAAGTTCAATGACTCATATAAAATGTCATCTAACTGCCTAGATAAATGAGTAGCTTTGGATTTAGAAAAATTGGAATTCAAGTAATTCAAGTGTTGCCTCTGACATTTTCTAGTTGTAGTCTCTAGTGAGTCATAATGGGATTACTTTGAAGCCTCTTATCCTATCACTAATCTCTAGTCATATCTCCAACATTACAATTAAAGACAAGTAATTCCTCTGAATCCACAGAAATTTTCCCCCAAAAATCAGAGTATTCTATGCCAATGAAATAAGAGGTTTCAAAAACAAAAACAAACAAGGAAAAAACAGAAAACTTGGCTCATTATTGCTACTTCAAGGTTTTGTGAGTTATATACATAATTTATTTTCTTAATTTCATCCTAGTCTGTTGTGTTAATTCACTCAAATTCCCCCCAGAATTGGCTACTTTGTATATACTAAAGTTTAAGTACAGAATAACCATTGTTGGATTATTAAATATTAGTGCCAGAAGTGAGAGATAGTGTGGTCTGATGAATAACATTACAGAGAATGTCTGACCCAGGTTTTCAGGGAAACTTGTTCACTCTCTTTTTCTTTGATGAACATTTAAAGCTAGATATTGTTGTGATATAAGAAAGAAGTATTCATTCCTCATGTATTTCAGATATAATAGACAGTGATTGTGAAGTAAGCAGTATTTAGGAAGTTTTCACTGTCTTAAGGCCTTATTACCTATGCAAAATCAATATGGATGCATTATATGCATCCAAAAATGTAAATTAATTTTTTTATATTTAAGATTGTCCAGGTAGAGAGAATTATTTCATTTCAGAATTTCAAAGTATTCATAGTTTTCTAGCAAAATTGGAATACATGCTTTATGACCTAAAACTATGAACTCTGGGGCATCATATCATCTTTGTATATTCAACATATGGAATCCTGTATGTATAAATTTGAAAATATTTCATGGACTACATATGTCTAACTTTAGCTACAAAGCATATAAACATATAACTTCTTCCCCTTCCCTCCCACCGTATTCCCAGGCAAAATGGCTGTTTATAAAGCCAGACTGGTAGACAGAAGCTCAATACTGTGTATTGACTCCAAAGCAGAAGAGTGGTAAGGGCTAGGCAATGGGGGTTAAATGATTTTCCCAGGGTCACACAGCTGAGAAGTGTCTGAGGCCAGATTTGAAACTAGAACCTCCCGTCTCTAGGCCTGGATCTCAATCCACTGAGTCACCTAGCTACCCCTACTACACTTTTTAAATCAAGGCTTCAGTGCACACATGGTAGACCCCTGATGAGGGATTTATGTATAATGGAAATTTCCTTGGTTTACCTGCATCTCATAGATGAACTGACATCATTGTCTATTGTGTAATCAATAAAACAATGACATTTTATTCACTTTTGGAGCATTTTTGGTAATTTGATAGGTATAACACTGAATAAGTAAATTAATTTAGGTAGGATTGTCATTTTTATTATATTAACTCATCCTACTGTAAGAATGAAATTTTAATGGTTTGACTAAAATATATGAAGATTATAAATAAAAACAGTGGCTACTGACTCAGAGTAATATTGTTCAAAGTCGAAATGACTTTAATTGTTTTTATTTACAAAAAAGATAGAAAGGGTGAAATCAGAGAAATACAAAAGGGTAGAGAAAACATTAGCCTATCTAACTAAATAATGCTATAATGCTAAGGTGCTTGACTCAGCCAGGGTTTGTTGACCTTCAACCAGAATTAAGCTCTCTCCAGAAGTCAGGAAAGGAAAGCAAGTTATTCACTCACCCAAGTTCCCTCCAAGAGGCAGGTCAAGATGACTCAAGCTGAAGGTCGAGAAAGACTTCTCAAGTTGACTCATCTCTGAAGTCAACCTTCTTCTGAAGCCGACCTCAAGCTGACTCTCCCCAGAAAACCATCCCAGAAGACTATCTCTAGGAGACAGCCCCAAGCCAAAGGATTTCATGGATTTTATGGTGATTTCTTGTACCTCCTCTTCACAGGGGCCAATCACCATTTCCAAATTGTCTAGCATTGTCTAGACATTGGGGGGCAGTGTCTGTGGGATCTGCTTCTCACCTTCTGAAGGTGTAAATTCTTATCAAAATGGTTCACAGATTTGAATTTCTGATGGTTAACCAATACTTGCCTATTTTATTTGTTTTTTCAAAATACCAGCTCCCAGGCTTATTTATTAGTTCAATAGTTCTTTTACTTTCAATTTTAATAATGTCTCCTTTGATCTTTAGGATTTCCAATTTGTTCTTTATATGAGGACTTTTAATTTGTTCTTTTTCTAGTTTTTTTTTAGTTATCTCCTCTCTCTCTCTCTCTCTCTCTCTCTCTCTCTCTCTCTCTCTCTCTCTCTCTCTCTCTCTCCCTTTCTCTCTCTCTCTCTCTCTCTCTCTCTCTCTCTCTCTTTTGCTAATATAGGCACTCAGGAATATAAAATTTCCCCTAAAAACTGCTTTTTCAGTACCCCTTAAATTTTTATGTGTTGTTTCCTCATTGTCAATTTCTTCAATGAAGTCAGCAATTGTTTCTTTCATTTGTTCTTTAACCCCCCAATTTTGGAAAATTAGATTATTTAATTTCCAATTAATTTTAATTTGCCTCTTCATGTATCCTTACTAATTATAATTTTTAAAAGTTGCTTTTACTATTTCTGCTTGTCTGCATTTGTTTGTGATGTTTTTATGCCCTAGTTCATGGTCAATCTTTGAAAATGTACCATGTGCTGCTGAAAAGAAGAGACATTTCTTTTCATCCCAATTCACTTTTCTCCATATATCTATTAACTCTAACTTTTCTAAAATTTTATTCACATCTCTTATTTTTTCTTTATTTATTTTCTGTTTTGATTTACCTAGATCTGATAGAAGGTTGACATCTTCTACTAGTATAGTTTTACTATCTATTTCTTCCTTAAGCTCCAATAGTTTCTCCTTTAAAAATCTGGATGTTATATCATTTGATGCATACATGTTGATTACTAATATTTTTTCATTTTCTATACTGCCTTTTATCATGATGTAATTACCTTCCTTAGTTCTTTTAATCAGATCTATGTTTTGTCTTAGCTTTGTCAGAGATCATGATTGCTATTTCTACCTTATTTTTTCAGTTGATGATCAATACATTTTGCTCTAGACCCTTACCCTGTGTGTGAGACTACTTGTCTCATGTTACTTATAGACAACATATGGTTTGGATTTTTGTTTTTAATCTACTCTGCTATATGCTTCCTTTTTATGAGCGAGTTCATCCCATTCATATTGAGAGTTATGATTATTGCCTATGTGTCTCCCATCATTTTGATTTCCTTTTTTTAATCTTGCCCTTTCTTCTTTCACTATTTCTCTCCATGCTAGTGTTTTGCTTTTAATTAGTCCTCCTTTTCCACACCCTTATTTTACCTTCCATCCTAACCCCTCTCTTCTTATTCCCCTCCTATATCTCTTTAGAGTCTTTTAATTGCTCCCCATCTCCACAACTTTTCCCTCCCTTTTAATAGGCGCCTCCCCACATATCCTTTTCTTATTCTTTTTCTATTTCTCTAAAGGGTAAGATAGAATTCTACACCCAATAAATCTGGTTATTCTTCCATTTCTGAACTGATTTGACTGAAAGGAAGATTTAAGTATTACATGTCACCCCTCTGTTCCTCCTATTCTTGTAAAAGTATTCTCCCCCTCCTTTTCTTGTGATAGAGATATGAGAGAGAGAGATTTTGCAGGACTTATGGACCAAGATGCATCTAGCTCTAGATGTCTGTTAAGCTGGGATTCCAATGGAATGTCCCTGGGTTGTTGGCTGTTGGAGCCGAGTTGGAGGTTTGGCTAATCACACTCTGGGAGGAGAAACTTGGCTTTTGAACTTGACCTCTGTCTCTCTGGCTCTGAGTAGTTGGAGTTGACCAGGGGGCTTTTTGGTCTCTGAGTCTCTGACTGGGGGACACACATTTGCTCTCTGGAATTTGAAGTTGGCTGAGAGACTTTTGTGAATCTGACTTGGCTTTTGGACTCTGGTGGGGCTGACTTGGTTACTTGAAGTTCTCTGACTTTGGACAGTTGAAATTAACAAGAAGGAGAGACCTAGCTGAAGAAGAAGAAAGAAGATCTTGAAAAGCCATTGTCCTCCATCTCCCTGTCTCAGAGTCACAGTTTGTGACTGGACTACTTTCTCAATCATTCATTTAGATTAGGATTTAACTATATCCCTAGTTTTTACACAAAATGAATCTAAATTATTAATTGTTCCCAATATACATGCTAACATGTTCTCCCACACAGCTTATCCCTCAAGTCTTGAAAGCATCCCTTCCACTGTTATTTCTATGTCTGTATTTTCCTTTGAAGTCAGCTTAGGCTCTACCTTTACTGTTTTTCCTGATAACATCAGGGACTATTATCCCTCCTTTCAAATATTCCAAAGAGAATTTCAATTTTTTTCATTCATTTTCTCATGATTTCCCATTGTTTTTTTAATCAAAGAAGTACATTTGAATGTTTAAACAATATATTAACTTGATAATTCAAAAGATAGTATGCTTTGGATTAGTGTGTTAATTATAAATTTTGAAATAGGACTCTCCTATCTCATTTCCTATAATTTAGCTAAACACAATCATTGGCTCAAAGTTTAGTGAATATTTTAGTAATTTTTCTACTACAATTCCTGAACCAGGTCCAATATGGTAGCCAGCCTATTACTGAAGCAAAGAGGAACCTTCAGGTCCCCAGTTCAGGAGAAACTGAGATGAGGACCAGCAGTGGTGCCTGCTTTTGATATTAAAATTATTTATTTTAATATTCTTTTCTTTTTCCTTTGTTTCAAATTCTCTACTTTCACTACTCCTTCATCCCCTGATGAGGCAAGCAAATTTATATCATTTATACATGTGAAATCATGTAAAACACTTCCATATTAGCCATATTATTAAAGAAAAGGTAAACAAAGTGAGAAAAGTATAGTTCAGTTTGCATTCAGTTCAGCAATTGCTTCTCTGAGGATGGATAGTACCTTTTCATAATGAATATTTTGGAATTGTCTGAGATTATTGTCCTGATCAGAGTAGACAAATCTTTTATAAGTAATCATCATTGAAACATTAATATTGCTATACACATTGATATCCTAGTTCTCACTTAATTTTTTTAACATTATTTTATTGGTCATTTTCACACATTATTCATTGGAAACAAAGATAATTTTCTTTTCCTCCCCACCTCCCACCATCCCTCCCCTAGCTGACACATGATTCTACTGGGTATCACATGTGTCCTTGATCAGAACCCATTTCCATGTTGTTGTTATTTGCATTTGGGTGTTCATTTAGAGTTTCTCCTCAGTCATGTCCCCTCAACCCCTGTAGTCAAGCAGTTGCTTTTCCTTGGTGTTTTTATTCCCACAATTTGTCCTCTGCTTGTGTCCACTGGTTTTTCTTCTAGATCCCTGCAGAATGTTCAGGGATGTTGTATTGACACTAATGGAGAAGACCATTACATTTGATTGTACCCCAGTGTTTCAGTCTCTGTGTACAATGTTTTCCTGGTTCTGCTCCTTTCGCTCTGCATCACTTCCTGGAGGTTGTTCCAGTCTCCATGGAATTCCTCCAGTTTATTATTCCTTTGAGCACAATAGTATTCCATCACCAACATATACCACAATTTGTTCAGCCATTCCCCAGTTGAAGGGCATCCCCTCATTTTCCAATTTTTGGCCATCACAAAGAGCGCAACTATGAATATTCTTGTACAAGTTATTTTTTTCCTTATTATCTCTTTGGGGTACAAACCCAGCAGTGCTATGGCTGGATCAAAGGGCAGACAGTCTTTTATTGCCCTTTGGGCATAGTACCAAATTGCACTCCAAAATGGTTGGATCAATTCACAACCCCACCAGCAATGAATTAATGTCCCTACTTTGCCACATCTCCTCCAGCATTCATTAGTTTCCTTTGCTGTCATGTTAGCCAATCTGCTAGGTGTGAGGTGATACCTCAGCATTGTTTTAATTTGCATCTCACTGATTATAAGAGATTAGAGCACTTTTTCATGTGCTTATTTATAGTTTTGATTTCTTTAGCTGAAAACTACCTGTTCATGTCCCTTGCCCATTTATCAATTGGAGAATGGCTTGATTTTTTGTACAATTGATTTAGTTCTTTATAAATTTGAGTAATTAGACCTTTGTCAGAGGTTTCTGTTATGAAGATTGTTTCCAAATTTGTTGCTTCCCTTCTGATTTTAGTTACATTGGTTTTGTTTGTATAAAACCTTTTTAATTTGATGTAATCAAAATCGTTTATTTTACATTTTATGACTCTTTCTATGTCTTGCTTGATTTTAAAGACTTTCCCTTCCCACCACCGGTCTGATATGTATACTATTCTGGGTTCACCTAATTTACTTATAGTTTCCTTCTTTATGTTCAAGTCATTCACCAATTCTGAGTTTATCTTGGTGTAGGGTGTGAGGTGTTGATCCAAACCTAATCTATCCCACACTGTCTTCCAGTTTTCCCCAGTAGTTTTTGTCAAATAGTGGGTTTTTGTCCCAGAAGCTGGGATCTTTGGGTTTGTCATATACTGTCTAGCTGAGGTCACTTGCCCCAAGTCTATTCCACTGATCCTCCTTTCTGTCTCTTAGCCAGTACCAAATTGTTTTGATGACCATTGCTTTATAATAGAGTTTGAGATCTGGAACTGCAAGGTCACTTTACTTTGTATTTTTTTTAATTATTTCCCTGCATATCTTTGATCCTTTATTCTTCCAAATGAACTTTTTGTGGGGTGGAGGTGATATGAATGAGGAGAGACTCTGAATGAACACCCTACTATGGAAACCAACAGCATGGAAATGGGCTTGGGTTGAGGAAGAATGTGATACCCAGAGGAATTGCGCATCACCAATGGGAGGGGTGGGGGGAGGGTGAGGAAAAAAGGTAATCTTTGTTTCTAATGAATAATGTTGGAAAATGACCAAATAAAATAAATGCTTAATTAAAAAAATAAATAAAAAAACCAAAAATATAAATAAATAAATAAAAATGAAGAAAAAAGGATTTCATAAACTCTTTCTTATTTATCTTTTGATTTGATTTATCTAAATTTGATAGTGGTTGATTCAGATCTCCCACTAATATGGTTTTACTGTCTATTTCCTCCTTCAATTCTCCTAGCTTCTCCATTAGAAATTTGGGTGCTATACCATTTTACCTCCCCCCCTCGAACCCACCTTGGTTTTCCCTTCTCCCTTACCCTGTTGGATAAGATAGAATTCAAGATCCCAATGGATCTATATGCTCTTCCCTTTCAGAGTTGATTTCACTTAGAGTAAGGTTTAAGTAAAAACTCTCTTCCTCTCCTTATAGGAGAATTCTTCCCCTCCCCTTCCCATGTGTATCTTTGTGTGATAAAGATTATTCTATTTAGTTTTTTTTTCTATTTCTTGGAGTATATCTTAGTACCATCAATGATTACCCCTCTCCCTTTTTCTTCCCCCCCCTTTCTCCATATTGTCTTGATGCCCCAAACTTTCCCTATGCATGATTCTTCTTACTACTCTAATGATGCATACAATTTTTGAGAGTTACACATTACATTTTCCCCACATATTAATATATATAATTTGATATAAATGTAGTCCCTATAGAAGAGAGTTTGAATAAAAGAAAAAGATAGCATTTTTCTCCTTTTTCCCTTTCCTTCATATTTACCTTTTCAAGTTTCTCTTGCTCTTTGTGTTTGGATGTCAAACTTTCCACAGAGCTCTGGTCTTTTCTTTACAAATACTTGGAAATCTTGTATTTTGTTGAATGCCCATACTTTCCTCTGGAAGTATATAGTCAGTTTTGATGGGTAGTTGATTCTTGGTTGCAGACCCAGCTCTCTTGCCTTTCTGAATATCATGTTCCAGGCCTTTCGGTCCTTCAGAGTGGAAATTGCTAGGCCCTGTGTGACCCTGATTGGCAATCCTTTATATCTAAATTGTCTTTTTCTAGCTTCTTGTAAGATTTTTTCTTTTGCTTGGAAGCTTTGGAATTTTGGCAATTACATTCCTGAGAGTTGTCTTTTGGGGATTTAGTGTACAGAGTGTTCTGTGAACTCTTTCAATGCATATTTTGTCCCCTTGTTCTAGAATCTCTGGGCAGTTTTCTTTGATAATATCTTGTATTATGATGTCAAGATTATTATTTATTTCTGGTTTTTCTGGCAAACCAATGATTCTCAGATTGTCTCTCCTTCCTCAGTTTTCCAGGTCTGTCGCCTTGTCAGTGAGATATTTTATGTTATCTTCTAATTCTTTAGTCTTTTGACTTTGCTTTATTAATTCTTGCTCTTTTGCAAGTTCATTGTCTTCCAGTTGCCTCATTCTGACCTTTAAAGACTAGTTTCCCTTTTCAGTTTGGTCTGACCTATTTTTTGAGGCTTTGAGCTGTTTTTGCATTTGCTTATTTTTGTCCCTCAGATTGCTGAGTTCCTTTTACATTATTTCCCATTTTTCTTGCCAGACAGCTTCCATCTTTTTGATAATTCCCAATTTAAATTCTTCAAGAGCTTGTGGAGAATTTCCATTTCTTTTGGAACATTTTGGAGCATTTGTTTGTGTTTCCTCTTCTATCTCCTCTGTATTTTGTATATTCTCTCCATAAAATGTGTCCAAAGTCACCTCCGTCTTCTTGCTTTTCTTGGTGTTGGGAGGCTGAGCACTGTTTGCCATCTCTATGTTTTTTTTTCCTCCCCTTTCCAGTCAGAAATCTGAGTGAGGAGGGCTTGCTCTCAGTGTATGGGTCTAATGATCCAAGGCTTTAGCCCCAGGGAAGTTCTCCGTTCTCCGCAGTTGCACTGTCTTCCCAGGGAAGCCCAGGGTCTGCCCTCTTCTGCTTGCCGGCATTTTGGGTGTTATTGCTCTCAGTCGTGGGTCTTTGGTGTATTTAGTTAATTCCCAAGACCTATGGGTGTCCCTTGCTTACTTCAGGGGATCCCTTCAGGCACTCGTTGATTATAGAGTGCTTGTTCTGGGCACCCTCAATCTGAGTTCCCCTTGCCCACCTGCTTCTTGGTGGTCTTACTCAAGTCCCCAGACTTGGGTCTGCCCGTTGTTCAGTCCTGGGGTGCCCCTTCCTCACTTGTTGATTCTGGCCAGTGCCGACTTAAACTCTGGCTCCTTCGGCATGGTGGGTGGGGGGAGGATGGGTCAGCTTTTCGTTCCCTTATATTGTGGCAATGCCAGAGTTCCACCTACCTTCTGTTACTCCTTAGTGTAGGGTCTCTCAGTTCTTATGAGGATGGTTGTTTTTGTTTTGGGGGGAGTCTTTTGAGGTCATCTGTGTCATTGGGTCTGAGGAGGGGAAGCCAGCTGTGTCTATTCTGCAGCCATGCTTACCTGGAAGTCCCTCATTTAATTTTATATAAGTTCATCAGAATGTTTTTTTTCCCCTGAACCTTCTCTCTTTGTTATTTCTCATAGCATAAGATCACTCTAAATCAAAATCCACTACTTATTCAGTCATTCCCCAATTGATGAGTATCCCCTTTATTGCTAGGTTGGTCAGAAATGTATTCGCACTGCCTAGAGAGGCAGAGTAGGAAGCCAGAAAAAAAAATGTTAAGTAGGCTGAGATCACTCACCCTTTCAGATCTCACAGGTCACCATCTCCACTCTTCCTAGTGTTTAAACCTGGTCAGCAATGAAATTCTGGTCTCACCCTGGGCTCAAACTCTGAATATTACTAACATACCTTGTACCAGACCATAATTTTCCATCTCATCAGGATGACCCAATGCCAAATCCACAGGACCCTTCTTCTCTGACTCTTAATTCTTATTCTTGGTTGTTAGTCATATGCATATGCATAGGTCATATGCAAGGCCATTAAGAATCTAAAGAAGTCTGCTTTACTAACAGGCAAGACCCTGTTTCCCTCAAAGTATCCATGACATTGTCTCCTTTGCCACAGCCACGACCATATTCCATTGGTATTTGCAGAACTCTGTAAAATATTAGTGTGGAGAAGGAGAACCCTTTATTCCAGTTTTGCAGAATGCCTCTGCTTCTCCACTGAAACTAATATTTGCTTTTGGTTTTACATATTTAATTTTTCTAATATTAAAAAGTGGCTTTTCATCACTATGATTTTTAGAGTTTTATCATAGATGAATATTTTATTTTTTTCAAGTCATTTTCTGCATCAATTGATATGATTGTTTGGTTTTTGTTCTTTGAAAGATAATTGTGCTTTTCCCCTCCACCCACTCAATGGTGAACCAGCTTTGTAATCCTGGTATAAATCCAATTTTGTCACAGGGAATGGTTTTTGGATATATTACTGCAATCTTTTTGTGAGGATTTTATCTTTTTTTTTATAATTACTGATTAGTGATACTAGTTTATAATTCTTTTTCTCTACTTTATCTTTGCTTAATTTAGGATCACATTTATCTATTAAATGTTTTAGTTGAGTGCTTTAATTCTCAAATATTGAGGTCAATTTATGTAGCATATAGTTAATAGTAAATACTATAAAATATTTCATAGAGTTGATTTATAAGTCCATGTAAGCTAGGTCCTTTCTTTTCCAGTTTGGTAGGCAATTTTGTTCACTTTCATTTCTTTAGACTGGATTATATATGATCTTTATTTCTTACTTTATTAATATGAATATTTTATGTTTAAAATTGCTAGAATAGAATGGTGTATAGTAGAAAGTTATGGAAATCTTTTTACTTTTTCTCTGATAATTTTAAATTCATCTTTTTATCATTTTGGTAATATCTAAAGGATTTTAAAATTTTACTCCTCTTAAAAAAGAACTTGTACTTTTATTTATTACTTATATATTCTTTTTATATTCAGTTTTCATATTTATCTTATACTTTTTTTCCATGTTTAATTTTGAGTTTGCAAGATTTTTTAATTGTACAATTCTCAGGTTTAACAAAATTAGAGAATGGTACAGGATTATCTTTAAGGTTTATTTTAGCTCCAAATATCTCTTATCATATAAGAGTTTAGTTGAATACTAAACATTTTGGTATTTTTGTTTCATTGCTTTCTCTTTTATATGGTTGGTTTTGTAATAAGGACCTACTTGTCTCTCAGTTTGAGTACCTGACTTCCCCCATGATGTCCTTGAAAGTGGGCATGTCAGTGAACCTAGAACAATGTAAAAATACAAAGAGTTGAATAGCAGTTTGGACAGCACAGAACTGCAGGTTAGGGGTGTTATAAACAAGGATGAGAAATGCCAGCCCTTTTCCATTTGTTATGTTCCTTAGGATTCAGTAGTTGTTATAATAAGATTGTTACAAAGGAAAACATCATCCCACGAAGCACATATCTTCTCCTGTTTATGTATCCCATGATATCCCAGATATGATATCCCAGATAGAGAATATGATATAACATACCCCTCCCTCATATAGGGTAAGGCATTGAGGTGGAGCACATGTCTCAGTTTCTTGGGGAGAGTAGGTCATTGCATTCAGTCTCTAAAAAGTTTGTCATCTCTGCCCTAGATGGTAAGTTGGCATTGTCCCCAGAGAGAAATAGAACTCAGAGTACAAGGCTCATATTCTACTCTCTGTGGAATATAGAGCTTTTGTTTTTGCATATAGATATAATCACTGGTCTGTCTTTTTTCTTTTTCTTTTTTTTCTTTTTTCTTTTTTTTTTTTTGCTAACTGAGGCATCAGAGTTCTAGTCTATATGGAGTGGGGATTTTAGCAGAATTCCTACTGCCTGATGAAGATGCCTTTCTGAAAGTATCATGCCATGGTGAATATGAAGATGAAAGGGAGTAGCATTTTATCTGAGTTAGTATCCTTTTTAACTTCAGGAATTATATCACTTTTATGCATTATAAATAATGATTTAAACAATTATATTTCATGGTCCACAGGAATTTTGCTTGTAATTTAATTCTGAACCTGAGTCACTGGACCAGCCTCAGTTAGACCTGACCCTGAATAATACATTTAATAAAATATTGAGAGTCTATTTTATAAAAATCTACTTTTTATCCCGCCAAGTAAGAATTCTTTTACACTCTTAAATATGGAGGGTAGAATGGGTAGGAGAGGCAAGAGTAGGAAATTGGTTGAACATTGTATTTTCCTGAAAAAGTCCCTCTGGTTTACATTCAGATAACATGAGATCTTACTGTGCCTACTCAGAGATCAGAAATTATCCAACATTTTTGTGTAACTCATTCTTCATTTAAGCCTTAGGATTGATTGCTCAAACTGTAACCTTGTCTATAAGCACTCCTAAAGTTGTCTGTGCTCTAACAGGTATTTTCCCACCTGAGGAAAATAGCAGAGTGAGAAACAGCAAGATGTGGCTATTTTGGATTTTTTTCCTTAGGTATATAATAAAGAAATTATATCAGGGTAAATTTCATACTTGCTACCCTACATTTTCTCAGTCTTATACACTGTAAGTAATGGGACAGCTTCTAATGGCACACTATCCCAAATGCCCTCCTAACCCTTCAGCAGAGCTAGTTGTAGTTGACAAATATGACAGGCAGAGTTAGTGAAACCCTTGGCCAGCAATATTCTCATCTTTAATCCATCATGGACATCAAAAAATAATGAGATCTCTTGAAACTGTGCCAAGAATGAGCTCATGTGACACAGAGATGATGAATTAACTCAACCACTTAGACAGAAGCAGGCAGCCAGAGGATGAGAATGTGCAGGTGATTTTACAGCTTGTGGCAGTGGGATGTGTGTGAAAAAAAGGCTGAAATCTGACCACCTTATCTAAATGGTCTCTAACCACCAAATCGAGCCCATTTCCATTTCTAATCGTGGTCCAGTCATTCTGTATTTTATTTCTTCAGGGGTAGCATAGAAATGTAACTCCACCATCATCCTGCTGGGAAAACTGATAAGACAGACAATCAGGCCAACTGAGTGTTACATTATTGCTGCTCTAACACTATGATAGCACTTCCATAGCCCAACAGGATATGTATTATAACAGGAAAATGGAAAGATTGGTTTTGTATTTATGGAGTTTGGGGGAGATGAGAATTGGGGAAAGGGAAAGGTTAAAGGTTTCTCTAAAAGAATCTGGAACTATTTCATCCCTGAAGAGATATAAGGGTTAGACTAGAATAAGCGAGAAAATCATCTCTTCTTTGGCCTTTCCAAACAGTAATTCTTTCTTTACTCTGGTTAATGATTTTTGTGATACTCTTTTCTGCTATTATTCTAATAAAAATATTGCATTATTATATTAGCATTTTATGATTATAAGAAGCCACAATAGAGGGGGAAAATCTAGCTTTAAAAATATCAACATTAACTTTTGCTTTTTAGAATATAATATAAAATAAAAATTATTTGTCTCACATTTATGTGCATATATCTATACATTCATCAAGCACCTATTATGATCAAAGAACTGTATTAGACTCTGGAGGTACAAAGCTAGGCAAAGGTGAATCTCTGCTTTCAAGGAGCTCATAGTCAATTGTAAGAGACAACATGAAAACAACTATGCACAAATAAGATAAATACAGAATTCATTGAATATAATAGCAGGGAGGACACAATGATATTAAAGGATATTGAAAAAGATTTCTTGTAGATGGTGGGGATTTAGCAGGGACTTAAAAGAAACTCTGAAGTCAGGAGGGGAAGATGAGAAAGAAAAGAATTTCAAACATGGGGAATAGCTAGTGATTGTTCACCACCCTCCCCTTATTCTGGGCTATATTGTTATAAGTCATGAGGCTGAAATTGTCTCCTTTTTACCAACATGAATGAAGGCAGAAAAGTGCTATCTCACATTCAGATCAAGGGAAGATAGTTCTTTATGAGACTGGCTTCTTTCTTTTTTTTTTTAACAGTTCATTTATTTAGAATATTTTTCCATGGTTACATGATTCATAGTTGTTTTTTTTTCCCACCCCTCTTCCCTCCTCCCTCCCAGAGCTAACAAGAAATTCCATGGGGTTATACATGTATCACTGTTCAAAACCTATTTACAGGTGGCAGCTGGGTAGCTCAGTGGATTGAGAGCCAGGCCCAGAGACGGGAGTCCTAGGTTCAAATCCAGCCTCAGTCACTTCCCAGCTGTGTGACCCTGGGTGAGTCACTTGCCTAGCCCTTACCATTCTTCTGCCTTGGAACCAATACATAATATTGGTTCCAAGATGGAGGGTAAGGGTTTAAAACAACTATTTACATATTATTCATATTTGTAATGGAGTGATCTTTTAATGTCAATCATATCCCCATCAAACCATATGATCAAGCCTATATTTTTCTTCTATATTTCTATTCCTAAATTTCTTTTTCTGGATGTGGATAGCATTCTTTCTCATAAGTTCCTCTGGATTGTACTGGATCATTGCATTGCTACTAGGAGAAAAGTCCATTACATTCAATTGTGCCATAATGTATAAGTCTGTCTACAATGTTCTCCTGGTTCTGCTCCTCTCACTCTACATCAGTTCTTGGAGGTCTTTCCAGTTCACATGAAATTCCTCCAGTTCATCATTCCTTTCAGCACAAGAGTATTCTATCATCAACAACATAACTACAACTTGTTCAGCCATTCCCCAATCAAGGGACACCTCTTCATTTTTAAAATTTTTGCCACCACAAAAAGCGCGACTATAAATATTTTCATACAAATATTTTTCCTTATTATCTCTTAGGGATATAAACCCAGTAGTGCTATGGTTGGATCAAAGGCCAGGCATTTTTTTAAAGCCCTTTGTGCAAAGTTCCAAATTGCCCTCCAGAATGGTTGGATCAATTGATCAACTCAACCAACAGTGTATTAGCATACCAATTTCACCCCTCTAATATTTATGACTTTTCTTTGCTAGACTGGCTTATTTCTTAAAATAAAAAGGCAGTTTCCACCTAAAGACATAGAAAATCTTCAAGATCCATTATGGAGCAATTTGGAAACCAGTTCATAATAATAGAGCAAAGATGCAAGATTATGAAATGGTACCCACTTTTTTGTACATAACTGATTTTTAGTAGGTGAAGCTTCTAATTCTGATGAGCTCTTAGTAAAAATCCCTATGAATTTCTAAAAGTCATTGTACTTCTCAAACACAAATTCAGAGTAGAAGAAGGAAGTGAGCATGAATGGTAGAGTTAAAAAGGCAGAAACAGAAAGGTAATTCATTTTGGGGGCTGGGAGGATGTCTGAACATTTCTATTCACTTGAGGTTTTTACCAATGATGCTATTTACACACACACACACACACACACAAACACACACACACACATGCATATAACATTATCCCATCTACAACATAACTTTCCTCTTGTTGGTTTTAATATATCATGGGATAGTGTAAGAAATTAAATGGGAATATTTTAGGACTTTTTCAGAAGCAACAGATGACAGGTGAAGGCTGTCAGGAGACACAGAAAAAGTTTAGAAACTCAGAATTCATACTTACCCCAAAATTCATAATAAAATTAAATATAATGAAAATTCTATGTAAAAGAAAATGAAAAAAATCAGAGTTTCTTTGGTACAAAGGGAGGACCAAAAATTATATGCATTTTCCAGATTATGGGCATACTGTACTCCTGTGATGCAAACTATTTCAAAGGCAAAGTGGGGAGTTAAGATATTAATGAAGATCTTAACTCCCCACTTTGCCTTCGAGTTCTCTCAAATGATATACCATTGTTTCAAAGTAATTTGTGGATTTGGATCTTCTCAAAAGTAAGACAACATTTTTCTTAAGAGATTTACTTAATGGAAATCAGGACAAATGTTAACTAGAGAAGAAATTATTATCTCAATTATGGTCATATAAATTCAATCTAGATTGTGAATTATCAGACTTATTTCTATCTTAGTGCAAGAATTCAAAACTATCAAGTGTATTCTGTAAAATAGAGATTCCCTCCAAGATGTAATTATTCCTGAAAAAATGAAAATGAATTAATGATACATCCTGGGTCTAAGAAGAGATTGCCTTAAATCCGGTCTTATAGATTTTCATATCATATCATAGAAAGAAAAAAAAGAAGAAAAAGACAGATGCTTTTTTCTCTGTATGTTCCAGAACACTATTTTTTCTCCATTAAAAAGCTACTATGATTTCTATTACTCTATCTTCCAGAAGATAAAGAAGATAAAAGAAAAAGAGAGCTCCGATTCTCTGCCCAGTGTAAGTAAGAAGGAAAAAAAGTACAAAACCAAGCAACTATTTTTATGGCTAACTGAAATTGAGATAAGTCTAGAGAATATTTCAGAAGATCCTGATCTTAAAGTCCTGCTTACAATAGTTTAAACCAGTTAACATGAAAAGAGCCATCTTGCTAAGATTCAAGCAAGTTCTCCATGAAGTCAAACAATACCTTATATTTTGCATCCTAAGCTCGGATAACGAAGGAGCCCATTTTAAAAAAGAGATTCAAGGGGATAGAATACTATTATGATGAAAGGAATAATGAACTGGAGGATTTCTAGGTGAACTGGAAAGACCTCCAGGAATTGACGCAGAGCAAAAGCAGCAGAACCAGGAGAATATTTTACACAGAGACTGATACATTAAGCACAATCAAATGTAACAGATTTTCTACTAGTAGCAATTTAATAGGACAAACCAGAGCAATTTATGAGAAAGAATGCTATCCACATTCAGAGAAAGAACTGTGGGAGCAGAAACTAAGAAGAAAAAGATATGATCTATCACATGGTTCGATGGGGATATGTTTGGGGTTTTGGCATTTAAAGATCACTCCATTGCAAATATGAATAACATGTAAATAGGTTTTGAACAATGATACATATATAACTCAGTTGAATTTCTTATTAGCTCTGGGAGGGGGAAGGGAAGCGGAGTGGAAAAAATCATGAATCATATAACCATGGAAAAATATTCTAAATTAAAAAAAGAGATTCAAGGGGGTCTTTCCTATTAAGGAGCAGAAACTGCCCTCTCAACACAGTCCACATGACTCTAAGCACCTGAGGATAAAGAAACTTCAAATATCCCCAAACCATAAAACATTTGGAGGCATAGTGACTTGGTACTCTATTGTAAACTGTTATCATCAATTGCGCTGATTTCTCCATCACCAGCTGTTCTTAAATTGCTTTACTAAGGAAAGCTAGAGATGCTTATGGTATTTTTAGAGCAAATCTTTCTAGTTATACACATCTTTAATGACAAATTTTCTCCTTATTTCAAGATAGTTATTCCTTAAAACAAATAAAATGAAGTATAGTTTAATGTTCTCAGTAACTTTCCCCAATACACAGTAAAACCATATTAGTGGGAGACTTGAACCAACCACTATCAAATCTAGATGAATCAAACCAAAAAATAAACAAGAAAGAGGTAAAAGAGGTGAATGAAATCTTAGAAAAATTAGAGTTAATAGACATATGGAGAAAAATAAATAGGGACAAAAAGAAATACACCTTCTTCTCAGCACCACATGGCACATGCACAAAAATAGATCATACACTAGGTCACAGAAACATGGCACTCAAATGCAGAAAAGCAGAAATAATAAATGCAGACTTTTCAGATCATATGGCAATAAAAATAATGATCAGTAAGGGTACATGGAGAACCAAATAAAAAATTAATTGGAAATTAAATAATATGATGCTCCAAAATCGTTTAGTTAGAGAAGAAATCATAGAAACAATTAATAATTTCATCGAGGAAAATGACAATGGTGAGACATCCTTTCAAACCTTTTGGGATGCAGCCAAAGCAGTACTTAGAGGAAAATTCATATCCCTGAGTGCATATATTAACAAATTAGGGAGGGCAGAGATCAATGAATTGGACATGCAAATCAAAAAACTTGAAAGCGAACAAATTAAAACCCCCCAGAAGAAAACAAAATTAGAGATCCTAAAAATTAAGGGAGAAATTAATAAAATCGAAAGTGATAGAACTATTGAACTAATAAATAAGACAAGAAGATGGTTCTTTGAAAAAACAAACAAAATAGAAAAAGTACAGGTCAATCTAATTTAAAAAAGGAAAGAAGAAAAGCAAGTTAACAGTATCATAGAGGAAAAGGGGGATCTTAACTCCAATGAAGAGGAAATTAAGGCAATCATTAAAAACTACTTTGCCCAACTATATGGCAACAAATATACCAACGTAGGTGATATGGATGAATATTTACAAAAATATGAATTGCCTAGACTAACAGAAGAAGAAATAGATTTCTTAAATAATCCCATTTCAGAAACAGAAATCCAACAGGCCATCAATGAACTTCCTAAGAAAAAAATCCCCAGGGCCTGATGGATTCACCAGTGAATTCTATCAAACATTCAAAGAACTGCTAACCCCAATACTATAAAATCTATTTGACATAATAAGCAAAGAGGAAGTTCTACCAAATTCCTTTCATGGCACAAACATGGTACTGATTCCAAAGCCAGTCAGGCCAAAAACAGAGAAAGAAAATTATAGACCAATCTCCCTAATGAATATAGATGCAAAAATCTTAAATAGGATACTAGCAAAAAGACTTCAGCAAGTGATCAGAAGAGTCATTCACCATGATCAAGTAGGATTTATACCAGGGATGCAGGGCTGGTTCAATTTTAGGAAAACCATCCACATAATTGACCACATCAACAAGCAAACCAACAAAAATCACATGATTATTTCAATAGATGCAGAAAAAGCCTTTGATAAAATACAACACCCATTCCTATTAAAAACACTAGAAAGCATAGGAATAGAAGGGTCTTTCCTAAAAATAATAAACAGTATATATCTAAAACCATCAACTAATATCATCTGCAATGGGGATAAACTAGATGCATTCCCAATAAGATCAGGAGTGAAACAAGGATGCCCATTATCACCTCTATTATTTGACATTGTACTAGAAACACTAGCAGTAGCAATGAGAGAAGAAAAAGAAATGGAAGGCATTAAAATAGGCAACGAGGAGACCAAGTTATTACTCTTTGTGGATGACATGATGGTCTACTTAAATAATCCTAGAGATTCAACCAAAAAGCTAATTGAAATAATCAACAACTTTAGCAAAGTTGCAGGATACAAAATAAACCCACATAAGTCATCAGCATTTCTATATATCTCCAACACAGCTCAGCAGCAAGAAATAGAAAGAAAAATACCATTCAAAATTACCTTAGACAAAATGAAATACTTAGGAATCTATCTCCCAAGACAAACACAGGAACTATATGAACACAACTACAAAACACTCTCCACACAACTAAAACTAGACCTGAACAATTGGAAAAACATTAACTGCTCATGGGTAGGAAGAGCTAATATAATAAAAATGACCATCCTACCAAAACTCATTTATCTATTTAGTGCCATACCCATTGAACTTCCAAAATTTTTTTTTACTGATTTAGAAAAAACCGTAACAAAGTTCATTTGGAAGAACAAAGGATCAAGGATATCCTGGTAAATAATGAAAAAAATACAAAGGAAAGGGGCCTTGCAGTCCCAGATCTCAGAATATATTATAAAGCAGCAGTCATCAAAACAATTTGGTACTGGCTAAGAGACAGAATGGAGGATCAGTGGAATAGACTCGGGGTACGTGACCTCAGCAGGACAATATATGACAAACCCAGAGAACCCAGCTTTTGGGACAAAAATCCACTATTTCATAAAAACTGCTGGGAAAATTGGAGGACAGTGTGGGAAAGATTAGGTTTAGATCAACACCCCACACCCTACACCAAGATAAATTCAAAATGGGTGAATGACTTGAACATAAAGAAGGAAACTATAAGAAAATTAGGCAAACACAGAATAGTATACATGTCAGACCTTTGGGAAGGGAAAGATTTTAAAACCAAGCAAGACTTAGAAAGAGGCACAAAATGCAAACTAAAAATTTGGAATACATCAAATCAAAAAAGGTTTTGTACAAATAAAACCAATGTAACTAAAATCAGAGGAAAGGAGCAAGGAAGGAAAGCAACAAATTGGGAAGCAATCTTCATAAAAACCTGTGACAAAGGTTTAATTACTCTAATTTAAAAAGATCTAAATCAATTGTACGAAAAATCAAGCCATTTTCCAATTGATAAATGGGCATGGGCACGAACAGGCAGTTCTCAGCCAAAGAAATCAAAACTATTAATAAGCACATGAAAAAGTGTGCTACATCTCTTATAATCAGAGAGATGCAATTTAAAACAAAGCTGAGGTATCACCTCACACCTAGCAGATTGGCTAATATGACAGAAAAGGAAAGTAATGAATGCTGGAGTGTATGCGGCAAAGTAGGGACACTAATTCATTGCTGGTGGAGTTGTGAATGGATCCAACCATTCTGGAGGGCAATTTGGAACTATGCCCAAAGGGCAATAAAAGACTGTCTACCCTTTGATCCAGCCATAGCACTGCTGGGTTTGTACCCCCAAAGAGATAATAAGGAAAAAAAACTTGTACAAGAATATTCATAGCTGCACTGTTTGTGGTGGCCAAAAATTGGAAAATGAGGGGATGCCCTTCAGTTGGGGAATGGCTGAACAAATTGTGGTATATGTTGGTGATGGAATACTATTGTGCTCAAAAGAATAATAAAGTGGAGGAATTCCATGGAGTCTGGAACAACCTCCAGGAAGTGATGCAGAGAGAAAGGAGCAGAACCAGGAAATCATTATACACAGAAACTGATACACTGTGGTACAATCGAAGGTAATGGACTTCTCCATTAGGGTCAATGCAATGTCCCTGAACAATCTGCAGGGATCTAAAAAACACTATCCACAAGTAGAGGATAAACTGTGGGAGTAAAAATATCGAGAAAAAGCAACTACTTGACTATAGGGGTTGAGGGGATATGACTGAGGAGAGACTCTAAATGAACACCCAAATGCAAATAACAACATCATGGAAATGGGTTTGAATCAAGAACACATGTGATACCCAGTACAATCATGGGCCGGCTATGGGAGAGGTGGTGGGAGGTGGGGGGAGGAAAAGAACATGATCTTTGTTTCCAATGAATAATGTTTGGAAATTACCAAATAAAATAATGTTTTAAAAAAAAAGAAATTTTCCTAAATAGGGATTTGAAATGATTGTGATTGAATTTTGTTTAAATAGTTCTTAAATATTTGTCTAAATATTTTGTCTAAAAATGAACTCCCAAACTGGAAAGGGGGGAACCATTTTGACTTTAGAGGTCATTATATTCCTTCAGACTTAAATTAAGCTAATTATTATAATATTGGTCACAAGAATTTTAGTATGATAAAAATGCAAGTTGGATTGAAAATGAAATAGAAAGCTTTTTACATATTATAATAATAAATATTGGAACTTTTATACAAAGAATATATTTACCTACTTTGCAAACCTGGAAACCATTAAGGTAGGAAAATATTGATAATTATGACTTGAATGTTTCATGGTGGTACATGAATTCTGAGGAATGTATTTCACTAGAATTTTTTCAATTACAAACCTGATCCTATCTTTTTTACCAGAAAGTATGTATATCTACCAAAGGATGGGAACATCAATGACTCTACAAAACATAGATCATTTGCATGTTTATGTTACTTTACATGCACAGCTTGAAGCACAAATAAAACAAACATATGTATATATATTTGTATATGTATATATTTAAATATTTATATGCATGTGTGTAGCTCTATATATTGTGTTACATACCCTTTCTTTACTTCCTGAACTGGAATTCAAATTTAAGCATTGAATCTCAGTAGTGTGGCTGCTACTTATACTGATTCTAGGGCAGAGGCTCTTAATCCAAAGTCCCTGGATCCTACAGAAGTCTTTGGATCCCCAAGAGGCTAGTGGATTGGTTTTTGAAGATTTCCTGACCTGGATGGGGAGAAAATTTAATTAAAATTTAGTTTCAGTGGCAACATTTCTTGACTGCAATTTTCACAAAGCTTACTCTGGGCATATCATCTCTGTTGATCAGTTTGCTTAGCCAATCTCCTGCTGCTTTTGGCAGTATAACTCTGTTTCCATGATTAGTTCATGATTGGCTCTCTTCTATGCTGCCAGGGGTCATGTTTCTAGCAGCTGCTTCCAACCTTGCGTGACTGTCTTTTATCTATATCTGTCTGGAATTGATATCTCTGTTCTGTCAACTATACCTCAATTACAACTCTGGAACTGCTGGATGGGATGTTTCCATTTGGAAAAGTATTTCTATAGCTAGATGCCATGGCCAATGTGGCAGAAGAGGATGAGGAAAACAATCCCCTATATCCACCTCCAAGAAATTAAGGGCTGCATCATTTCATGACAATTGACACTCTCTTCAACTCATCCCAACTGCTGAACATCTCAGCTGTCTCCAGGGCTAAGGTATATTAAGGGTAGTAGCTAACTTCTTTAGGTGTCATTGTCAGTCTTCATTATTTCACTCAGAAATAATGAAGGCTGACAATATGCAGGCATCATTGGCTTTTTCAAATGGAATCAAAAGTGTTTTATCTTCATATGGAACCCATGAAATAACTAGGATAGAAGATCCAAAACAAAGTTTTCTATTAATGGCATCCACATGAACTCAAACAAAAACATTGTCAAAAAAAAGCATAAAACAAGCTCTTAAGTAATATGAATTTATTTATAAAAATGGAAAGATTTATGACAATTTAGGGCCATGTTATTACCACCTGAAATTATAGGTGAAATTATATCATTTTGGAGTCCATACTTAGTGATCAATAAAGATGATACAAAGAAATAGTAGAAAATATAAAACATATTTCACAAGCTGAAAAAAATTAAGCATCTATCAAAATTTTGGAAACACATGACTTGATGGCTAGTGTTATAGGTCAAAAACTCCTAGATCAGAAATATGCTACTACAAATACAAACCTCAAAATAACCTTGAAAATTCCACCAATAAACAACTGGAACCAAAGCATTAATACATCTTGAATTATTGCCTATAATTGCATAAAGTAGCATGAGATCTCCTTCAGGGATAAAACATTAAACCATGCTACTAATTTTGTCCTCAAAACCATCCCTACAGCATTCATAGATGGAGGAAATTATTTTGGTGAAGCAGATTACTTTCTTTAACACCACCAGTAACAACTGCTGACGAACTGTCAATCATAGACATATAAGCCCTGGGAATGACAGCACATTCCACACCATGATTCTCACTTCCAGTCCAACTCTTCAAGTCATCATCTAGAGAAACAAAACCAGTTAGAATTGGCCAGACACCTACAACCATTACCACTAACTTTCCACTGAAAGGGCAGGTAAGCCAGTCTAGCACTGTAGAGGACATGTAGGAGCAGTATTTATCATGAAATTTATATATTCATGAGTGATTCTGTAGTCTTCATTGTGGAATTAAATTTCTTAAACTGATATATGACAAAACCTTCACTGGACATACTGAGTGTATAACAAATAAAACCTTTATAGAGGTACAAGGTAAGATCTCTTGCATAGTCCTGGAAATCAATTTTAATTATTGCTATTTTGTTAAATTAGTGTTATTATTATTATTAAATTATTCACATTTCTAGTTTTCTAAGTGCTGATAGGCATGGAAGAAATATTTAACCCATTGGAAGAGGGGCCAATTGTAACTACTTAAAAACATTGCCTACAGATTGAAGTGTCCCCTTATGTCTGTGATCATTTCAATGACAAATACATCATATGCAGTTTGACCTGGGGAGTTTGTTAGAGGAAATTTGCAATCTCTGATATTCTAAGGATTAAAAATACTCCAGAATTAGAAAATTTGACATTCAATGACTTTCAAGGTATATATGCTCTATATGAAAATTCCTATTTATATATCATAAACTTGAGAATAAAAAACTCATTAGTCACTGTCATCTGCTTAAGCTTAGGAAATCAAAGAGAATCATGGGTTTTTAGGCTAGTAAAATATCATGGCTGAATGGAGAGGATACCCAGAAAGACAGAGGTTTAGTTTTTATACCACTATGCAAAACTAAAAAAAAATTGACTTGGTGTTATGATGTGAACCTGACTGAAGATATGAAGAAAAGATTTTCTAAAAATAACTGAGAACTCAGATTGTTAGCTCTGGAGAAGCCTTTTTGGGAGGCAACTTTTCTTGGACAAAAGTCAACATTTTATGTTACCATTATACAGTGCAAAATCATTTCATGGATGGAGAGAAGCTAAAGAAAAGGAGCTATTTTATTGAGATAATTCAACACAGCTTGCTAGCAGTCTCTAAACCACTGAAACTCATTTGTATTTAGTTATGCTTGTTATTGCAAAAGAACAAATTTGTAGCTTATTTGTCTTGACTAGAGTGTTAATCTAAAGTAAAACAAGTTTAATGGTTTCTAAATCTACTTATTAATTGTACATTAAATTAAATTCAATCACTTTATGAAGGTTTTTGCCCTTCCCAAAAGAATTTTGTAACCTACAAGTCTTTACATATATTAAAAAAATATTGTTATTACTACTTAACAGGGAATCAGTAATAGTGGCCATATGATAAAATGTAGCCTCTTTAGTGAAACATTAAATTATGTAGGTCTGTATTGGTAAAATATATCTATATTAAGTATACTCAAACTTTACAGGCATTTTATAGTTTTGAACCTGTTTTATTTTTAGAAAAAAAAAGAAAAAATATACAAATAAGACTAAGGCCTTAAAATATTTTAACTGCTTATTCAAACACTATCCAAAGAAAACCAAAATTGCTTCCTCCTGATGTCAACAATCTGTTCACCTCATGCGGATTACAGCATAATCATTTTATTTTTCCCTGTTATTTTTAGCTTCTTACTTAAATGAATCTTCAACCCAAAGACAACATTCATTCTCCAACTTCAGAGGTGGCAGCAGCTGTTGTGTTTTCAGTCAAGAAGAAAAGAAGTACTGCATTTTGATTTGTTTGACAAAATTAGTGTTTGTGCCTTTGGACAAAATGAACCTGCCATTACCTATCATTTCAGAAGTATCCCCTGAGTGCTTTCATCTCTGTCTGGCTAGCTCCCTTGACATCTGCTTCTTTGTCTTGCAAGGCAATTCTTGGAGTGGTGTTAAATAGGATTAAAATATCCCAATTATTTCTCTGTATGCAAATTGCTTTAAGTTCTATGGTTTAATTTTTAGGTGAAACCCATGAAATTGAGTGATCTTGGCTTCAGTCCCCAGCTGATTCATATATATATCCTTGTTTCCCCTACTAGGGCCACTTTCTATTGGGGGTAGTAAATTTGTGTGAATTGCAGCTTAGATAAGAAGGGAAACTAGAATGGAGATAAGAAATAGGGAAATAGGGCCCTCCATAATTATTTGTTCCAAGCTTTTACATTTGGCAATAGCTTTTCCTCTCCTATTAAAAACATACACAGGGACTTCCGGTCAAGATGGCAGCTTAGAGAAAGCTAAAGTTCAGATCTCCGGAAAACCCTTCCCGACCAATCTCAAACTATAACCTCCTAAGGCGCCGAAATTCAAAACGATCAACAGCACAGACCCTGGGAATCCTCCTCCTGGACGTGGACCTGGATCAAAAGGTACAGCCCCCCTCAAAAGCCAGAACCCTAGATCACTCAGACCTAAGGGGTAGGAGCACAGAGTCCAAGGCTCCGGGAAGCTGCAGCCCCGCCCCCCTCAGAGAGCAGGGTTGTCTGAAACAACAACAACCCTCAGGGTGGGCAAGACAGCCTCACCAGCTGGATCCTCCTATCCAAGTCTCAGTGAAAGTCACTGCCCTCCTAGCTCTGGGAAGCCACTGCCCCTTCCTCTGCAGAAAGCAGGGTCCTCTGAAACAACAGCAACCCTAAGGGCCGAGGAAACAGCCTCACGGCCAGCTATTCTGAAGGCAACTTCCAGAAAGCAACCCGACCCCTGCAGGGAAGCAGATAGAGCCGGGGGAGAGTGTGGCCCCCTGGTCTGACCCTTCCATTCCAGTTCCAGTGAAAGTCATTGCCCATACTCAATTTAACCCAGGGAAAGCTCACAGAACTGGCAATCTGCCCAGGACTAAAGCCTCTGAACACCAGACAGAGATAAGAAAAGCTAATCCTCCCCATTCAGAGATGGCAAACTCCACAGAAGCACAGAAGCCCCAAAATCCCAAGAAAAATAAGAAGAAAGGGGCGACTTTGGACACATTCTATGGAACCAAAATACAAAATACAGAGGAGATAGAAGATGATATACAAGAAAATGCTCCGAAACCTTCCAAAGGAAATGGAAACTCTCCACAAACCCATGAAGAATTTGAATCAGAAATGACCAAAAAGATGGAAGCCTTCTGGGAGGAAAAGTGGGAAATAATGCAAAAGAAATTCACGCATCTACAAAACCGGTGTGACCAAACTGAAAAGGAAAACCAGGCTTTAAAGGCCAGAATCAGGCAGCTGGAAGACAACGATCATGTAAAAGAGCAAGAATTAATAAAGCAAAGCGAAAACACCAAGAAATTAGAAGAGAACATAAAATATCTCACCAACAAGATGACAGATCTGGAAAATAGAGTGAGAAGAGATAATTTAAGAATAATTGGACTTCCAGAAAAGCCAGAAATAAACACCAAACTCGACATTGTGATACAAGATATAATCAAAGAAAATTGCCCAGAGATTCTAGAACAAGGGGGCAATACAGCCACTGACAGAGCTCACAGAACACCTTCTACACTAAACCCCCAAAAGACAACTCCCAGGAATGTAATTGCCAAATTCCAAAGCTATCAAACAAAAGAAAAAATCCTACAGGAAGCCAGAAAAAGACAATTTAGATATAAAGGAATGCCAATCAGGGTCACACAAGACCTTGCAAGTTCTACTCTGAATGATAGTAAGGCATGGAACATGATCTTCAGAAAGGCAAGAGAGCTGGGTCTTCAACCAAGAATCAGCTACCCAGCAAAACTGACTATATACTTCCAAGGGAAGTTTTATTTATTACAAAGCAGCAGTCATCAAAACAATTTGGTACTGGCTAAGAAACAGAAAGGAAGATCAGTGGAATAGACTGGGGGAAAGCGACCTCAGCAAGACAGTATACGATAAACCCAAAGATCCCAGCTTTTGGGATAAAAATCCACTATTCGATAAAAACTGCTGGGAAAATTGGAAGACAGTGTGGGAGAGACTAGGAATAGATCAACACCTCACACCCTACACCAAGATAAATTCAAAATGGGTGAGTGACTTAAACATAAAGAAGGAAACCATAAGCAAATTGGGTAAACACAGAATAGTATACATGTCAGACCTTTGGGAGGGGAAAGGCTTTAAAACCAAGCAAGATATAGAAAGAATCACAAAATGTAAAATAAATAATTTTGACTACATCAAACTAAAAAGCTTTTGTACAAACAAAACCAATATAACTAAAATCAGAAGGAAAACAACAAATTGGGAAAAAATCTTCATAGAAACCTCTGACAAAGGTTTAATTACTCATATTTATAATGAGCTAAATCAATTGTACAAAAAATCAAGCCATTCTCCAATTGATAAATGGGCGAGGGAAATGGATAGGCAGTTCTCAGATAAAGAAATCAAAACTATTAACAAGCACATGAAGAAGTGTTCTACATCTCTTATAATCAGAGAGATGCAAATCAAAACAACTCTGAGGTATCACCTCACACCTAGCAGATTGACTAACATAACAGCAAAGGAAAGTAATGAATGCTGGAGGGGATGTGGCAAAGTAGGGACATTAATTCATTGCTGGTGGAGTTGTGAACTGATCCAACCATTCTGGAGGGTAATTTGGAACTATGCCCAAAGGGCGACAAAAGAATATCTACCCTTTGACCCAGCCATAGCACTGCTGGGTCTGTACCCCAAAGAGATAATGGACACAAAGACTTGTACAAAAATATTCATAGCTGCGCTCTTTGTGGTGGCCCAAAACTGGAAAACGAGGGGATGCCCATCAATTGGGGAATGGCTGAACAAACTGTGGTATATGTTGGTGATGGAATACTATTGTGCTAAAAGGAATAATAAAGTGGAGAAGTTCCATGGAGACTGGAACAACCTCCAGGAAGTGATGCAGAGCGAGAGGAGCAGAACCAGGAGAACATTGTACACAGAGACTAATACACTGTGGTATAATCGAACGTAATGGACTTCTCCATTAGTGGCGATGTAATGTCCCTGAACAACTTGCAGGGATCCAGGAGGAAAAAACACCATTCATAAGCAAAGGATAAACTGTGGGAGTGGAAACACCGAGAAAAAGCAACTGCCTGAATACAGAGGTTGAGGGGACATGACAGAGGATAGACTCTAAATGAACACTCTAATGCAAATACTATCAACAAAGCAATGGGTTCAAATCAAGAAAACATCTAATGCCCAGTGGACTTACGCGTCGGCTATGGGGGGTGGGGGGGGGAGGAAAAGAAAATGATCTATGTCTTTAACGAATAATGCTTGGAAATGATCAAATAAAATATATTTAAATTAAAAAAAAAAGAATATTGTCAGAAAAAAAAACTGAAGTGAAAAAAAAAAACAATTTGGTACTGGCTAAGAAACATAAAGGAAGATCAATGGAATAGACTGGGGGAAAGCGACCTCAGCAAGACAGTATACGATAAACCCAAAGATCCCAGCTTTTGGGACAAAAATCCACTATTCGACAAAAACTGCTGGGAAAATTGGAAGACAGTGTGGGAGGGACTAGGAATAGATCAACACCTCACACCCTATACCAAGATAAATTCAAAATGGGTGAGTGACTTAAACATAAAGAAGGAAACCATAAGTAAATTGGGTAAACACAGAATAGTATACATGTCAGACCTTTGGGAGGGGAAAGGCTTTAAAACCAAGCAAGATATAGAAAGAATCACAAAATGTAAAATAAATAATTTTGACTACATCAAACTAAAAAGCTTTTGTACAAACAAAACCAATGTAACTAAAATCAGAAGGGAAACAACAAATTGGGAAAAAATCTTCATAGAAACCTCTGACAAAGGTTTAATTACTCATATTTATAAAGAGCTAAATCAATTGTACAAAATATCAAGCCATTCTCTAATTGATAAATGGGCAAGGGACATGGATAGGCAGTTCTCAGATAAAGAAATCAAAACTATTAATAAACACATGAAGAAGTGTTCTAAATCTCTTATAATCAGAGAGATGCAAATCAAAATAACTCTGAGGTATCACCTCACACCTAGCAGATTGGCTAACACAACAGCAAAGGAAAGTAATGAATGCTGGAGGGGATGTGGCAAAGTAGGGACATTAATTCATTGCTGGTGGAGTTGTGAACTGATCCAACCATTCTGGAGGACAATTTGGAACTATGCCCAAAGGGCAACAAAAGAATATCTACCCTTTGATCCAGCCATAGCACTGCTGGGTCTGTACCCCAAAGAGATAATGGACACAAAGACTTGTACAAAAATATTCATAGCTGCGCTCTTTGTGGTGGCCAAAAACTGGAAAATGAGGGGATGCTCATCAATTGGGGAATTGCTGAGCAAATTGTGGTATATGTTGGTGATGGAATACTATTGTGCTAAAAGGAATAATAAAGTGGAGGAGTTCCATGGAGACTGGAACAACCTCCAGGAAGTGATGCAGAGTGAGAGGAGCAGAACCAGGAGAACATTGTACACAGAGACTAATACACTGTGGTATAATCGAACGTAATGGACTTCTCCATTAGTGGCGGTGTACTGTCCCTGAACAATTTGCAGGGATCCAGGAGAAAAAAACACTATTCATAAGCAAAGGATAAATTATGGGAGTGGAAACACTGAGGAAAAGCAACTGCCTGAATACAGCGGTTGAGGGGACATGACAGAGGAGAGACTCTAAATGAACACTCTAATGCAAATATTATCAACATAGCAATGGGTTCAAATCTAGAAAACATGTAATGCCCAGTGGATTTACGCGTCGGCTATGGGGGGTGGAGGGGAGGAAAAGAAAATGATCTATGTCTTTTATGAATAATGCTTGGAAATGATCAAATAAAATATAATAAAAAACACACACATACACAAACACCCTTTATCTAACATATATACATAGTTATTGCAAACAATTCTTCAAAAGCTGGTATGGAAATTAAATGTAGAAACATATTTTTGATGAGTGTCAAAACTGGAAGTTTGTTCATAAGCTCCTACCAGAACTATTATGATAGTTGTGAGAGGTGGTTTTCTCTTATAATGAGAGAAATGCCAACCATAACTATTTAATTCTCCCTGATTTTCTTTTAATTTTTAAGGATGTACTGTCAATGCAAGAAAAGTAAGTGAACCAATTTTGTAATAAATTCACTTAGGAAATGCTCAGGCTCTAGAATACCCTCCTTTATGACTATTTTCATAAATTTATGTAATTTTGAATACATCCTATTGATATCATCACCAAGGCTGACTTATCGATTCACAAGTTTCCTTTTTAAATGAGTAACTGATGTGATAATACTAGTTTTGTGTCAAATTATTGAAGTTTATGACTTCTACACAGAGCAGAAGTTGAAGAGACAGGTTTTCAAAATTCAGAATATTTAAATCTCCAAAACAGTTGGAGAAAATGAATGGTTTCTACATGAGAAGATGAAGGTTTTTGCACCATCATTTAAGTTTGCTTTAGCCAAAGAATTTGCAATACTGGTCTTGTGTAAAATGGTGTAGTAGTAGAAATTGGTTGTGGTGATTCTTACATTCCAGAAACTCCCCTTCACTAGTTCATTTCTTTAGTCCAATTGTTCTAGGTCTGAGGTCTTCAAACTATCTCCTCATCTACTCAGATTTGTGCTCCTTAATTACTGCCTCATTACTTCCGGTTTCCAAGGTGTCAAACTAATATTACAAGCTAATATATGTAATGAGATAATGTCAGAAGCTAATGCCTCTTTTCTGCTCCCAGAATTTATATATTTATTTTAACAGTGGATTTTAGGAAACTGCAATAGCTGCCTTTTTGCTTTATAATTCAGAGGAATTACTTCAATGTTGGTAATTTCAGGATTAAAAGCAAGAATATATGGTCCCATAGAAGACCAGAAAGGAGAGATTTTTTTGAGTATACCTGAGATCTAACCATAAACTACTACCCATTTTTCCTATGCTTAGAACCAGTCCTTTTTAACAGATGGCTGAAAGGAAGAGAAGATGAGATTTAAAGTACAAACAAAAGCCTCTAGGAAGAAAATCCTTCCTATTTCTCTAATCCTATAGGTACAACCTTGTTTGGGTCCTAATCACCTCTTCCTGGACTTTCCCCACTCCAATCCATCCCAACTACCAGTATTTTTTGGGGGGGGGTGGGTTGTGGGGAGGCAGGGTCAGAAAAACTTATGGCTACCATTTTGGTTTAAGTACAAGAAGGCCAAGTAGAAGAAGGGTGGTCCCCTAAGGTAATCAGATGGATGTATATGGAACACTAGCAGTCCATGACTACTTGCTTCTAGTTTTCTCAGTGGTAGGAGAATGTTGACCCCATTAATCTGATGGAATTAACTCCTCAAATGGTTAAGGAATTTGACACAGAGGAAAAAATTGCCATTCGGTCCAGCACCTTGACTGTTATCAATCCAAGAAAAGATATATCATTAGCATAAATAAAATAAGAATAAACTATTCAAATCTATTTAGCAACTAGAGAAAAAACACTTGTTTTATTTTTAGAAAATTATCATTTAAACAATGAAATTGATAAATCAGACATATGATACCTATTACTATTGAAAATTTCTTCTGAACAAAATTTTAGACATTTCTTTACAGAGTAGATCTATACTATAGTTATCATTACATTTTGTCTTTTCTCTGTTAGACATTTAGAATAATTTTGAATATGACAAGGTTTATATAAATGACAAGAAAAAAGAAATTGAAAAACAAGATGTTTAGTTCAGATTCTTATTTATGTAAGATGAATTTTAAAACTGGATGAAAGACCACCTGAAGTTCCATTTCCTTAATGAATCATTATTCTTTAAATGGAAGAAAGACAAGTATAATCTCAAATATCAATGGACAATTCCCTTTCCTCAAACATTAAAAAGCATCATTAATGTCCATAATGTAAACCCACTTAATCCTCTGGTTAGTAGAGGTATATTTCACAGTATACTTTTCCAGAAAATATAGTAAAAACCAAATCACAATGTGCTATCTAATGAATATTGGATTGGCAGTTAGTAAAATGAAATGATAATCCTGATTCTGATGCTGACTTGCTCTGTGACTTTGGGCATCACCTCATGTCTCCAAATCTTAATTTCTATAGCCATAAAAATATCTAGCTCTAGCATTTTATCATTTCAAAATATTTTTGAGATATGTGTTAAAATTTATTTTCTAAAAATTCAAATTTTTATATATTGGGTTTTCTTAAAAGCAAACCTGCCCGGCAAGTCTTTAGATATTTTATGTATATTTGGTTTTCAATTTATATTTATGCTCACTTAAGTAATCTGAGTTTTGTTTTTCATCCTTTGACCTATATACAACTTTCAAAAGGTTTAGATTAGATAAATGGAGGTAATTGAAAGGAATTAGGATTATTTAGGCTCAGAAGACAACATTAGTTCATGACAATGGAGATAAGCTCAAATCCACCTCTGAGAACTCAGAATAACACAATAAAATTAGCTTTTTTTCTTTGGAGAACTTGATGTAAAGGATAAATACCCATTTGTGGGATGGCTTACATACTTTCTATAAAATGATTTGAAGTTCAATTTAGAATTCTGCAATGCCAGTATATTTTCCTATACTGACAGGTAAGATTATTACCCAAAGTATTCCCTCTCCAAAACAATTAAGCATATATAGATATAGATATATATAGATAGATATACAGACAAACCTATATTTAAAATAAACACACACATATATGGTGCTCCTAGGTAGCACAGGGTATAGAGTGCCAGGACTGGAGTCAGGATGTCTCCTGAGTTTACACCTTGTATTAGATACTTACTAGCTGTGTGTTTCTTGGCAAATCCCTTAACCCTATTTTTCTTGTCTTTGAAATGAGCTAAAGAAGGAAAAAGCAAACCATTCCAGTATCCTTGCCAAAAAACAAAAAACAAAATGGGGTCATGAAGTATCAGACATGACTGAAATGAATGGCTAGCAACATACATAAATACATACCTTCATACTCTCTATATAGATACATAGATATCATATATATACAATATATATATATATATATTTATATCAAAGGCAAATACGAATATAAATAATCCAAACCATATATTTAAAGTTTCAAAATTTTGTTTCCCAAATAATGTAAATATGCTTATTTAATATAAATATCCAAACAATTATTATGTTAGGAAGAACATCGGAATTCAGAGAATCATAAAGATAAGAGACAATGAAACTTGGGTAATCTATGTTCATTTTTAGGCAGAATTTAGGGTTAGGGTTTTAGAAAATAAAGTGAAGAATGGAATTTTTCAATCTGCATTGAGACTCTGCTCCTTCTATGGCAGCAGATCAGATATCCCTTTTTGTCAAGTGTTCCTTGGAGTTGTCCTGTATCCTTGCCTTGTAAATATTTAAGACATTCACAGTGTCATTACACATTATTATTCTTAATCTGTACAATGTTCTACTGGTTCTACACACTTTACTTTGCATCACTGAAGATTTCTTTCCCAGTTGTGTGTGTGTGTGTGTGTGTGTGTGTGTGTGTGTGTGTGTGCATGCGTGATTATCTTGTTTGTCATTTCTCATGGCTAAATAGTATTCCATTACAATCATATACCACAACTTGTGTAACCTTTCAGTTTACAGTTCTTTGCCATTACAAAGAGCTGCTAAAATATTTTTGAACATATGCTTTCCTTTCCTTTTTCTTGGATTGTCTTATGAAATAAGTCAAATAGTGCCATTACTTGGTCAAAAGATATACACAGTTTTAGAACACTTTGAGTATAATTCCATATTGCTTTTCAAAATGGTTGGATCAATTGTACTAGAAAAACTAGCAGTAGAAATTAGAGAAGAAAAAGAAATTGAAAGTATTAAAATATGCAATGAGGAGATCAAGCTATCTCTCTTTGCAGTTATTATTATGGTCTACTTGAAGAATCCTGGGGAATCAACTAAAAAGCTAGTCTAAATAATTAACAACTTTAGCAAAGTTGCAGGATACAAAATAAACCCACATAAATCATCAGGATTTCTACATATGTCCAACAAATTCCATCAGCAAGAGTTAGAAAGAGAAATTCCATTTAAAATCACCCTAGATAATATAAAATACTTAGGAATCTATCTGCCAAGACAAACACAGGAACTAAATGAACACAACTACAAAACACTTTCCACATAATTAAAACTAGCTCTAAACAATTGGGGAAAAAAACACTAATTCCTCATTGGTAGGATGAACTAACATAATAAAAATGATAATCTTACCTAAACTAATTTACTTATTTAGTGTCATACCTATGAAACTACCAAGAAACTTTTTTGCTGGATTAGAAAAAACTCTAACAAAGTTCATTTGGAAGAACAAAATATAAAAAATATCAAGGGAAATAATGAAAAAAATGTGAAGGATGGGGACCTAGCAGTACCAGATTGTAAGCTGTACTATAAAGCAGTGCTCATCAAAACAATATGGTACTTGTTAAGAAACAGAAGGGAGGATCATTGGAATAGACTTGGGATAAATGACCTCAGCAAGACAGTGCACGATAATGAAGATCCCAGCTTTTGGGACCAAAATCCACTATGTGACAAAAACTTCTGGAAAAATTGGAAGACAGTATGGGAGAGATTGGATTTAAATCAACATCTCACAGACTACACCAAGATAAACTCAGAATGGATTAATGACTTGAATATAAAGAAGGAAACTATAAGTAAATTAGGTGAATGTAGAATAGTATACCTGTTGGATCTATGGGAAAAGAAAGATTTTAAGACCAATCAAGAGTTAGAAAATATTACAAAATGTAAAATAAATAATTTTGATTATATTAAATTTAAAAAGTCTTATATTAAAAAAAACCCAATGCAGTCAAAATTAGAAGGGAAACAACAAATTGGGGGAAAAATCTTTATAACAAAAACCTCTGACAAAGGTCTAATCACTCAAGTTCATAAGGAGCTAAATTAATTGTACAAAAAAGCAAACCATTCCCCAATTGATAAATGGGCAAGGCATATGAATAGGAAATTTTCAGATAAAGAAATCAAAACTATTAATAAGCACATGAAAAATTATTCTAAATCTCTTATAATTAGAGAAATACAAATCAAAACAACTGAGGTACCACCTCACACCCAACAGGTTGACTGATATGGAAGCAAAGGAAAGTAATAAATGTTGGAGAAGATGTGGCAACATTGGAAAACTAATGCATTGCGGGTGCAGTTGTGAATTGATGCAAATATTTTGGAAGGCAAATTGGAACTGTGCCCAAAGAGCTTTAAATGACTCTCTGCCCTTTAATACAGCCACATCACTGCTGGGTTTATATCCCAAAGAGATAATAAGGAAAGAAAAAAAAAACATGTACAAAAGTATTTATAACTGCACTCTTTGTGGTGGCAAAATTTTTGAAAAATACGGGGATGCCCTTTAATTGCGGAACAGTTGAACAAATTGTGGTATCTGTTGGTGATGGAATACTGTTGTGCTCAAAGATATAATGAACTGGAGGAATTCCATGTGAACTGGAACGACTTCCAGGAATTGGTGCAGAGCGAAAGGAACAGAACCAGGAGAACCTTATACAAAGAGATGGATACACTGTGGCACAATTGAATGTAATGGACTTCTCTACTAGTAGCAATGCAATCATCCAGCACAATTCTGAAGGACCTATGAGAAAGAACATGATCAACATCCAGAGAAAGAACTGTCGGGGTAGAAACACAGAAGAAAAACAACTGCTTGATCACATGGTTTGATGGGGATATGATTGGGGACATAGACTCTAAATAATCACTTTAGTGCAAATATTAATAATGTGAAAATAGGTCTTGATCAATGACACATGTAAAAACCAGTGGAACTGCTCATTGGCTATGGGAAGGGGTAGTAGGAGAGGATGGAGAGAACATGTGTCATGTAACCATGGAAAAACATTCTACATCAATTAATTAAATAAAATTTTAAAATAAAAATAGATATTATACTCCCCCCAAAAAACCCTAAAATGGTTGGATCAATTCACAATTTCACCAACAAAGAATGTGTTCCTATTTTTCCACATCCCTTTCAATACTTGTCATTTTCCCCTTTTATCAGATTTAGACAATCTGATAGGTATGAGGCACACAGTTATTTTGATTTGCATTTCTCTAATAAATAATGATTTAAAGCATTTTTTTTATAGTTAAATATAGCTTTGATTTCTTTACCTAAAAACTGTCTGTTCATATCCTTTGACCATGTATTAATTGGGGAATGGCTCATATTCTTATATATTTAACAAAATTCTCTGTGTATTTTAGATATGACTTCTTTCTAAGAAATTGTCCTTAAAGCATTTCCTTAACTTACTGTTTTCCTTCTAATTTCAACTACATTAGTTTTATTTGTTGTGATATTGAAACCACTTTAAAAGACTGATATGTATTAATTTAAGGTCACCAAGGAATTCAGCTATGTAATTCCTAAATGAAACACTCAAGTCAGCTGCCAACTTTTTTTATGGTGTTTTAATTACAAACAGGAGGAAGAAAGTATTAGAGGGAGAGAGAGATTGAGAGAGAGAGAGAGAGAGAGAGAGAGAGAGAGAGAGAGAGAGAGAGAGAGAGAAGGAAAGAGGTTTTAAATACCCACTCTGCTCAGGCTGAGCCAAAGCGGGCTTTAAGGCCCTGGATAGCCAAGGCAAAGAAAGAGATCAGTCCTTATCACTCACGTGACCAATCTGGAGAAAAACAGTCTGCGGGCTCCTCCAACTCCAAGCACCAGCCTCCAACTGCCTCTAGCCCTCCTCACAGGAAGTCATGAGAACTGCAGAGGCTGTTCTCTACCTCACTTCCTGCGTCTCACATGTGCCAATGGTGGCTCTAGCTTGACCTAGGACCTCCCAGAGTTCCGTCTTTTTTGCACATGTCTGTTGAAGACCATATTCTCAAATAATTAAATCTTGAGTTTTGCTGCAGCCCTTCCTAATCTTGTTACTCTGAATAGGGTGGAGATTGTAGTTTCCAAGACCTGATTCTATTATTCCAAGTATCTCTATTGTTATTCATCAGGAAATAGCTAAATCCCATCTTCTAAAGAATGGTCTGAGTAGGGTGGAGTAGTTTTGAAATTCACATTGTACAAAACCTTTTCAATTTAATGTACCCAAAATTAATCATTTGACATTTCACAATGCTTTTTGTGTCTTGTTTATTCATAAATTCTTCTCATCCATAAATCTAATAGGTAAGATGTTCCCTGCTCTTTTAATTTGTTTAAAAATAGATCCTTTTGTACCTAACATAAAGACAGTAATTATGAAAGATATTGTCATGAAGATATAGAGGGGCAGCTAAATAAATTAATAACAGCACAAGTGAAAGGGGAAATACTAATGGAAACAGGCATATGGCTACAGGCAGGAAGCATGATCTCAAACCAAAAGTTTTCCTACAAAATGCATTTAATTCTGCTGAGATCAGGGATATTGATGAAGAAAAAGAACAGGAATGAGGATAATAACTGAATTTGACTCAGTGATTTAAAAAAGCATAACAATCTAGGCATCATTCTATTATCATCTGTGGAAAGAGACTCTTTATATAAAGGATTGTAAGGAGGGTGGGTTTTGATAACTAGGGAACTTGGAAAACTATAGGACAAATTTAAACAAAGTCTTTATTAGTCACAAGAACAATGGCTGTTGAGGGTAATTTCCAATAAGGTCAATTCATAACACCTCTTGGCCAAAGAATCCCAAAATTGGCTCAGAGAGCAATCAGATAACATATTTTTGCAAAACCTTTTAAACCTATTAGAAGCCTAAGACAAGCATTGTCTTCCTAAAATGGGGAGTTATACATATTTGAACCAATGTGCATATACATTGTAGTTAGTGTCCCATTGTGGGTTAGCAATGGAGAGAGGACTTTGTGTACATGTGTGTGACTGTATATATAAGTACATATATGTTAATATATAATATTATAGAGAGGGATATGGAAACTAATGAATAGCATTGCCTCATAAAATGATGACAAACAATACATGGAAAATAAAGTTTAAAGAAATTTTGATCACTAACAAAACTAAAAACATTTAATTGATAGTTAAGGATAAAATTTCTGAAATTAGAATGGATGATAAAACTTCTTTAATGCAGTTTTCTCTTTCAATGAGAGTGGAACCTACACATTTGGGTTCAAACATCATAGACCTAGATATGCTACATGATAAAGTAGAAATGTCACCAAAGAAATGGAGAAAAGAATACCACAACTAGACCAAGTTTGAAAAAGGAAGGTCCATATTGGAGGCTACACAGTTTTGAGGGCAATGACTGATTCTCTGAAACAAAGATTACAAAAAGCTTAGAAAAATCTTGGAATATATAATGACCAAGAAAAATTGACCAGAATAGTATTAATAACTTATTGACCCATATGATTACTTTCCAACCCCTAGAAAAATGTAGTAGTCTTTCAGTAACCGAGGATGACGATTGTCTTTGTGCGTTTTTGTGCACAAAGACACTTGTACGTGAAGATTTAAGTGGAAAAGTCGATGCACAGAGACAGTCCCACTCTCTCGGCGTTGGAAGCCTGGGTCCAGTGGCACGAAAAGTCGTTACACCTGGAGACTTCCTCAGCTGCATTGGATAGCCGTGTTGTCTTTTATACTCCAACAAGCCCTAAGCACTCCACAGTGCTTTGCTGCGTCGCCATCTCAGCCGTTGAACCTTCTTGTTGGTTTCTTCCGCCTGTTCCGCCGAAACAGTCTTCACATGCTGGGTGAGCAAAGCCCTAATTCACCAGGGGTCCACGATGACCCGATGGCTACCCTCACAAGGTTTAGCCGACCTGTCGAAGCCGTTGCCTGGGGTGTGGCCACTGTCCCATGCTAGCAGCTACTAGGAGCCACAAGTGAGAGCTGGGTGTCAGGTGAGGGTCAGAGGCTGGAGAGCTGCCCTAGGAGGGCACGACAAGCCCTCCATACCAGGGATACTACTCCTCCCTGAGGACCCTATACACCCTAGAAAAACATTATGAAGATAATTTTCATAAACAATATACCTATGATGAAAATATGAGAAGAAGGAAGCCAGCCATAAAGTTGTGAATTAATATCTTTTCTGGAAATCAATTTGGAATTATATGAAAAGGTCACTCAAATATTCTGTACTTTGGTTTAATTATCCAACTTCAATACCCAAATTCTTCAATAGATTCCTGACCCCAGTGATGTGGATATTCTTTCCAATAATGCATATTGAAACACATTCATGCCTGCCCTCTTGAAATAGCCCCATTTTCTCCTACACATTGATCACAGATGATTCTTCTCAACATGGTAGAGAAAATCTAACTACAGAAATATTCAACTGGTGTGGCAATGCCATGAAACATGAATCAGTAGAGACTCCAGAGAAATGAAAGTGAATGTCAACCGGAGGACAATGGAAAGATATATGGGCCTAGTCCAAAACAAATTACAAAGGAGAAATGGAACAAATTATGCTATCAAAAATGTATAAGTGAAAAAAACAGGCTTGTCATGTGGTCAGAATGAGGAATGACATAGGCAGTTCTTTTGTTCTATTGGAATCTTTTCAATGTCAAGAGAGAGAGAAAAAGATCTTCAAAATGTTGAATTTGTGGGATGACATGCACAAGAGTTGCACAGAATGTGTGGGAATGCATGGTTTGAGACATATCATTGGATAGGATATACACATTGTAGAAATCATGAATCTACCTGGGCATTGAGGATTATCTACATATGCATGGAAACCATCCTTAATGAGAATATAAGAAGAGAATGACTGTCTTTCACAAGCAATATTCCATAATAGGCTACATATTTAAAATCAGAATTGACTAAAAGGCATACAGAGCACAAGATCCCATAGTGTTTATTATTTATTGACAACCCAAAAGGCATTGATTTATTTTAATAAAATGGTTCCTTAAAAGTCCCTGTCCAACAGGGCATCTCCCATAATCTATATGGGAAAAAACAAAGCAAAATATAAGAGGCAAAAGTGTTTACAACTTTCTAGTTATTAATATCAAATAAGGCATAAAATACAGAGACATATATGTTCCACTGTCATAAATATTCAAGAACAGAGTCCAAAAAGAAGGTGTACCCTCTATATATCATGAGGTCCTCCAACATTTTGGGGGGAGTAGCAAAATCAAATTGAAGGGCTGTTATTTCGGATTGGCTGAACAAACTGATATAGGATATAATGAGATTTTATTGCTCTATAATAATTTGGATAATATAGCAAATCAAAGAAATGTGGAGCTCTTAATTAATACAATTAATAGTTATTAATTGCATAGCAAAAACCCTCAAGCATGATGATCAAATGTGTAACTAATTGTTCTTCCATTTTCCAGTTGTGTATCATTCTTTTGGCAAAGATACTAGAGTTGTTTACCATTTTCTTCTCCAAATCATTTTATAGATGAGGAAACTGAGGTAAAAAGGGTTAAATGCCTTACCATACACAGCTAGAAAGTGTCCAAGGTTGGATTTGAATTCATCTTCCTAGCACTAACTTCAGTGCTCTATCCACTGAACAACCAAGTGTAACTAATTATATAAGTAAAAATGAAAACAATACCAAACAGTATTAGAATTGAGATTGTATATGAATTTTGGTTCTAGAGAACTTATAATGAAAAAACTCCCATACTGAGTACAGATATGATCGATTACTGGTAAGGTCAAGTTGTAACTATTATTGTGAAGAATACAGTATTTCTTGGATACTGACTTATTTTTCTCTCCAATCTTTTTCCCCTTTCAGTGCTCTTACTTAATTACTTACAGTTCTTTGTTATTTTATCTGGGAGAAAGCTTCATTAGGTACTAATAATACCTGCCTTAAACATCTGCTAACCTTTTAACTAGGATTGTATGCCTAAGGCTATAGACTGCCTTTAGCCAAGAGAAATAGTAAAAGCAAATGAAAGTAAGATATAGGCTAAGGCCACACCCAAGTGTGGGGCACCCTGAGAATTTGCCAGATTCCAAATCTGTACCTCTAAAGGGTTTCCAAGGAGTTCAGTTCAGGACTTCCTGCCTTTAGCATAAATCCTGTTTTAGGTTGGTCCTTCTTCCCTAGACAGTTCCTCCAAATCAAGTGCCCTTAAGAATCTTGAGACCGGGACTTCCGGTTAAGATGGCGGCTTAGAGAAAGCTGAAGTTCAGATCTCTGGAAAACCCTTCCCGACCGATCTCAAACTAGAAGCTCCTAAGGCGCCGAAATTCAAAACGATCAACAGCACAGACCCTGGGAACCCTCCTCCTGGACCTGGACCCGGTTCAAAAGGTACGGCTCCCCTTAAAAGCCAGAACCCGAGATCCCTCGGACCTCAGGGGTAGGAGCGCAGAGTCCAAGGCTCCCGGAAGCGGCAGCCGCGCCGGGCTCAGAGAGCAGGGTCTGAGGAACAACAACCCTCAGGGTCTTCTACCCAAGTCCCAGTCCGGGTGAAAGTTACTGCCTGGGGCTTCCGCTGCAGAGAGCTGGTCAAAACAACAGCAACCCTCAGGGCGGGCAAGACAGCCTCACGGGCTGGATCCTGCTATCCAAGTCTCAGTGAAAGTCTGTGCTCTCGGAGCTTGGGGAAGCGGCAGCCCATCCCCCCGCAGGCCGACGAAACAGCCTCACGGCCAGGGATTCTGAAGGCAACTTCCGGAAATCGAGCCAGGGGGAGAGTGTGGCTTCCTGGTCCGACCCTTCCATTCCAGTTCCAGTGAGGCATATTCAGTTTAACCCAGGGAACGCTCATAGAACCAACATCTGCCCAGGACTAAAGCCTCTGATCACCAGACAAAGACAAGAAAAGCCAATCCTCCACGTTCAGAGATGACAAACTCTACAGAAGCACAGAAGCCCCAAAATACCAAGAAAAATAAGAAGAAAGGGGCGACTCTGGACACATTCTATGGAGCCAAAATACAAAATACAGAGCAGATAGAAGAAGATATACAAGAAAATTCTCCAAAATCTTCCAAAGGAAATAGAAACTCTCCACAAACACATGAAGAATTTGAATCAGAAAGGACCAAAAAGATGGAAGCCCTCTGGGAGGAAAAGTGGGAAATGATGCAAAAGAAATTCACACATCTACAAAACCAGTTTGACCAAACTGTAAAAGAAAACCAGGCTTTAAAGCAAGAACTAATAAAGCAAAGCCAAAACACCAAGAAATTAGAAGAGAACATAAAATATCTCACCGACAAGGTGATAGATCTGGAAAACAGGGGGAGAAGAGAAAATTTAAGAATAATTGGACTCCCAGAAAAGCCAGAAATAAACACCAAACTGGACATGGTGATACAAGATATAATCAAAGAAAATTGCCCAGAGATTCTAGAACAAGGGGGCAATACATCCACTGACAGAGCTCACAGAACACCTTCTACACTAAACCCCCAAAAGACAACTCCCAGGAATGTAATTGCCAAATTCCAAAGCTATCAAAAAAAAGAAAAAATCCTACAGGAAGCCAGAAAAAGACAATTTAGATATAAAGGAATGCCAATCAGGGTCACACAAGACCTTGCAAGTTCTACGCTGAATGATCGTAAGGCATGGAACATGATCTTCAGAAAGGCAAGAGAGCTGGGTCTCCAACCAAGAATCAGCTACCCAGCAAAACTGACTATATACTTCCAAGGGAAAGTATGGGCATTCAACAAAATAGAAGACTTCCAACTTTTTGCAAAGAAAAGACCAGAGCTCTGTGGAAAGTTTGATACCGAAAATCAAAGAGCAAGGAATACCTGAAAAGGTAAATATTAAGGAAAGGGGAAAATTTTTATCTTCTTTTACTCAAACTCTCTTCTATAAGGACTACATTTATATCAACCTATGTATACTAATATGTGGGGAAAATGTAATGTATAAATAGGGGGTAAAGAAAGACCAAATAGAATAATGGTTCTCACACAAAGATTCACAGGGGAAGGGGAGGGGAAGAAAACTCCTATAAGAAGGAGAGGAAGAGAGGGGGGGGGGTTTACTTAAACCTCAATCTCAGGGAAATCAACTCTGAGAGGGAAAAACATCCAGATCCATTGGGATCTTGAATTCTATCTTACCCAACAAGGGTAAGGAGAAGGGAAAACCAAGGGGGGGAGGGGGAGAGGGAGAACAAAAAGGGAGGGAAAGAGAGGGGGGAGGGGAAGGGAACAAAAGGGAGGGACTAAAAAGGGAAACATCAAGGGAGGGGACAAGGGGGACTGATTCAAAGTAAATCACTGGACTAAAAGGTAGAGCCGAAGAAGAAAAGGTTAGAATTAAGGAAGGCAATCAAAATGCCAGGGAGTCCACAAATGACAATCATAACTTTGAACGTGAATGGGATGAACTCACCCATAAAACGTAGACGAATAGCAGAATGGATTAGAATCCAAAACCCTACCATATGTTGTCTTCAAGAAACACACATGAGGCGGGTTGACACCCACAAGGTCAGAATTAAAGGAAGGAGTAAGACCTTCTGGGCCTCAACTGATAGAAAGAAGGCAGGAGTGGTAATCATGATATCTGATAAAGCCAATGCAAAAATAGACCTGATCAAAAGGGATAGGGAAGGTAATTATATTTTGTTAAAAGGGACTCTAGACAATGAGGAAATATCATTAATCAACATGTATGCACCAAATAATATAGCACCCAAATTTCTAATGGAGAAACTAGGAGAATTGAAGGAAGAAATAGACAATAAAACCATACTAGTGGGAGACTTAAACCAACCATTATCAAATTTAGATAAATCAAATCAAAAAATAAATAAGAAAGAGGTAAAAGAAGTGAATGAAATCTTAGAAAAATTAGAATTAATAGACATATGGAGAAAAATAAATAGGGATTAAAAGGAATACACCTTCTTCTCAGCACCACATGGCACATTCACAAAAATTGACCATACATTAGGTCACAGAAACATAGCACACAAATGCAAAAAAGCAGAAATAATGAATGCAGCCTTCTCAGATCACAAGGCAATAAAAATAATGATTAGTAATGGTACATGGAAAACCAAATCTAAAACCAATTGGAAATTAAACAATATGATACTCCAAAACCGTTTAGCTAAAGAAGAAATCATAGAAACAATTAATAATTTCATCAAGGAAAATGACAATGGCGAAACATCCTTTCAAACCTTTTGGGATGCAGCCAAAGCGGTAATCAGAGGCAAATTCATATCCCTGAAAGCTCATATTAACAAACAAGGGAGAGCAGAGATCAATCAATTGGAAATGCAATTGAAAAAACTCGAAAGCGATCAAATTAAAAACCCCCAGCAGAAAACCAAATTAGAAATCCTAAAAATTAAGGGAGAAATTAATAAAATCGAAAGTGATAGAACTATTGATTTAATAAATAAGACAAGAAGCTGGTACTTTGAAAAAACAAACAAAATAGACAAAGTACTGGTCAATCTAATTAAAAAAAGGAAGGAAGAAAAGCAAATTCACAGCATTAAAGATGAAAAGGGGGACAGCACCTCCAATGAGGAGGAAATTAAGGCAATCATTAGAAATTACTTTGCCCAATTATATGGCAATAAATACACCAATTTAGGAGAAATGGATGAATATATACAAAAATACAAACTGCCTAGACTAACAGAAGAGGAAATAGAATTCTTAAATAATCCCATATCAGAAATTGAAATCCATCAAGCCATCAAAGAACTTCCTAAGAAAAAATCCCCAGGGCCTGATGGATTCACCTGTGAATTCTATCAAACATTCAGAGAACAGTTAACCCCAATACTATACAAACTATTTGACATAATAAGCAAAGAGGGAGTTCTACCAAACTCCTTTTACGACACAAACATGGTACTGATTCCAAAACCAGGCAGGTCAAAAACAGAGAAAGAAAACTATAGACCAATCTCCCTAATGAATATAGATGCAAAAATTTTAAATAGGATACTAGCAAAAAGACTCCAGCAAGTGATCAGAAAGATCATTCACCATGATCAAGTAGGATTCATACCAGGGATGCAGGGCTGGTTCAACATTAGGAAAACCATCCACATAATTGACCACATCAACAAGCAAACTAGCAAGAACCACATGATTATCTCAATAGATGCAGAAAAAGCCTTTGATAAAATACAACACCCATTCCTATTAAAAACACTAGAAAGCATAGGAATAGAAGGGTCATTCCTAAAAATAATAAACAGTATATATCTAAAACCAACAGCTAATATCATCTGCAATGGGGATAAACTAGATGCATTCCCAATAAGATCAGGAGTGAAACAAGGATGCCCATTATCACCTCTACTATTTGACATTGTACTAGAAACACTAGCAGTAGCAATTAGAGAAGATAAAGAAATTGAAGGTATCAGAATAGGCAAGGAGGAGACCAAGTTATCACTCTTTGCGGATGACATGATGGTCTACTTAAAGAATCCTAGAGATTCAACCAAAAAGCTAATTGAAATAATCAACAACTTTAGCAAAGTTGCAGGATACAAAATAAACCCACATAAATCATCAGCTTTTCTTTATATCTCCAACACAGCTCAGCAGTAAGAACTAGAAAGAGAAATCCCATTCAAAATCACCTTAGACAAAATAAAATACCTAGGAATCTACCTCCCAAGACAAACACAGGAACTATATGAACACAACTACAAAACACTCGCCACACAACTAAAACTAGACTTGAACATTTGGAAAAATATTAACTGCTCATGGATAGGACGAGCCAATATAATAAAAATGACCATCCTACCCAAACTTATTTATCTATTTAGTGCCATACCCATTGAACTACCAAAATACTTCTTCACTGATTTAGAAAAAACCATAACAAAGTTCATTTGGAAGAACAAAAGATCAAGGATATCCAGGGAAATAATGAAAAAAACACATATGATGGGGGCCTTGCAGTCCCAGACCTCAAACTATATTACAAAGCAGCAGTCATCAAAACAATTTGGTACTGGCTAAGAAACAGAAAGGAAGATCAGTGGAATAGACTGGGGGAAAACGACCTCAGCAAGACAGTATACGATAAACCCAAAGATCCCAGCTTTTGGGACAAAAATCCACTATTCGATAAAAACTGCTGGGAAAATTGGAAGACAGTGTGGGAGAGACTAGGAATAGATCAACACCTCACACCCTACACCAAGATAAATTCAAAATGGGTGAGTGACTTAAACATAAAGAAGGAAACCATAAGTAAATTGGGTAAACACAGAATAGTATACATGTCAGACCTTTGGGAGGGGAAAGGCTTTAAAACCAAGCAAGATATAGAAAGAATCACAAAATGTAAAATAAATAATTTTGACTACATCAAACTAAAAAGCTTTTGTACAAACAAAACCAATATAACTAAAATCAGAAGGGAAACAACAAATTGGGAAAAAATCTTCATAGAAACCTCTGACAAAGGTTTAATTACTCATATTTATAATGAGCTAAATCAATTGTACAAAAAATCAAGCCATTCTCCAATTGATAAATGTGCAAGGGACATGGATAGGCAGTTCTCAGATAAAGAAATCAAAACTATTAACAAGCACATGAAGAAGTGTTCTACATCTCTTATAATCAGAGAGATGCAAATCAAAACAACTCTGAGGTATCACCTCACACCTAGCAGATTGGCTAACATAACAGCAAAGGAAAGTAATGAATGCTGGAGGGGATGTGGCAAAGTAGGGACATTAATTCATTGCTGGTGGAGTTGTGAATTGATCCAACCATTCTGGAGGGCAATTTGGAACTATGCCCAAAGGGCGACAAAAGAATATCTACCCTTTGACCCAGCCATAGCACTGCTGGGTCTGTACCCCAAAGAGATAATGGACACAAAGACTTGTACAAAAATATTCATAGCTGCGCTCTTTGTGGTGGCCCAAAACTGGAAAACGAGGGGATGCCCATCAATTGGGGAATGGCTGAACAAACTGTGGTATATGTTGGTGATGGAATACTATTGTGCTCAAAGGAATAATAAAGTGGAGAAGTTCCATGGAGACTGGAACAACCTCCAGGAAGTGATGCAGAGCGAGAGGAGCAGAACCAGGAGAACATTGTACACAGAGACTAATACACTGTGGTATAATCGAACGTAATGGACTTCTCCATTAGGGGCGGTGTAATGTCCCTGAACAACTTTCAGGGATCCAGGAGAAAAAAAACACCATTCATAAGCAAAGGATAAACTATGGGAGTGGAAACACCGAGAAAAAGCAACTGCCTGAATACAGAGGTTGAGGGGACATGACAGAGGATAGACTTTAAATGAACACTCTAATGCAAATACTATCAACAAAGCAATGGGTTCAAATCAAGAAAACATCTAATGCCCAGTGGACTTACGCGTCAGCTATGGGGGGTGGGGGGGAGGAAAAGAAAATGATCTATGTCTTTAACGAATAATGCTTGGAAATGATCAAATAAAATATATTAAAAAAAAAAAAGAATCTTGAGACCTTTAATGTTTTCTATAAACTTCATATTACCATCTGCCTACAAATGGTGGCAACATTTTGGAATATGTCACATGGAATGATTTTCTTTTGATTCTCTGAATAGTGCAGTAAATATACTTGATAATTCAGGGAATACATCCTAGGTAGTAAATAACAGTGTTGACATTCACTCTCTGTGTTTAGTTTGCATTTTGCTTAAGATTATCTCTGAATCCATTCCAGCTCCAACCACAGAAGAGCAAATATATTAACCCTAACATGAAAGAGATCTGCTTTCCCTTTGCCCACTTTCATTAAATCCAGAAAAAAAATTATAAGCTTTCTTTTGAGATTGATGGGGGAGCTGGAACTGATTGCTTGACTTTCAGGTCAAGTATTATTTTTTATTCTCAATTGCAGGGTTGGTAAGGGGAGAGGAAGGAGATGGGAGAAGAGGTGTCTCCTGCATTCCTATGATCATTTTTAGCAGGCAAAATGTGGAATGACATTAGGTTTTACAGTGTGGAACAATTTCAATCCCATATGTCAAGAAATCTGTCTTGCACATGCACGTGATTGCACATTTAAGTTGTAAACATGGAAAAGAAAAAGCACACTGGCAATATTCTCTCCTTCATGGAACCTTGTTTTATTAAGGGAGTAGACACCTAAACCATGATCAGAGGAAGCAAGAGGATCAGAGAACTTTATTGTTGAAAGGGGATTTAGAAACCCCTGATTCAATGTTCCGGTTTTCCAGATGAGAAAGTTCAGAGTGACTTCTCCAGGTAGTTAGTGGCAAAATACATTCTTAAAAACTGAGGTTGAAAAGATTAATATTTCCATTCCCATTTTAGCTCTTTTTCTTTACATTCCCAGAAGCACTTAAAGAATCTGGAAAATAGGAGCAACATTTATCATCTCACTTTCTCTATTTTCATAGCTACCACCCCAATTGCCTCTCACCTAGACTATCCTAAGTAGTCTCCTAACTCTTTAATCATTGCATAACAGTTCACAAATTAATATTTCTAAGAGATAAATCTGACCATTTCATTGCGCTACTCAAAACTTTCTGATGGGTAGTTATTCCCTCTATAGGAAAAAAGGAATTAAAACCTTAATAATCTGAGTCCATTCTACATTCCAGATTCCTTTCATATAACTCTTCTGATAACATTGCATATTCTATATACATTGGAGCTCAACATTCCATTTTCTTCCTTTCTGTTTTCTCAAAGACTCTTTAGCATATCCTCTACACCTGAAATGCATTTCCTTTTTAGCTACAACTCTTGGAATTTTGCTTTTGCTTTAAATCTCACCTTGGTGGTCTATTATATGAATCCTTTAGGTATCTCTTTGTTCTTAGTGCTCTCTACCTTAACAAATTTTGTGATATTTACTTATGTGTATGTTTATATGTACATATATTTGTTTTTGCTGTTGTTCAGCTATTTCAGTCATGTCTGACTCTTCATCCACCACATCTAGGATTTTCTTGGCTCAGATACTGGAATGGTTTGCCATTTCCTCCTCTAGCTCATATTATTGATGAAGAACTGAGATATGCATGATTAAGTGGTCACACATCTGAAGCTGCTTTTGAATTCATTAAGATGAGTCTTTCTGATTCTAAGTCCAGTGTTCTAACCATTGTACCAGCTAACTACCCTATGTGTGTGTGGTTTCATGCTTCTAGGCCTATGACTTTTGCTGGTATCCAAGGTTGATTCTTGATGGTAGAAAAATATTTTGTGTTTAATCTCAGGATGTGACAATGAATGAGTCAGTTTTGAATTAAAAAATTCCTACTACATTAATGTCACAGCCACCTCCTCAATCTAGTTTGCATGATCTTTCGGGATCAGAATTCAGAGTTGTGAAGGTTGCCCCTTTTATGAGCACTTATCCCCTAGATCCACAACTGTTAAATGAATGGTTTTTATACTGACTGGAACCAAAGGGAAGATCAATTATCATATGACAACCTCTTCAAACAGCTAGAAGAAATCAGTGATTAACTATGATTCTGTCAATAGTAGCAAAGATGACAAAACCAAGTAATAGTAGGGGCCAACATTCTAGCAATGAACTTTTTCAAAGTTAGCTAACCTAGTGCTTAGACAACAGACTTATAGTTCCTTACCAGACCCATTCTTGAAGCCTTTTCATCTTGCTATGATGTGGCAGAGCTTAAACACCTGTCATAATCTTTGCGTGAAGAATATAATTTACATAAATTAACAAAGTAGGGCCTGAACAAAACAGATTTCTACTTCCCCATGTGATTGGTTCCTTTCCTTGTTAAGTTACTCTCTTAGTTCACAAAAGTTCTAGCATGAGAAAATCTCAGTTTTACTAGAATTACAGAAATTTTCTCTTTAGTCAACACTTCAACTTCAGCCTGAGTTGAGAAAAAAATATCTGCTCCTTCTTGAATTTCCTTCCCTTTCTCTCAATCCTAACACAATACATAAGTGAGCACTTAATAAATTCTGATTGAAGTCCCAATGCATGAATTTACAGACTAGGACATAAATTATAATAAATGAATATATATACATATATATATTTAAATGCCAATTTCAAGTCATCTAGTATTAGTGATAAGCACTTAAATATTTCTACTTCCAGATTATGATGACTGAGGCTGGGTGACTAAAAATTCTCTTTACCTATCTCTATGATACCTATGATTTTGTAAAGTAATGAGAAGGGATTGGACTGGCAAAGGGGAGTCGCAGTTAAATCTAGGTAGTGCTTCAGGGAAACAAAAGGAATACAGGTGCTATGGGGTAGAATCCAGTAATCTCAACAACCCTGGACATCTGATCTAACCCAATCTATTCTCTCCTCCATATTGATCTTACTGGATCTTCCACTTGTGTCCCACACTCTCCAATCCACCCTCACCATTGTGCACCTTCTACTCCAGCACACAGTTCTCCCTCTACTTTCTATACTTTAGGTCACAAAGGCAGCATCTAAATACAGTGCTCTTCATTAATCTTTGTGCTTATCTTCTGCTTATCTCTGACCTTGATGGTTCATGCTCCTTTTTGGTAATAGTTCTCCATAACTAACCCAGTCCAGAGCCAGCATGTTGGTCATGTCTCTAAACTCCACATCCCTTTCTACTTCTAGTTCTTGAAATGAAATCCACATTGCTGTTTCTTAAAAATATATGTCACTTATTTCCTTTATGTGTTCACTCACCATCCCCATAAATTCCCAGTCCAAAGTTCTCCTCTATGGCCACCATTTCTTTATAGGTATTGCCTGTCTTTATTAAGTCCCTTGTGGAAAAGTTCGGTCTTTCTTTTTGTATTTGTATTTTGAACACTTAGCACAGTAGCTGGAACATACTTAGTGTTGTTCAGTAAGTTTTTAGTCATGTTCAACTCATCATTACCCCATTTGAAGTTTTCTTGGCAAAGATCCTGGAATAATTTCCCATTTTCTTTTCCAGCTCATTTAACAGAGGAAGAAATTGAGACAAACCAGGTTGAGTGACTTGTTCAAGGTCACCCAGATAGTATCTGAGGCCATTTTTTTCAGTTCTGTCTGACTCTTTGGGATCTATCCCATTTGGGGGTTTCAGTTTCATTTTTTAAACTTCATATTTTTTCCTGAGATAATTTTCAGTAATTGCTTTCTGACATTTTTCTATCTGTGTTATTTACCTCCCTCCCATCTCTTCCCCCTCCCAAAGATGGCAGATATGATATAGATTCTATGCATTATCATATAGAATATATTTCTAGGGGGCAGCTGGGTAGCTCAGTGGATTGAGAACCAGGCCTAGAGATGGGAGGTCCTAGGTTCAAATCCGGCCTCAGCCACTTCCTAGCTGTGTGACCCTGGGCAAGTCACTTGACCCCCATTGCCTAGCCCTTACCACTCTTCTGCCTTGGAGCCAATACACAGTATTGACTCCAAGATGGAAGGTAAGGGTTTTAAAAAAAAAGAATATATTTCTATGCTTATTATGTTGTAAAAGAAAATATGTATTATTTACACTCAAGAAAAATGCATGGAGAACATAGAATGAAAAATACCTAGCTTCAATTTGCATTCAGACTCAATCAGTTCCTTCTACAGCAGCCTTTTTTCATGTTGAGTCCTTTGGAGTTATCCAGAATCCTTGCATTTCTGATAGTTGTCATACGCAGTTGATCATCATTCTTTATTGGTGTCACTATGTACAATGTTCTCCAGGTTCTGCACATACCACTTTGCATGACTTCATATAACTTTCCAGGGTTTTTTTGGTCATTATCTTGTTCTTTGTTTCTTATGGCACAATAATATTGCTAAAAGAACTTTCTTAATCTCTCCCTCTGTCTCTTTAAGAGGTAAGGGAGCAGAAAGATTTCTCAGTAAGAACCATTAATTAACAGGCTTCTGTGTAAGAGCTGTGAAGATTCTGTTGCCTAGGAGACATGCATATGAATGAAGAGGAGCAGTGTTTTCTTATTGCATATTATTCAGCTCAATTAGACCAAATAGCATAAGGAGCACCTCCATGTCTTAGAGGAATATCTGCAACAACATTACTAGTAATAAAATCTGCAGACTTAGTATTGGGATGCCCTTTAAGGTTAATGTGCCCTCAGGAGGTTGAAGCATTAGTACTAAGACATATAAAACAGGCATTCTCAGACCAAAGATTCACAAGATATAAAATAACTTTATTAAGCAATGAAAACATCACTTTAAAATGCTGCACAACACTCAATCCTGGTATTTTTCTTCCAGATTTACCAGTCAGAGGAGAACCATTGCACAGTTGAGAATCATTAATGACTATGGCAGAAAAACCTTGTGAAAATCTATTAGACACTCCTTTAGAAAATGCAGATCTAGTTTTGTTTATGGATCATTTTTTCCTTTATGAGAGATGGTATACATTATACTAGAGCAGTTGTAGTCACAGAATTTGCAACTCTGTAGTCTGCATCACTTCCAGCAAATATAAGTGCACAAGGTGCAGAATTAATAGAGTTAAAACAAACCTGTGTAATTGAAAGAAACAAAAACACTACAATCTACACTAATTCAAAATATGTCTTTGGAATATGTCATGCTTATATGGCTTAAAAGAGGTTTCTTAACATCAGCTGGCGAAATGACTGTGAATGTAAATATTATAAATGAGGTTTTTTCAGCTCTCCAACTACCTGAAACCCTGGCTGTAGTACATTGCTCTACTCATACAGGTGAAAATGACTTTATTTTGAGAGGAAACCACCAAGCAGATGTTGCTGCAAAACTCACTGCTATAGAAGGCCCTGAATTGATTTTAAATTTAACAATCATCAATGAATCCAATTTATCCTTGGCATATAATGAAAAAGATACCAAAAATGGAAACAAAATTTTAAGGCTAAGCAAATCAATGGTGTATGGCTAGCATCAGAAAGCAAACCAATTCTTCTGAGAACTTCTTATCAAGAAATTTGTCAATCAATACATAAAAATGGTCATTTTGGAACCCAAGGCATTGTAGATTTGGTAAAGAAAGTATGGATAGCCACTGGCATAACAAACATCGCCTCCAAAGTCTGTGAAGCTTGTGCTACTTGCCAAGCACATAATCAACATATATTTCACAGAAAAGCCTTTGGGGGTTGTCCTTTAGTTTACACACTATTTGAACAACCCTAAATTGATTTTATAACAATACCAAAAACTGGTCATTACAAATTTTGTTTAGTTATTTATAGTAGACCAGCTAATAAATGGCCAGAAGCATTCCCAACCAGTAAAAAAATACATCAGCATTTGTAGCCAAAATATTACTAAAAGAAATCATACCTCAATTTGGTTTACCATCAAGAATTGATTCCAACAGGGGAATGCATTTTACAGATTTTTAGCACAAAAATAGTCATGCCTTGGTATTACACCAAAATTTCATGTGCCATACCACAGAACTAAGGACAAGTAGAAAGACTGAATAAAGAACTAAAGACCATGATTAGAAAATTCTGTACTGAGACTCATCTGAAATGGTCTGATACTCTACCTCATTCTATGTTAGAAGTAGATCAAGGGGATATCTACACATTTCACTATTTGAGTTGCTGTTTGATCATCCACTTATTCATGCAAAACTGTTTAACCCTGCATATATGTCATTGTTAGGAGGAGATACTACTATTGCCACATATATAAGAGATTGGCAAATCAAGATAAAAGAACTTTATATATCAGGAGCCATAGTGCAAGGTGGACCAATAGACAATTTTCTGCATGTCTTATGTCCCAGAGATACAGTTTACATAAAGAAATTTCCAGTGCACTGGAGGAACTCATCTGGCCTGGGAAGGTCCATTCCAAGAACTTTTAACAATCCCTACATGTCACGGGCAAGGTCCAGCCTCACTCGTTACTCCAGGGATTCCCAACAAGTGGTGAACAAACAGTTAAGAAAATAACAAACATAAGACAGCTGTATCTTTAAGGCCATGGGAATGCTTTGCATCTGATAGCTGCTCCTCCATCCTCAGGCTTGTTGTTTATTTTCATACCCATTTTCTTGGCACACAGATATGTTTGTTACCTAACACACATGTCCAAATGGAGATAATTGGAAAAGTGATACATTAACTTTTAACAAATCACTTGATTAATATTCTATATTCTTGTAAATAAGATTACAGATTCTTGACAGCATAAAGGTTTCACTCAAGATGAATGATTTTGTAACAGGTGGTTTAATTTTCTCGTTACCCCATGAGGAGTTCTGAGGTTACAAACAATCAAGGAAATTTACTTATTACTTTTAATAAAATGGAATAATTAATCAGAAGTTCTTAAAAGATAATTCAACAATCATATCATTGAGGTTGAAAGGTACTGGGAACACATTCAGATTTAATATTAGACTGATCATTTTTTAGGGCTTACTAGGGTTACTGGTTTGTGAAGTTGAGTCACTGAGGCATGTTGAAACTTAGTGTACCTGCGGTGTACCTATACATATTGTATGGACTTTTATGATTGATCTGTATGCTGGCTTCATGAGAATAGGTTTCTGTGAGTGGGAAAATTCTGGGCTTGGCTTGTAGCTGCAATTCTACTGGGAATTACATATCTAAGTAAAAGTTAACCTATGATAGTCTTTTAGGATAGGGTTTGAGGGTCTGGTCTTTTGGTGATGTTTTGGAGACTTGGGATACAGGTATTTTGCTCTTGCATTATTCCTTCTGAAACTAGGGGAGGATAATAATCATGTCAATTTCATAGGTAAGGGACATTGATGAGAGAGGTTATGAAAGGGGGACCGAGTGGGCAATCACATGTTGCCAAGGGCCTCTCTGTGGCCTCCTTAGCTACCACACATGATTCTGTCAAGGAATTATGGCCTGATGGCTCCCAGCACCTATAGCAATCAAAATAGGAGAAAAAGCACCATGGATTCATTGTTCTCATGTGAAAAGAGTACCTTGTATTGAAAATTATAATCAAGAATAAGACTATAAAGACTAATACAACTGGACACTATTTTCAATGACATTGAACTCCTAAACTTATATTTTGCATTTCAATAAAAGGTTTGATTTTCTTTTACATAAAAGTTTGATATTGAAAAAGAATGAATAATACTCAATAGGTAAGTGTACAATTTATGTTATGTTATAGGATATAAGATTTCTGCTTAGAAATAATTATTAGTAATAATAACTGAATGATGTGTAAATAATGAAGTGTTGCAAAGGTTTATAAGCATTGATGTTCCTGTATTTTTTTGTACATAGTAACTGTTGTATTGTTTTTGTAAATAGCAACTGTAAAGTGAATTTGGATTAATATCTTTAGGGTTTTTTCTGTAGAGTATAGTCAGAATCACATTATTTTGTAACTGTAGGCATTTTGAATTGTATATAATGTGAGACTTGCATGTTGCAAGATTTGTATTGTTTTCTTTCTTTCTTTCTTTCTTCCTTCCTTCCTTTCTTTCTTTCTTCCTTCCTTCCTTCCTTCCTTCCTTCCTTCCTTCCTTCCTTCCTTCCTTCCTTCCTTCCTTCCTTCCTTCCTTCCTTCCTTCCTTCCTTTCTTTCTTTCTTTCTTTCTTTCTTTCTTTCTTTCTTTCTTTCTTTCTTTCTTTCTTTCTTTCTTTCTTTCTTTCTTTCTTTCTTTCTTTCTTTCTTTCTTTCTTTCTTTCTTTCTTTCTTTCTTTCTTTCTTTCTTTCTTTCTTTCTTTCTTTCTTTCTTTCTTTCTTTCTTCCTTTCTTCCTTTCTTCCTTCTTTTCTTTCTTTCTTCTTTGTCAAGGCCTTGAATCTTCTCAGAGAAGAAATTTCCATCCAAGGTCAAAAGTCTTGAACATTTGGGAATAATTAGTATTCTTGTATTAGAAAATTTCCATGACAACATCCTGTGGGTCACATTTCTATTTACTTTGGTCCAGACTCATAATTTCATTGATGTAGGCTATTCTTGAAGAGAGAATTCCTTTCAGAAATTATATTGCATTTTATTAGACTTAGAGAATTGTCTAGAACTGAGTCATTATGACTAATCAAGGGTGATACAACAGAGGCAGAACATTCTCTATTTCATTTGAGGGTTGTTTGAGGACCTGAAAGCTTGAAAAATACATACACTTTAGATTACAGCAAATCATTTAATATGGAGTTGTATGTCTTTGGGACACATCTGAATACATGGATGGCCTGGTTCGCTTCCAGATAAACTGGTGGATCAATTCTTTTGATGTCTTCATTACCCCATGTACTTTTTATTAAGGAATTATAGACATTTTCAAGGACTCTTTTTAGTGAGCTTCTCTTATTTAAATATCTATGTCCACATTACATTTTTCTCCTCTGCCACCTATCCCATAGCTGTGTCTCCAAACACTGAAAATAAAAATTTAATTTTCTCAATAACAGCTTCTCTAACTCCCTTCATGTACACATAATTAGGGACTCTAAAGGGACTGTGTATAATTATATGCTAGTATTACTATTTTTAAAAATATTAATAAAAGGAAGGGACATGGGGACAATGAGACCAGAGCTTATAAGGGTTTCATGTGCAGCCTAATATGGAATAAACATTTTACCCTTTGCATTACAAAGTACATACCGGAGAGATTCTCTATCTAAAATTCTCTTTCTTACATTCCATAGATTTGGGGCAATTCATTTGAGAAAAATTGGAATTTTTGCCTATTTTATGCTGTAATCCATAGTCAGCATTCTAGTATGTTTACTTTATGTACCAGACCAATTCTTTTTTACATATTTGAATTTTTTAAAAAGAAAATCAACTTATAAAACAGACATCAGAAAAAGGATACACACACACACCAGATAATGCAGAATGAAGGAATTGTCTGATTGGGAACAAGGCTGCTCATCTCAACCAAAAGAGAGTCTTAGATCCCATCCAAAGGTAATTCCCAGTAGTTTCAAATATAGCAAGGTAGAAAAGGAGACATGGTTGAAGTTCTACATGCCAGCTTTTGCTCATAGTGCTTTTTCTTTTTTCTTCTTTTATCAACCTGAAATAATTTTTTTCAGCTGCTTAATTTTTTTTTATAAGAAAAGATTTTACCTTGTTCTTCTCTCCACTGCCTCCCCCAAATGAGATTGCCTTTTAAGCTGCCTTTCAGTATTTTAAGATGGCAAGAAAAAAGATCTCACTTATTTATTTCATTTGAAGATTCCAGAGCTAAGCCCAGCCTCTCAGTGTCCCAGTGAATAAGCCCAAGTCAATAATTGGACGGTAGCACTATAAAGGAGATTTCACTGTTGAGGTATCTCTCTCTCTACATATAGTCAAATAATTTAGGTGTTTTCGAGCTTGGAAAAGCCAATGAGGAAATTAAGGAACTTTCAAAGGAATCAAATTGCATACTTATATGAACTCCACCATGTCCAGGATAGGTTGTAGAGAAGAAATTGGTTTTTGACTTTTTCTTGAGGAGGGAACTCTGAAAGAACACTTCTAGGATCCATCTCAATTCCCTGGCCAGGATAATGACCTCACATTCTCTAGGGCCTTACAGCAGCAAGACTGTTATTGTCCATCTTTCTAGATTCCAAAAACCAAAAGCTCCCAAAGAGAGACTGATATGGCTAGATCTTAATTACTAATATCTATTGTATTACTTTTGTAATACATTTGTAATAATTTATATATATGAAAAGTATGAATTTTTATCCTTAAAATGCTGGTATCTAGCTCTAGAAATGTTCTTTGCTTTTTTCTTTTAAAGACAACAAGTTTTACTGTGAGATCCTAATGAACTTCAGGGTTAGTATAAGATTTGTTCATTTATCCACAAGTCCCAAATAATCAATCCAAAGAGAAACTTTCTTAGAAGTGTTATGCTAAACTATGACTTTCCTTGAGCATGTTTTTATTCTGCTCAAATTGGTACTGTACTGTTGTCAGAGTTTGAAATGTTTGCCATTGCAGTGACAAAGGATCTACTGGGAGAAATTTCAGGTTCTCTTTATTGTAGGGACCCAGAGGAAACTTGCCTCAACTTCCAAAGAGATAACCTATGGTCCTATACTACTAGAGAAGTTTCAGTGTGTCTTCTGTCTAGAAATTTTATCTAAATCCCAGTAAGGACAGCACTAGAAATAGAAAAGATTTTCACCAAAGCTGAACACACAGCACCTGTTTCTTTACCTCTTTTCCTTTGTAGTTTCCTAATATTAGGTGAATTAAAATTGGACTATTTCATGACTTTGTAAGTGTCAAAAGGTCCTGCAGCTGGGATACAAAGTAGAACCTGAGTCTATGGCAGCAATAGCCCCTGAGCACAATAAGGAATCAATGGTCATCCTGGAGAGCATCACATCACATCATATCAGCATCACACAGAAACAGCCCTGCAGCGGAGACATCATATTCTGCAAGGAACTTGTGCCTTGACCATTCTTGTATTTGGAAGTAAGCATAAGCATGGTAGAAGAAATGTTTGTATTTGCATTTGAGTACACTTTCCACCAGGCAGCTAGGTGATACCAGGCCTGGGGTCATAAAGACTCAGCTTTCGGAGTTCTAATCTGGCCTAGCGGTGTCACTTAACTGTTTACTTCAATTTCCTCATTTGTAAAATGAGTTGGAAAAGGGAATGGCAAAGAATTCCAGTTTATTTGCCAAGAAAACCCCAAATGGAGTCCCTAAAAAGTTATATATGACTGAAAACAACTGAACAATAATACACTTTCCCTAGGGACAAAAGTGATATTGGGGAGACTGTCCTGTCATTAAGGGAGATGGATCTATACTTCCTTGTTGCTATATCTTTTTAGTAAATGTCCCTTTGTGAAAGCCAGTTCATCTAATTGCTTACCAGAGATACTGAGAATATATAGATTAGTTAAATAACACTGGGAGATACAGACTGGCAATGGCAGATGATGATATTGGGGTATTAACCCCTGGTGATTGATACTGGGAGAAGCCCAGAGACATAGCATTAGTAAAACATCTAATCTTCTCAGGGGTATACCTAGAACCTGCAGTGAGATTGACTAGTAACCTTGCTCTGGGGATCCTACCTGCCCCTGCAAGGGAGGGGGGTGAGAGAGTGACCCCACTGCTTATAAGGGCTACACAATATATATGCTAATTTGAAAAGTAATTATTTAGCCTTCTATGGGAATAGGAAAGCATTACAGTTATAAATACATTCCTTTAAAAATAGAGGTGTGCGTTGGAGGGAGCACAAATCAGAAGGTACACTTATCTCCTTTTTGCCTAGTTTATGTAGCTTAATTTAAAGAATCTCTGGAAAGCTCTTCATTAAATTCCACCAAGCTGAAACTTTTCTGAAACCTCATTCTCATCAAATAGAGTTAGGCATAATCAAAACTTCTGAAAATCCACTACAAATACTGATTGCTTGAATTCAGAAGAACTGGGGAATGCATTTTATCATTCCTGATAGCCATGATGCTCATGCATGTGAAATTCAGTGATTTTTTTTTTCAAATAGGTAAACAAGTCTTCACCAATGTCAGCAATAGATGAGTTAGCTGAGATCTAAAAAGGGAGTAGAGGTTGTATGAGTTTTAACACTCTAATTCACTTTCTTGAATCAGAATTCATTTTTTTTTCTCTCTAGACAACCAGTTTAACTATATTAAGCATATCTTGCATTTCAAATTCAGGTGTTTGTCAAGCAAGACATACTAACTAGATAGCTACCAGCTTCCTGTTGTGAGACTTTAATGGACCATTTGGAAGATCACATTGAAGAATAGTGCTGGCAACTTGAATTTGTTAAATAACAAATATTCATATTGAATATTCCCATCTAGCCCTTGCTCATGAGGTCAAGATAAACCAAGCTTATGTGTTTCACTTCCTGGGGTATGGCTTAGGAGTGCACAGTGTGACAGGCACAAAATTAGGTCAAGCTTTTTCTTTGCTCCTGGGTATCTTTGCAATCAGATTGCATAAATGCATGTAGAAAACACCTAATCTTTAGAAAAGGTGACACTTTGGCATGCATAAATACAAGCTAAAGGGAAAATGTGATACATGAATATTTAAAGAATATGATATGCAAACAACAAAAAACTCAGAGTTGGTTAGGAGGCTGGAGCAGAAAAGCTTCAAGAAGGAGCTCTCTATTTTGGATTTTTGTTGCCAATCAAGAAAAAAAGGTCCTAGTAGCATTGTGCACATCTCATAAACTGACATTCCATTTTCTATTGTCGTTCTCTTTGCATGTACCTAATATTTACTGAGGACAGCCAGGTGGTACAATGGATAGAGTACCAGGCCTAGAATCAAGAAGACTCATCTTCCTGAGTTCAAATCTGTCCTCAGACATTTACTAGCTGTGTGACCCGGTCACTTCCCCTTAATCCTGTTCTCCTCAGTTTCGTCATCTGTAAAATGAGATGGAGAAGGAAATGGCAAACCTTGCCAATATCTTTGCCAAGAAAGGCCAAAATGGAGACATGAAGAGTCAGAAAAAAAATATGAAAGAGAACTGAACAACAACAATCTTTTCTGGATTACAAATTTCATAATTGTAAGTACTTATCTTATTCATCTTGAATCTACCTCCAGCTCTGTACATAGTAAGTGCTTAGCAATTTTCACTGGATTAAGAATTGTTAACAATAATGAAGGCAAATACTTATATAGTATTTTAGAGTTTTCAATGCACTTTACACATTTAATCTCACTTTATCTTCACAATAGCTCTGAGAAGTAAATGCTATTATTATACCCAATATACAATTAAGGAAACTGGGAAAGAAAGTAGTTAAGGGACTTGCATAGGGTCACACAGATAGTGAGTTTCTGAGGATAGACTTGAACTCAGGTCTTCCTGACTTCAGACCTGGACCTCTTCCCACCCTACCACTTCATCTAGCTGCCTCTTATTAACACATTTGTCTTCTCCATCATAGTAAGATATAAGAAGTCTAATAGGTGGAATTTTTTAAAATTGCACTGAAGACTTAAGAAAGTGATGCTGACAGTGTATTGTTGACTCATTTTTACTTTTGTAGAGGATTGATATTTTTGTAACCAGAGAGAAATATGGACTGTGACAAGGAAATCACTTTAAAAGACTGATATATATTAATTTAAGGTCGCCAAGGAATTCAGCTATGTAATTCCTAAATGAAAACTCAAGTCAGCAGTCAACCTTTTATGGAGTTTAATTACAAACAGGAGGAAGAAAGGTATTAGAGATAGAGAGAGAGAGGGAGAGAGAAAGGGGAGAGAAGGGAATAGGGCTTAAATACCCCTTCTGTTTAGGCTGGGCCAAAAGGCCCAAGCCCTTAGATAGCTGAGGCAAAGAAAAGAGATCAGTCCCTATCACTCACGTGACCAAAATGGAGAAACAGTCTCAGGGCCTCCACCTCCAGCTTCCTTCAGAGCAAGCTTCTCAGAGCAACCAACTACCCCTAGTCCTCAGACCCCACTATCTTTAAGGAAACCATCCAAGTTCCCTCCCCTCAGTTCTTACATCTACAAATCACTGTCCATGTCTTCCCTGTGCCAATGGTGGCTCTACCTTAACCCAGGACCTCCCAGAGGTCTGTGCCTTTGCACATGTCTGTTGAAGGTCATATTTTCAAATAATTAAATCTTGATCCTTTGCTGCAAATCCTGTTACCCTGAGTAGGGTGGAGATTGTAATAATTAAATTTTGATCTATGCTGCAGCCCTTCCTAAATCCTGTTAGGACTGAGTAGGGTGGAGATTGTAATTTCCAAGACCTGGTTCTGTCATTCCAAGTATCTCTATTGTATCAATTCTAAAATCAATCATGACTCAAAGAACTTCCTGTTCTATGCTTAAGCATAGGTCAAAGCCCTTTCCATTGTTCAGCAAAAGGTTTCTGTCCTAAAGTAATCTTAAGAAGGGAGGAGGAGGAACCTCCCATGCCAATGGGGTTCACATTCCAATACATTATCAGTAAGAAATTTTCCAAGTATGAAATTTCCCAATGGTGAAATTTCCAACATTTATAAGTCTAAGAAATTTTAAGGTTTACAGGACAAAGAAAGTGACGAAGCAGAAAGAGGACCACATATCTAGGATTGAAAGAGATCCTAGCAATGCTTTAATCCAAATCCTTCATTTTACAGGTGAGGAGAATAAGGCTTGAAAAGGTTAAGTGGCTAATTCAATGCCAAATAGGTAATAATCTTCAGATTTGGGATTTGAAATCAAGTCTTGTCTTCAGAGCTAGCAGTCTTTTCTCTTTACCATGAAACCTCTCATCCTATCCAAAGCTATCTTTAATGGCTCCCAAGAAGGAACTGCGATGACTTCCTGTATCACATCCCTCTACAGCACCAGAATCTTGAATCTATTCTTCGTTCTTCTCTCAGTCTCTCGGTCTGATCATCAAAATCAGAACACTAGGATGATATTTTCATTTGCATAATTTCTTTTACTTCTCAGCTTTTTAACTAATACCAAGTCATTTTGATGACTTTTGCTTTATAGTATAGTTTGGGAATTGGCAATACTATGAATTTTATTATCATTTTTTAGTTTTGTAAATATTTAGTTTAATAAATATTCCTTGAGTACTTTGACTGATACAGCACTATCCCCTGAGTAGTTTGACTGATAGACCACTATATTTGTAATTAATTCAGGGAATATTGCCATTTTTATCATACTGGAACAGCCTGACATGAATAGGTAACCATCTATTTAGTTTTCTTTATTTTTGCAAGGAGTATTATATATTTATATTATATATATTTATATTTATATAAATTTTACATGTGCCTTGAAAAGTTGACTCCCAAGAATTGTATTACTCTTTTTTTTTTAAGAGAGAGGGAATGGAAACTCAAGAGTGTTCATTGTTAGATGTGGGAGAATGCAGAATCCTTGACTAGACAATATATCATCTTCTTTTGGAAACTAAATATATTACATATTTTTTCATCCTCAAAAAATCTTCCATACCATGTTGTTATATATTGAATTTCAAATAAAAGATATATACTTAAAACAATCAATGTTAATTTTTGCACTTCATACTTCTTGGATTCTAAAAATCCTTCAGCTATCTTGTCCTAAGAGTTTCTTCCTTATCCCTTCATCTAAACCCCCTATTGTTTGATATGTACTCCCCTCTAGGAATCTCTTCCTTCCTACCTACTTATTCCCTTAACTCCTATTTCTTAACCCCACCCCTTCCTTCTCTTATTCCTTCAATGGGGACTCCCAGGCCTCCTTTATCCCATCACCCTTTCTTCCTATATCTCTGTACATTAGAAAGATTTTTACCCTTCTAATTGTGTATATTGTTTTCTCTTTATCCCTCTTATGAGAATATGGTTTTAGTACTACCAGTCTTCTACTACTTACCCCCCCCCTTCTACATGGCAGTTCCCCAATTCATTCCTCCTCCATATGAAAGAGCCATTCCATCCTACCTCCTCCTGGTCTATTCCACTATCATTTTGTCTCATTCCATTCCATTACTTTCACCTTGATCTTGATACACCTTCCATACATATATGCCCCATGAGAATACCAAGGAAATTGTATCAGTTCCAGTGGCCATAGATGTTTCCCATATGGGAATAATTTTGACCTTTTTTTTGGGGGGTTGCTTATAATTAGTTTTTCATAACTTCTGTATTTTTTATAGAATTTCCTGCTGAATCCTGGGTTCCCCCTAGAAATAGTTGAGACTCTTAGTTCATTAAATATCCATTTTTTTACCTGATATAATTATGCTCATCTTTGCTGGATGAGTTATTCTTGGTTGTAAGTCCAGTTCTTTTGCTCTATGAAATGGTATATTCCATGTCCTGCATTCTTTTAATGTTGTAGCTGCTGTCTTGTGTTATTCTGACTGTAGCTCCACAGTATTAATTTTTTTTCTTGTTGCTTGTAGTATTGTCTCCTTAATTGGGAGCTGTGGAATTTAGCAATGATGTTCCTGGGCAGTTTCATCTTTGAGTCCCTTTAAGGTGGTGATCAGTGGGTACTTTCAATTTTTATTTTACCTTTTGATACTAGAATTTCTGGACAATTTTCCTTGATGATTTCTTGGAGTATGTGTCTAAACTCTTTTTAATCCTAACTTTCCAGGAATCTAACTATTCTTAAATTGTTTTTTCTTAATCTATTTTCTAGGTCTGTTGGTTTTATGGCAAGATGTTTAATATTCTCTATATTTTCATATTTTCTAAATTCATATCCTCATTAGATTATATAATTATTTTGATTTTTGCTTTGTTATTTATTTTCTAAGGAAATCATTGGCTTCTCTTTGTCTAATTCTAGTCATTAATAGATTATTTTCTTTGGTGAGTTTCTGGATCTCTTTTTACTTTGGGGGGATCTTTGTTTCTTAGTTTTCTTGCATTACTCTTATTATCTTCCCTATTTTTTGTTCCACCTTTCTCATTTGTTTTTTGAGGTATTTTTAAAGCTCTTTCAAAAACTATTTTTCAGTTTGTGGCTATTTATTGTATTTCTTTGCTATTTCTGAAGTAAGTGTTTTTACTTCACTGTTCTCTAACACTAAGCTGAGATCTTCTCTATCCCCATAATGGCTATCAGTAGTTGGGTTGTTTCTCTGTTGCTTATTCTTTATTAGTTCATTTATTGAATCATTGAATCATTCATGCCAATAGATTTAATTATTGGCTTTTTGCTAGAGTCCCAGGGTTCCTAGTGTGCTGGGATATGCTACTTCAGGTTTCAGGATTTTTTGTGTGTGTTTGTTTTTCCCTGGGTTACATTTAGTTTTTCCAGTTTTTATAATCCAGGATTGGATACACTCCCAGTCCCTCCACTCAAACCCCAGTCCATGATTGACCTCAGGTATTTTGACCAGAACCTTCAAGTAGTTCTCCCACTGCAAGCTGTAAGCAGTTGGTCCACTTCTCCCTGTGATGGCAGTCAGGGACTCCACTTGCCTGGGAATAGCCATTGCTGATGGGGTCTTAATCACTTGGCAATCACACTGATAAGTAAGCTTCTTCCTCACTCATTCTCTCTTATTGGCACAGCTTGGGCTAGAGTAGTTGTCTATTCCATGTCCCCTGGACTCCAAAGTCCCTCATTGGTTAGAAGTAAGGTTTGAGTTCCTGCCCTTAGGGACTGGCACACATAGAGTCTGTGGTATCTACTTCTTTCAATCCCAGCCGGGGCCAACTATGGGAACTCTGAGTGGCAGCAGACACAGTTTCTCTCAGTGCCCTCTGCTTGTCAATTCCAATGATATCCCAGGGATGCAAGGTCTAGGGTTCAGCAAACAAGATGAGGTTGTCTATTCTGCTTCCAGGGCCTATCTTGCTGATTTCAATCTGTTTGCTCTATTCCTGCCACTGAGACTTATGGAGGTAGAACTGAGGCCAGGGCAGTCAGAAACCTTCCACCCTAGTTATTCCTGGCTGGTCAGTTTTACTTTCAACTCCGGTGTGTTTTTGCTATTTTTAGCACTGATTCTGTGGTGTTATTTTTGGTTTGTGGTGAATGTTAGGTGGCCAAGGAAGCTTCATGCCTTACTCCACCATTTTCCTCTAATTTAGTTTAAAATGTTTAATTTTAGTCTTAAATTCTCATCCTCCTGCCCCTCTCCTACCTGTTGAGAAAGTAAGAATATGCATTGTACATATGAATTTATCCCAAAAATATTTCCACATTGGACATATTGTGGAAGAAAGGAGGAAAAGCAAGAAAAATAAAGAAAATGAAAGAAAATATGCTTCAATCTGACTTTGGAGTTTATTGGTTCTCTCTGTAGGTGAATAGCATTTTTCTAAATGAGTCCTCTGGAACTATTATGGATCATTGTATTGTTTTTTCCCCTACTCTCCTGAGTTTTACTTTACCTAAGTTTTTAACAGCTGATTATTTTTACAATATTTTTGTTACCACATATATTCTCCTAGTTCTGCTCACCTCTCTTTGCCTCAGTTCATATAACTCTTCCCAGGTTTTTCTGACATGATTTGTCATTTCTTTTAGCTCAATAGTATTCCATCACAATCATTTATCACAACTTATTTAGGCATTCCTATTTATGGGCATCCTCATAGTTTCTAATTCTTTGCCACCACAAAAAGAGTTCTATGTCCACGATGTTACTGTGCTGTCCCCGTACATGTCCCTTTAAAAAGAAACAGATTTTGTAGAAAGGTTCCAGTTAATTTTATGAGCTTTATATGAGCTGTTTAATTGCTCTTTTGAAAAGGGATGACATCGTAGTGATATGTGTGAAGATTTAAATACACTCTCATAATAATTCACCATTTTGGGTATTAAGGAGCATCTAATACAAAGTTAACTCAATACAATTCAACAAATGTCTATTTTTTTTACTCCATCTGCATCTTCTATGATGTGAGATATCATTTTTCATCACTTGTCCCATGGAGCTATCCTGTATCTTTGTCTTGTTGATAATAGTTATGACATTCCCAGTTGATCATCATACATTTTTGTTGTAACTGTGCCCATTGTTCTGATTTTGCTCACTTCGCTTTGAATCACTTCATATTATTATTTTCAAGATTTTTTTTTGTGATCATCTTGTCTGTCATTTCTTATAGCACTATAGTATTCCATTGCAATCATACATCAAAACTTATGTAACTATTCCCTAATTCAGGGATATGTCTTAAATTTCTAGATCTTTGCCACCACAAAAAATAGATGCTATATATTTTAGAACATGTTGCTTCTTTCCCTTTTCCCTTGATGGTATTAGTAAATAAACTTAATAGTAATGTTATTGGGTCAAAAAGTAGAGCCAGTTTTATAACTCTTTGATTATAATTCCAGATTTCTCTTCAAAATGGTTGGCTCAATTCACAGCTCTGTCAGTGATGTATTACTGTTCCTATTAAGCCACATCTCCTCCAACATTTGCCATTTTGCCCTTTTTATCATTTTAGCCAATCTGATAGCTATGGAATGACATCTTAGAGTTTTGCTTTGCATTTCTTTAATCAATAATGATTTAGAGACTTTTTTCATAGTTACATATAGCTTTGGCTTCTTCATCTAAAAACCTGTCTATATAATTTGATCATTTGTCAATTGTGGAATGGTTTATATCCTTATACATTTGATAAAGTTTTATATCTAGTTTAGATATGAGACCTTTATCTGAGAAATTGTCTATAATCTACACCCCATTACTGTTTTCCTTCTAATCTTGTCTACATTCATTTCATTCATATGAAACCTTTAAATTTAATATATTAAAAATTATACATTTTACATTTCATGTTTTCTATGTCATGTTTATTTATTCATAAATTCTTCTCTTATTCATAAAGCTTTTGTACTCCCTGTTCTAATTTACTTGTTAGGTCATTTATCCATATTATCTTGGTAAATGTTATAAAATATTGGTCTATATGCAGTTTCTGCTAAACTAATTTGGAGTTTTCCTAATAATTTTTACCAAATAGTGAATTCCTATTCCAAAAACTTAGAACTTTGTCTTTGTCAGTCACGAGGTTATTATAATCTTTTCTGACTGTTATTCTGTGTCTATTCTGTTCCACTGATCTACTTTTCTTTTTCTTTGTCAGTATTGGATAGTTTTTGATTACTGCTTTATAATATAATTTATAACAAAAATGTCTCAATAACTTGTGAAATATTCTTGAACTGGAAAATCAAAAGGGAATCTAATTTCCAGGAAGGGCACATAACCAAATAATTACACTTGTAAACCTTGGAAAACCATGTGAGATGTTCAGGAAATTTTTTTGTAAGATATTTAATCACTTGAAAAGTCATTCTTCAAAGAATCTAACATTCCCATTGTTAAGAATAGAGAATCAGGAAGAAATTGAGGTGTTCCTTGACAATACTCAACATTTTCAAAAGAGAAGGCAGAGACTGGGGAGCTTCAATAAAATTTTAGAAATTGTAGAAATATAATGTGTGGGTCCCTGTGTGTGTGAGACAGAGACAGACAGACAGACAGACAGACACACACACACACACACACACACACACACACACACACACACAGAGAGAGAGAGAGAGAGAGAGAGAGAACAGAGAGAGTTTGAAAATAAATCTAATAATTCTAACTAAATTCTCACCCACTAAGTTTGACACACTTTGGGGCTTTCCAAGATCATCAAAAAAAGGATAAACTGGGACCACAAAGTTTGAAACAGTATCAAACATTTAGCTTGTGGGAAAAAAAGTGTAAGTATGCTATCAATTAGAACCATAGCAGTCTTCTTTTGGGAAATGAGATTATTTTTGTATTGTATCATGTAGTCTTATGGTATTTCTCTCCTTAAAAAGGAAGTTTGAATAATATTTTTTAAAAATAGCTTTCTGGTTTTCCCCAATCCACAGGGGGCTTATGTTTTTGCACTCATACTCATACCCCCAAGTAAGCTCTACTTTATTAGTCTACTTCCCTCCCTTGAGTACAGACAATGCCTACTTACTTCTTGTAGAACTAGTTGCCAAAGAGTAACTGAAGGCCACTGAAAAATGTAAGGAAAACCAATAGAAAGGAAAGGTGTGGTTTAAGTGTATACTCTAACTGCAATATCTCTGTGATAATGTCAGCTCCTTGAGAAACTTCCACTCCCTCCCATTGCAAATAGATCTCACTTAACATGAAAACATTCTCTATTTAAAGTACCTAGCCTCCTATCCTCCCCACCGGGAAATTTATTCACATACTTCTAAACTGAAACATACCACAAAGACATGCAGAGCATACAACAAATAACTCAGCCCTTTAATTGCTGTTGCCATTAAGAAAAATGTATTTAATGATTCTAAACATCTGTTTGGATGAGCTGAGAGAAAATGACCAATGTGAAATTTCTCAGCCAAATCTGGCTGACTATACCAGAGGTTGACCTAGAAGGTCAGGAAGGATCTTTTCCTCCTGCAGCTGCTTAACTGCTGGCTAAAAAAGCAGATACTGGGCTGGATCCTTTGTCTAATGCCCTGATATAATTCAGTGGTTGGAAAGCTTCTTTCTTTCTTATTTTCCTTAAAAACAAACAAACAACATTTTAAGACAAACCTTGAAAATAGATCTGTTTTCCACTAGCTTGACAGAAAAGAAAATGTTTAGCTTTCTCCCAGCTAGGCAATCTTCAAATGACAAAATGCCACCAGGGCACCTTTCACATGTTTCTGGGCTTTCAAACAGCTGCATAATTCATAAAAGATGCTCTTTCCCTCTATAATCTGGGTCAGCCTGGTAGCCACCAAGTGTCTTAAATCAGGAGCTATAGAGTGCTTGTACTCATGGTCAAAATCGTGTCTGAAATGGACACATACATCAGAACTAAAATAGTTACACTTGGATTTTTTTTTAATATGAATATTAGAAACAACTGTGGACCTACCTTAGAGCACACTTAGAGCTCACTAGCCAGTGAACAGTAAAAAAAAATCAATTCAAATGCCCTAGGTTTTAGAAAGAAGAGGGGAATGGGAGGGAGGAATACTGCAAAAATGACATTGGGATAATATCCTTCCATTGTCAAACTGTTAGGAAAATAACAACCAAAACAAACAAACTATAAATCCCTAGCAGAAGCCTAAATAAAGTCATTGAAGTATATAACAACAAAGAAGAAATCCCTGGGAAAAGTTTTTAACCAGAATGGTAGCAAATAATTTCCTCCCCCTTTGAACTTTTGCTTTCCTGACATTTCCTCCCCTCCAAAAATGGTTGTTAGACTTCACCTATTAGAGTTTAATTTTTTCACAATTCATGTTTACATTAAATGCTGCTACTATTGTGGTCCCAGACAATTTCTCTCACATTAGGGAAAGAAAGGGCATTGTTGACAATTGGCACTACAATAGCTGCCTTGAATAAACACATTGGGAAGGTAAAATATATTGAACAAATTTTCCAAATGCACCCCTGTGATTACAGTTTTGGCTGTATTTGATATAAGGTAACATGCCCCAGACTATTTTTATTTCTTTTCTTTCCCTTCCTATGATAAAGCATAGGCTGAGGAATCAGTTTGGCAGTATTCATTGACCAGTCACCATGTTTCACAAAGAAAATTGGCACTTTGATCTATATTTTCATCCTTAACTTACTTCCTAAGCTGTAGCTACTTCACAAACTACTTTGCACATTTTTAAGTAAATGCCACAGTGGCCTCTTCAAACCAATATGGCCAAACAGAAAGTTCATCCCACTACCTCAGTTCCCCTTTCCTGTTAAAGGTATTGCTATTCTTCTAGTTATTCATGTTTACAACCTTAAAATTAAAAGTTTCCTTCACACTTACAATAGTCAATTTTTTCCATTTTATTTTTTTCCTGCACTCAGTTTCTTTTCATTACCACTGCCAACTTACCTTAATATAAATGTCATAGATGTCTCTCTCTGTGACCCAATTAGGTGAGATAATTTTCCCTAATCTTCCTATACCTTTATCCCACTTCCACCCCTGACTTCTTTTCCTTTCACTTTCCATTCTTTTCTTAAGATCATTCAAGACATAACTGAATCATCCCCAGGCTTTGGCTAATAAGAATCACTCTATGAACCCTGATGATGATAAGGATGTATTAGCTTCTTACATAATTTTTAATTCATATTTTCATTTTTTGCTTCTTTTCATTCCTGTATTTGAATTTTCAAGGTTCTCTAAAACTGTGGTCTTTTCATTAGGAATGCCTGGTAGTCCTCCATTTCTTTAATATTTGTTCCCTATAGTATTATACTTAGTTTTGCTAGATTATTCTTGGCTGTAAGACTGTGACCATTTCCCTCTAGAAGACTGTACTACTAGCTCTCCACCCCGTTATAAGAGTGATTGTTGTATTATGAGTGATCCTTTGTCTCCCTGGTATTTGAGTTCTTTCTTTTTGCCTGCTTGGTTTATTTTAAACCTAGGGAAGGGTTATTATGATCCTATTCCCTCTATGTCCTCTGGTTCAATGATCAAGGTAAAATTTCTGTGAGAAGTAGGGAAGGATTCATAAAAAGATAAACATGGGTTTTTGGTTTGAGTTCAAACACATTGAGGTGACTCAGGAATAAAGTCTAGAAAGTCTAAAGTCCTACTCTCTTTAAATCTTGATCCTGTGAGGGAAAGGTCCATTTCCCCTATGACCTAATAAGGTTGAATCAATATTGGGCTGCTCTGCAGGATAGTTTATCTCTTATTTTGACCTGGAAGCTTTAAATTTTGGCTTTGAAAGATCTAGGAATTTCTGTTTTGGCATTTCAGGGGATGACTAGAAATTTCTTTATATTATTCCCTTGTTTACATGGTTTTAAGAGATTTGGGCAGTTTTCTTTTATAATTTCTTGAAATGAGATGTTAAGACTTTTTTTGATCCTGGTGTTCAAATGAACCAATGACACTTAAATATTTTTCCTTCTAATTTGTTTTCCATGTCTCTTGATTGACGCTACAAAATACTTTACAGAAAAGCCTTTCATCTTTGTTTTAATATTTCTTGTTGTATTATGAAGTCATTGGCTTCTATTTGGTTTATTCAAACTTCTAGGGAACCTTTGTTTTGGCAAGGTTCTGTCTCCAGAATTCTTATTTTTTTTTTCTAATACTGTCCTCAGGAACTTGCATTCCATTTATTAAAAAAAATTAATTTTTTAAAATTCTTGCTTCATCTTCTCCAAGAGTACTAGCTGAGTTTTGTTCAGATTCTGAGACTTTTTTTTATAGATATTTTGGAGGTATTCATTTCTACTTTAATGTCTTAAGCATTCTAGTCACCATAATAGTTCATTATGATATGATACTTTTTTGTTTTACCATTATTCTTGACTTCAAACTTGATAGTAGGGCTGGTAACTAAGATAAAAATAAGTGGCCTTGGGAAGGTCACAACAAAAAAAGAGGATGGTTGTGGAAAGGAAACTAGAACAAGTTCTGGACTTTCTGCCACTGTGTTGGAACAAGCAACAGTGGGAATATTAGAGAGAGAAGAAATTGACAAGACTGATGATGGGGAAAGGGGAAACTGGGAGTGGCAGTTGGTCCTGTGACTAGCACTTCCTTCCTGCCATGGGAAGTTGGAGGACCTTGGCTTCCAAGTATCAGGATAGAAGTGCCTCTATTTTCTTCAGCCCGAAGAGACAGGCCCAACCAGCTCTGAAAGTTAGAACTTTTCTTGTTGCTTGCTAGTATCCTATTTAAGATTTTTGCATCTATATTCATTAGGGAGATTGGTCTATAGTTTTCTTTCTCTGTTTTTGACCTGCCTGGTTTTGGAATCAGTACCATGTTTGTGTCATAAAAGGAGTTTGGTAGAACTCCCTCTTTGCTTATTATGTCAAATAGTTTGTATAGTATTGGGATTAACTGTTCTCTGAATGTTTGATAGAATTCACTGGTGAATCCATCAGGCCCTGGGGATTTTTTCTTAGGAAGTTCTTTGATGGCCTGTTGGATTTCATTTTCTGATATGGGATTACTTAGGAATTCTATATCTTCTTCTGTTAGTCTAGGCAGTTTGTCTTTTTGTATACATTCATCCATATCACTTAAATTGGTGTATTTATTGCCATATAATTGGGCAAAGTAATTTTTAATGATTGCCTTAATTTCCTCTTCATCAGAGGTGATGTCCCCCTTTTCATCTTTGATGCTGTTAACTTGCTTTTCTTCCTTCCTTTTTTTAATTAGATTGACCAGTACTTTGTCTATTTTGTTTGTTTTTTCAAAGTACCAGCTTCTTGTCTTATTTATTAAATCAATAGTTCTATCACTTTCAATTTTATTAATTTCTCCCTTAATTTTTAGGATTTCTAGTTTGGCTTTCTGCTGGGGGGTTTTAACTTGGTCCCTTTCAAGTTTTTTTTATTTGCATTTCCAATTGATTGATCTCTGCTCTCTCTAGTTTGTTAATATATGCACTCAGGGATATGAATTTACCTCTGATTACCTCTTTGGCTGCATCCCAAAAGGTTAGAAAGGATGTCTCACCATTGTCATTTTCCTCAATGAAATTGTTAATTGTTTCTATGATTTCTTCTCTAACTAAACGATTTTGGAGTATGATATTGTTTAGTTTCCAATTAGTTTTTGATTTAGTTTTCCATGTACCATTACTGATCATTATTTTTATTGCTTTGTGGTCTGAAAAGGCTGCATTTATAATTTCTGCTTTTCTGCATTTGTGTGCTATGTTTCTGTGACCTAATGAATGGTCAATATTTCTGAATGTGCTGTGTGGTGCTGAGAAGAAGGTGTATTCCTTTTTATCCCTATTTATTTTTCTCCATGTCTATTAATTCTAATTTTTCTAAGATTTCATTCACTTCTTTTACCTCTTTCTTATTTATTTTTTATTTGATTTATCTAAATTTGATAATGGTTGGTTCAAGTCTCCCATTAATATAGTTTTACTGTCTATTTCTTCCTTCAATTCTCCTAGTTTCTCCATTAGAAATTTGGGTGCTATATTATTTGGTGCATACATGTTGATTAGTGATATTTCCTCATTATCTAAAGTCCCTTTTAACAAAATATAATTACCTTCCCAATCCCTTTTGATCAGGTCTATTTTTGCTTTGGCTTTATCAGATATCATGATTGCAACTCCTGCCTTCTTTCTGTCAGTTGAGGCCCAGAAGGTCTTACTCCATCCTTTAATTCTGACCTTGTGGGTGTCTACCCGCCTCATGTGTGTTTCTTGAAGACAACATATGGTAGGGTTTTGGATTCTAATCTATTCTGCTATTTGTCTACATTTTATGGGTGAGTTCATCCCATTCATGTTCAAAGTTATGACTGTCACTTGTGGACTCCCTGGCATTTTGATATCCTTCCCTAATTCTAACCTTTCATCTTCAGCTCTACCTTTTAGTCCAGTGATTTACTTTAATTCAGTCCCCCTTGTATTTCCCTTTCTACCCCCCTCCCTTCTTATTCCCTCCCTTATTTCCCCCTGTATTCTTTTTAAAAATTCCCCCCCTCTCCCTCCCTTGTACTGCTTCCCTCCCCACCAATCTGTTTTTTGCCCTTCTACTCCCCTATAGGGCGCAAATCTATTCTCTTCCCCAATGGATTGGATTGTTCTTCCCTCCTTGGGTCAGTTTCAGAGTATGTAAGAGTTGAGTATTTCCTATCTCCAACCTCTTTACCCTTCCAGTGTATTGATGTTCTCCCCCCCCCCCCCGCCATGAACTTCTTTGTGACATATAAATTTACCCCCATTTGTTTCTTTTCCCATTTCTTTTAGTCATAACCTCTTTTCTTTTTTAGCTTTAGTTATGTATATATATATACACATATATATATATACACATGTATATGTATTTATGCATGCATATATCTATATACCTATTTATGTCTTGTCCTTTCATCCTATACAGTTTGTCACTGTTCCCTCTGAGTGTAGTTCTTCCAGCTGCTTAGGTGATAGCAACAGTTTTTAAGAGTTGCCAATGACCTCTTTTCTTATAGGGATACATATCATTTTAACTTATTGAGTCTCTTTAAAAAATGTTGTTGTTGTTGTTGTTGTTGTTATTTTTCCCCTCTTTTTTAATTACTTTTTGATGATTCTCTTGAGTTCTGTGGTTGGACATCAAATTTTCTGTTCAGGTCTGGTCTTTTATTCATGAATGCTTGGAACTCTTCTGTTGTGTTAAATGACCATTCTTTCCCCTGTAAGAATATAGTCAGTTTTGATGGGTATTTTATTCTTGGCTATAGGCCTAGTTCCCTTGCTTTCTGGAATATCGTATTCCATGCCTTTCGGTCCTTCAGTGTGGATGCAGACAGATCCTGTGTTATCCTCACTGTGTTTCCATGGTATCTGAATGGCTTCTTCGTGGCAGCTTTTAATACCTGTTCTTTCATCTGATTGTTTTTGAATTTGGCTATAACATTTCTTGGTGTTGTCAGTTGGGGATTAAATACAGGGGGTGATCTGTGGATTATTTCAATCTCCACTTTCCCCTCTTGTTCTAGGATCTTGGGACAGTTTTCCTGGATAATTTCCTCTAGTATTATGTGTAGGCTTTTTCTTTTGTCGTGGTCTTCTGGTAGTCCAATTATTCTTAAATTGTCTCTTCTTGAACGATTTTCTAAATCGTCTGTTTTGTGAATGAGATGCTTCACATTTTCCTCAATTTTTTCATTCTTTTTGTTTTGTTTTATAGTGTCCTTGCCGCCTTGTTAGGTCACTTGATTCTAGTTGTTTTACTCTGGTTCTTAAAGATTGGATTTCATCTCTGGCTTTTTGGTTGTCTTTTTCCTTCTGGTCTGATTTTCTTTGAAGATTGTCTTTTATCCTCTTTATCTCCAATTTCATCTCCTTTGCCTCATCTTTCATCTCCTTTGCCTCATTTTCCAGCTGGATGATTTTGGCTTTCAGGACACTATTTTCTTGTTTTAGTTCAAGTGCCTCTGTTTCCAGATGACTTATCTTAATTTTTAAGGTCTTTTCCCAATTGTCTTCAGCCTCTCTTAGTTGTGTTTTGAGTTCCTCCACAGCCTGTATCCAATTTGCTGGGATTTCTGGTTTATCGTTTGCTGATCTCTCCTCCTCTGTTCCATTTGGTGAGTAGTAGCTGTCTATTGTAGTTTCTTTCTTCTGTTTCTGTTGTTTGTTCAAATTCACCCCTTTTTTCCTCCCTGTATTTGTCTGTGCTCTTGTTCCTCTCATTTTTTTTGTTTTTTGGGGACTTCTATCAGTCTCCCCTCTTGGAGCTTTAACAGTGGATCTCTTGGTGTGATCTCTGAGGGAGGATTGTTGGGGGGTTTGAGCTTTCCTGTCCTCTGGAGGCTTTTGATTGGCTTAAAGCCCAGCAGTCGATGAGGATGGATGGGGAGCTTGGGCTTCCCTGTGTTCTGGAGACTTTTGATGGGATTGAGTTCAGCTTAGTTGGGCTGGGTTTACTCTGAGTTTTATACTTCCTGGAAGGCTGGAGCAGATATGGAGGATCTCCAAAGCTCTGGCCAGGCTGCCAGGTCTATGCTCCTTCTAGGCTGCCATCTTAACTTAGCCTCTTGGTTTCTGTTTTTTCAAAAGACCCTGCTCTCTAAGGGGGGAGATGTGTGGCCTCTCTGGGCTCTGAGGGCTCCTGATGGGATTAGATTCAGCTGGTTCTTTCAGAAGACTCTGCTCTCTAAGGGGGGCGGGGTTGTGGCTTGCCTGGGCTCTGAGGGCTCCTGATGGGATCAGGTTCACCTGGTTTGGGGCAAATGAGCCCTGATGCAATAAGCTTCCTCCTCCTCAATCTGTGTTGAATGCCTGGAGACTGGCCGGGTTGTTTTCAAGGTAAGCCCTTCACTAGCCCTGAGATTTTTGTTCTTTCAGAAGCTCTGAGGGCTCCTGATGGGATTAGGTTCAGGTGGTGTGGGCAGAATGATCCTGGAGCCAAAAAAAGGAAGAAAAAATAAAGCAACAACCTCCTCTTCCACAGTCTGTGTTGAATGCCCAGAAACTGGCCCGGGTTACTTTCAAGGTAAGCCCTTTGGAACAACCCCTTTGCCAGCCCTGAGTTTTCTGTCCTTTCAGTAGCTCTGAGGGCTCCTGATGGGATTGGGTTCAGCTGGTGCCCTAAAGCTGGGACCTCCCTTGAGACTCATATGGAAGGACCCAGCCAGGGGGCTATAGGCTTCCCCCTTCTTTCTATGTTTCCCTGCCGTCTATGTTGGGCTCCCCGGAAACTGGCTCAGGTTGCTTTTCAGAGCCCTGAGGTTCCCGCTGCTACCATGGGCTCAGCACTCTGGGTTGGGGGGGGATGGGTCCTGGGACCTTCTTTCTGTCTACCCCTTATATCCGAGTGATCTAGGGTTCTGGCTTTTGGGGTGCAGTACCTTTTGATCCAGGTCCAGGAGGAGGTTTTCCCAGGTCTATCCTGTTGTTCAGCTTGAATTTCGAGGGCCTAGGAGCACTCTGTTTGAGATCGGAAAGAATGGTTTCCAAGATCTGAACTTTCGCTGCTTCTACGCTGCCATCTTGACCGGAAGTTTGAGAGCCGGCTTTGCATATTTTTAATGCACTGAAATAATTTGAACCAGAGAGCACAAAGTTTGATGACCTTCTTGGTATGGGTTCTGTTAGTTCCTCATGTAGATTTGGGTTTGTATAAAAGTGGATTGCTGCTAGATTCAGCTTTTATCAGTTAAATGGAACACCCTATTGTTTAAAAGTGGTAGAATTGCCATATTCCCTTTAGCATGGGTTCCCTGCCTTTGTTATTCCCCTACAAGCTGGGCTGGATGTTGTCAGATCCTGTTGTAAGAACCTGCTGTGCTCTTGAGGTAAAAGTCACATTGCTGTTGATAGTAATTTCTGAACTTCCCCCTTTCTCCATTCAAAGTCTAGAAGAGCCTCCTTATGTTATGCACACGTACCCTTTTTACTTGGGCTAGGATTTTCAAATTGAGACTGAGTAACAAAACTGCCAGTTGGTACCTGTCCCCTTCACACTCCCTGCTCTGTGGGTCTAGACATACCCCAATATGATCGGGGATCTCTTCCTACCCTCCACTTGTAAAGATTAAAATTTAGGAATATGGGGAGACTGAGGCAGGTAGAAATTAGTTTCTCTCTGCAAGGAGTATTATATTTTTTAGAGGTTTATTAAAGGTAAAAGATTAAAGAAAATACAGAATAAGAAAAAACACGTGCCTAGGCCAGATAACCTCACAACACGGACTAGACGCATCTCTGCTCCAAAACGGAAGTCCAAAAGAAGACCCAAAAACCTTTGCCACCAGCTTAAATCCTTCCTCGATCTCGGCCCACCTCAGAATTCCCGTGAGATTACAAAGCATTTTGGGGAAGTGGAACAAAGGCTTGTGGGGATTGTAGTACTGTATTCGAGTCTATCTTTTACACACTCCCACATATGTCTAGTCACTCTCTAATTGCTCAAGTGTTCTGTATTGCTTTCTTTTTCCAGTCTCTGGCCCCAGTGTCAGCAGATCTCTGGGTATAAAAGTAGAAGTAGAGTAGACAAAGGACTGACTGTGACTTTCTAGATTTTTCCATCATGATTTGGTCTGGTGAATTATATAGATTTATTTGGAAAAGTTGTGGATGGAAGTTCAGCTGCATTGGTTCCTTCTATTCCATCATCTTGATGCTTCTATTCCACCATCTTGCTGCTTCTATTCCCATCCCACAGCCCCACCCTAGACTTCATCACATATTATTCCCCTTTGCCTACTTGTTCTATATACATGAATTTCCCTTACCATCCTCTATCATTTTGGCTCCATGCCTCTTTCTCCCTTTCTCTTAGACTCATTATGTTGTTTCAAAGATTAGGTCATGCTCTTTCCCTCATTTCTATAGTTGTTGATTGTTCTTTGAAATTATTTCCTATCTACTTTGCATACCTAACTGCTTTGCAAATATTTAGTTTCTCTCAACAGAATGTAAGCTGACTAAAGACAAGGGCTATCCCCTTCTCTACTTCCCTCCCCATAAACCATACAATACCAGGTATATAAGTGTTTCATAAGTTTGTTGAGGAGTCAGGATGGCAGCATAGAGGCAGCAAATGATCAGACTTCTGAAAACTCTTCCTTACCTATTGCAAAACTAAATGTTCCTAGAAGACTGAAAATCAAACCTAACAGCAAGGAAGAGACAAGAAACCGTCCTGCTGATCTCAGCTTAAAAGGTATGCACCCAAAGGACAGAATTAGAGAACACTCCAGTTTAAGGGGAAGGAAAAAGGAAGGTCCAGGGACCTCTCCCCCACCTAGAGCTCTAAGCCTCCAGTGGCAGCTAGAACATCTTGGCAGGCAAAAGAGCTGGACTGGAGGGAGTAACTTGTGGGCAAAGCTGTGCCTGGCTCAGAGCATCTAACACAGGCAGTGAGGAAGCAGATAGAGGAGAAATGCAGAGCAGCAGAGTAATCCTGTTTTTTTAATCACACTCTTAACGGGGGAATGTAAAAAATGTCATTTAAATTGCAAAGTTTAGGTTCATTTTGAGAAGAATTTCAGGTAAAAAAGAAGCTGCCTCTCTGAATCCAGAACTGAACTGTTGGAGAAGCCACCATGAAGAAGCCTCCAGACCACAAGCTGCACAAAAATAAACTTTGGGTGTAGTTGATTGAACATTTATTTGTATGTATACTTTCATGCCAAAGGGGACTGCCCCCTAACTAGCTTTCTGTCAATGCGTCCAGCAATTATTGGTTTGTTCTTTTTTTTCTCTTATGCTCAAGTTATTGTAATCTTTAAATTGATTATGTATTTATGATCCTTTGGTGAAGGACTTCTATCCAGAGGATCAAATGGGGGGATGTAAAAATGGACTGGAATCCAGGACTTCAATCCCCACAAGCCTTTGCTCCACTTCCCCAAAATGCTTTGTAAGCTCACGCAATTCTGAGGTGGGCCAAGATCGAGGAAGGATTTAAGCTAATTGCAAAGGCTTTTGTGGTCTCCTTTTGGACTTCCATTTTGGAGCAGAGGCTTCTCTTCCATGATGTGAGGTTATCTTGTCTAGGCCTCTGGCCTAGGCATGTGTTTTTTTCTTATCCTGTATTTTCTTTAATTCTTAACCTTTAATAAACCTCTAAAAATTATAATACTCCTTGCAGAGAAAAATTCATTTCTACCTGCCTCAGTCTCCCCTAAATTTTAATCTTTAAAAAACTGTATAAGATGAAATACCAAGACATAAATATGTATATAGATATGTGTATATATAAATACATATAATATATATTATATATATACATATTTATATATATATATATTTATATACAACTAGAGCTAAAAAAGAGGTTAATATTAAAAGAAATGGGAAAAGAAACAAAAGGGGGTAAATTTATATGTCACAAAGAAGCTCATGGCAGGAGAGGGGAGAACATCAATACACTGGAAGGGTAAAGAAGTTGGAGAAAGGAAATACTCAACCCTTACCTGCATTGAAATTGACTCAAGAGGGAAGAACAATAAAATCAATTGGGGTAGAGAATTAATTTGTGCCCTATAGGGAAGAAGAAGGGTAACAGACTGGTGGGGAGGGAAGCAATACAAGGGAGGGAGAGGGTGGGGGGTAGTTTAAAAAGACTGTAGGGGGCAGCTGGGTAGCTCAGTGGATTGAAAGCCAGGCCCAGAGATGGGAAGTCCTAGGTTCAAATCTTGCCTCAGACACTTCCCAGCTGTGTGACCCTAGTCAAGTCACTTGATCCCCATTGCCTAGCCCTTACCACTCTTCTGCCATGGAGCCAATACATAGTATTGACTCCAAGACAGAAGGTAAGTGTTTAAAGACTGTAAAGAAAATAAGGGGGAAATAAGAAGGGAGGGAGTGGAAAGGGAAGTAAAATAAGGGTGAGAATTAGGGGGACTGATTAAAAACAAAACATTGGTATAGAAGGAAATAGTGAAAGAAGAAAAGGCAGGATTAGGAGTAGAATTCAAAATGCTGGGAAATACATAGCTGGTAATCATAACTCTGAATGTGAATGGAATGAACACACCCATAAAATGCAAGCGAATAGGAGAGTGGATCAGAATCCAAAACCCTTCCATAAAGGTAGATATACATAGGGTAAAAGTAAGAGAATGGAGCCAAATCTATTTGGCATCTACTGATAAAGAGAACACAGGAGTCTCAATCATGATATCTGGTGAAGCCAAAGTAAAAATAGATCTAGTTAAAAGAGATAGGAAAGGTAATTACATTCTGATAAAAAGCAGCATAGACAATGAGGAAATATCAGTACTCAACATGTATGCACCAAATAGCATAGCATCCATATTTCTAAAGGAGAAACTAGTGGAACTCAAATGAAATAGATAGAAAAACTATACTAGTGGGAGACCTGAACCTTCCCCTATCAGTACTAGATAAATTGAATGAAAAAATAAATAAATAAGAAAGAGATAAGAGAAGTGAATGAAATCTTAGAAAAATTAGAGTTAGTAGATATGTGGAGAAAAATAAATAGGGATAAAAAGGAATACACCTTCTTTTTTAGCAGCACATGGTATATTTACATTGATTGACCATGTGTTAGGGAATAAAAACATTGCAAACAGGTACAAAAGAGCAAAAATAATAAATACAACCTTCTCAGATCAATATGAAATAAAAATAGCAATTAGTAAGGGAAGATGGAGAGGAAAATCTAAAATTAATTGGAAATTAAATAATGTGATTCTCCAAAATTGGTTAAAGAACAAATCATAGAAAGAATTAATAACTTTATTGAAGAAAATGACAATGATGAGACATCCTTTCAAACCTTTTGGGATGCAGCCAAAGCGGTAATCAGAGGTAAATTCATATCCCTGAGTGCATATATAAACAAACTAGGGAGAGCAGAGATCAATCAATTGGAAATACAAATTAAAAAAGTAGAAAGTGAACAAATTAAAAGTCTTCAGATGGAGACTAAATTAGAAATCCTAAAAAACCAAAGGAGAAATTAATAAAACTGCAAGTCAAACAACTATTGATTAATAAATAAGACTAGAGGGTGGTACTTTGAAAAAACAAATAAAATAGACAAAGTACTAGTCAATCTAATTTAAAAAAGGAAAGAAGAAAACCAAATTAATAGTATTCAAGGGAGATGAAAAGGGAGACCTCACTTCTAATGAAGAGGATATTAAGGCAATCATTACAAATTATTATGCCCAATTACATGGCAATAAATATGGCAATCTAGGTGATATGGAGGAATATTTACAAAAATATAAATTGTGTAGGCTAACAGAGGAAGAAATAGAAAACCTAAACAACCCCATATCAGAAAAAGAAAACAAACAATCCATCAAAAAACTCCCTAAGAAAAAAGTCCCCTGGTTCAGATGGATTCACAAATGAATTCTATCAAACATTCAAAGAACAACTAATCCCAATATTATACAAACTATTTGACAGAATAAGCAAAGAATGAGTTCTACCAAATTCCTATTATGATACAAGTATGGTACTGATTCCAAAGTCAGGCAAGTCAAAAACAGAGAAAGAAAACTACAGACCAATCTCCTTAATGAATATAGATTCAAAAATTTTCAATAGGATACTAGCAAAAAGGCTCTAGCAAGTGATCATGTGGGTTATTCACTATGAACAGGTAGGATTCATTCCAGGAATGCAAGGATGGTACCATATTAGGAAAACCATCCACATAATTGACCATATTAATAAGTAAACTTACAAAAAGCACATGATTATCTCAATAGATGCAGAAAAAGACTTTGACAAAATACAACCATATTCCTATTGAAAACACTAGAAAGCATAGGAATAGAAGGGTCTTTCCTAAAAATAAGGAACAGTATATATTTAAAACCATCATCAAATGTCATCTGCAATGGGGACAAACTAGAAACCTTACCAATAAGATTAGGAGTGAAATGAGGATGCCCATTATCACCTCTATTATTTAACAGTATATTAGAGACACTAGCTGTAGCAAGTAGTGAAGAAAAAGATATTTGAAGGAATTAAAATAGGCAATGAGGTTATCTCTCTTTACAGATGATATGATAGTTTACAAAACACTCTCGGCACAATTAAAACTAGATCTAAACAATGGGGGAAACATTGACTGCTCATTGGTAGGATGAGCTAACATAGTAAAAAAGACCATCCTACCCAAATTAATTTACTTATTTAGTGCCATACCCATTGAACCACCAAAAAACTTTTTTACTGAGTTAGAAAAAATCCAGGGAAATCATGAAAAAAAATGCAAAGGAAGGAGGGCTTGCAGTCCCAGATCTCAAACTCTATTATAAAGCAGTGGTCATCAAAACAATTTGATACTGGCTAAGAGACAGAAAGGAGGATCAGTGGAATAGACTTGGGGTAAGTGACCTCAGCAAGACAGTCTATGACAAGCCCAAAGATAGCAGCTTTTGGGACCAAAAACCACTATTTGATAAAAACTGCTGGGAAAATTGGAAGACATTATGGGAGAGATTAGGTTTGGATCAACATCTCACATCCTACACCAAGATAAATTCAGAATGGGTGAATGACTTAAACATAAAGAAGGAAACTATAAGCAAATTAAGTGAACACATAATAGTATACATGTCAGATCTTTGGGAAAGGAAAGTCCTTAAAACCAAGCAAGAGCTAGGAAAAAATCACAAAATGTAAAATCAACAATTTTGATTACATCAAATTAAAAAGGTTTTGTATAAACAAAAATCAATGCAAGCAAAATTAGAAGGGAAGCAACAAATTGGGAAACAATCTTCATAACAAAAACCTTCAACAAAGGTTTAATTACTCAAATTTACAAAGAGCTAAATCAATTGTACAAAAAATCAAGCCATTCTTCAATTGATAAATGGGCAAGAAACATGAATAGGCACTTTTAAATTAAAGAAATCAAAACTATTAATAAGCACATGAAAAAGTGTTCTAAATCTCTTATAATCAGAGAAATGCAAATCAAAACAACTCTGAGTTATCACCCTACACCTAGCAGATTGGCTTACATGACATCAATGGAAAGTAATGAACACTGGAGGGAATGTGGCTATGTTGGGACGTTAATTCATTGCTTGTGGAGTTGTGAATTGATCTAACTATTCTGGAGGACAATTTGGAACTATGCCCAAATGGTGCTAAAAGACTGTCTGCCCTTTGATCCAGCCATAGCACTGCTGGGTTTGTACCCCAAAGAGATAAAAAGGAAAAAGACATGTACAAAAATATTCATAGCTGTGCTCTTTGTGGTGGCAAAAATTAGAAAATGAGGAGATGCCCTTCAATTGGGGAATGAGTGAACAAATTGTGGTATATGTTGGTGATACAATACTATTGTGCTCAAAGGAATAATATGGTGGAGGAATTCCATGAGAACTGGAACAACCTCCAGGAAGTGATGCAGAGCAAAAGGAACAGAACTCGGAGAACATTGTACACAGAGACCAATACACTGTAGTACAAATGAATGTAATTGACTTGTCCATTAGTGGCAATTCAGTAATCATGAATGACTTGGAGGAATCTATGAGAAAAAAATATTATCCACATTCAGAGGAAAACTGTGGGAGTAGAAACACAAAAGAAAAGGAATTGCTTTTTGCATGGGTTGAGGGAATATGGCTTGGGACATAGACTCTAAATGAACATTCTAATGCAAACACAAAGAACATGGTACTGATCAAGGACACATGTAATACCCAATGAAATTGCCCGTCTGCTGCAGGAAGGGTGGGGTGAGGGGAAGGATGGAAATAATGTAATTCTTGTAACAAAGGAATAATGTTCTAAATTTACTAAATAAATTAATTTTAAAAATAAAAGTTTGTCGAATGAATAAACTAATGTACTCAACTTTTAATATAGGAATGGATGTTTGTTGCATGACAGCTGATTCTAAAATATATTTATTGCTGTAGTGTTTTTATATATCTCTCATTTGACTCATAAAATAATCCTATGATATAGATATTATAGGTATTAATCTCATTATGTTCAATACTGAAATGAATCTGTGATCTCACCTATATGGATAATCTCTTTAATGATGCATATTGTAGCCTATTCTTGCCTATCCATTTTATGTGAGTTTGCCCATATTTTACCATAAATTCGCTATTGCAATGTGTTCAACTTACTGGGGGCTTCATTCAATTTCTTTTGAGATTGAGAGGGCACCAGTGGAGTACTCAAGTTGTCGATTTGTGGTTCGTTGTTGTCTCCACATGACTAATAGTCATCTTCTCTCTGTTTCTTATTTCATTGATAATGCTTATTCGTGTCCTTTGCAGGCCTTCATTGATTATCACCATCTGCCACTAATGTCCTTACTGATATCTACCATGTATCTCTCTACTGCCTTTTGTGAGACATTATTTATAATTCTTTGATGGCATTCTTATCGTGAAGTTACTTTCTTAAGGTCTTGTAGTCTATAAGTAACAGACCCAAGATTCCGACCTGCATCTTCCAATTCTAACTCCAATACCTATAGTACTGTAGAACCTTGCCATCTGCAGAAACATTTTTAATTGCCAATATCTTTTTGTTAACAAGTGTCAAAATATTAAATTGAATATTTCCCATTGTTCCCCTAGCAAGTGAATTATACTTCTTAAACATCCTTCACCCCACTTCCTATTCCATGAGTCAAGGATTTTCCTAAATGCTAACATCATCTTATATGGTACTATACCTTTTGTAGTGTTTCCATCACTTCAGACTAAGGATATTCTATTCTTAATTTACCAAGCCCAGGGATATCAGTTGGGCCTGAAGAAAGAGTGAAATGGATTGTGGGTTTGGGTTTGGATTTTTTCTTGGTTTATGTTTCATTCTACACATTTGTGTCCTACATGTGGCTCTTTTCCTCTCCCTTTTTCATGCTTTAATAATAAGTATTTTTACTCAATGACCCAGAAAAGGTTATACTATTAGAAATGTTTTCAGGACAAAGAGAGGAGGAATTTATTTTTTGTATTTTTATATTTCTTCTGGAGGTCAAGAAAATATTAGAAGGTGAGAATTTGTTGACTTTAATGAACTAAATGGCTCTTTTTCTCTCCTCATAAAGTCCAACTAAAATGGAAAACTCCTAGGGTGTGCAGTTTCTCAGAAATAACTAGGTAAAAACCTTTCTCCTCTACCAGGAAGAGGGCTTACCTTTCTGCATGCAAACAAGAGGGTGTGGCCCATCAGAAACATTACATGATATAAATGATTAAAATACATGATGAGTCATATTTCTTTGTGATTTTGGAGAAGATTATGTGTAGAAGCCCTTTATACCTTAGATAATGTAAATATCAATGTCTTAGATGGTATGAATAAATAAAAGTAACTTTACTATATGTCCTATGTAGTCTTCATAATTCGTGCATTTTTTTTTTGGTTGGAAGCTGGGAAGTCATTGTTCGATGCACAGATTTCCATCAAATGTATTTCATACAGTTTTTCATAAATTCTTTCAACTTACTCTTCAAAGCACATGGTACTAAAAAATAATTAAAATCAACAAGTTGGTATTCAATAAGTATAGTGATTCAACACAAATATATGATCTAGATAAATGGTCAAAACATAAGAGGTCTCAAAAAAAGAAAAATGCAAATGATCAAAAATCATGAAAAATATTCTGGTAATTATAGTGATAAATAACAATTAAAACAACCATGAATTTTATCTCTGATCCCTCATATTAGTAAAGAATATAAACAAAAGATAAGTTAGAGAGATGGCAAGAAGACAATGGCACCAGATATTATTAGACTAATACAGAATTGGTACAACCATTGTGGAAAATAATTTGGATTAATATGGGAAATATTCTATTTTTAAAGTGCTTAAACAGCTAATTACCTTTAATTGAGAAATCACAGTACTGTGTGAATATCATATAAAGAGGACAAAGAGGGGTGTAATTGAAAATCTGTTACCCTAAAAACTACATTTCCCAGGAGCCCACTGACTTCTGTCCTTATGTACTTCCTATAGAAAAGGATATGTTAAATGGGGTTCCTGGTCTATGACTCTTTGTTGAGACTGTGGTATTAAGTTGGGGTTTTGAACACATTGATTAGCCATGGGCACATGGTTTTTATTTTGTTACCTTTTTATTACTTTATTTCTAAATAATAAATACTATATTTTTATTTTTATTATTTGAGATTAATTTTAATTTTTACAGGGGAAAGCAAGGAAGGAAGTAATGGAGAGAGACAGAGGGAGGAAAGGAGGAAAATAAGAAGTTAAGGAAAGAAGAAGGGAAAGGGAGAAATATGGAGGGAGAGAAGAAGAAAGAAGGAGGAAAAAGAAAAAGAAGGAAAGAGAAAGAGAAAAAGAAGGAGAAATAAAGAAAGAGAAAAAGATATGTACATAATAGAATACTATTTTCCATAAGAAACAATGAATACAAAGAGAGACATAGAAAAGACAAGTATGAGGTAATATAGAGAAAAATAAATAGAACTAAGAGAACAATATAATAATGACTACAATGTATTATTAATAAAAATACCAAAAAGCATCCAAAGTAATTGATTATAATGACCAGTTTCTGTTCCAAAGAAGAAATGATGAAACATTCCTCTTGGTAAAGAGGTAGAGGACAACAAATGCAGAATATTGCTTTTCTATCAGATATACTATGTATATTAATTGGTTTTAATTTTGTTTTTCTCTATTACTTGGTAAGAGTCAATGGAGTGGTGAAGTCTTATCAAGAATGTGTGAAACAAAAATAAAAGGCCTTAAAATACACCTTTAATGGTACTATATTATCTATTGGCCAAATTTGAAAGCATTTAGGATGACTTTCTATTCTTTCTAAAGTCTGGCATTAACCACTTTTTTTCCAAATGTATAGTATACCACTTCTTCAAAATGTTTTTTTCTAACTTGCTAAAAATAACTACTTACTATTGGATCCTGTTATCCTTGTCCTTTCCTGGCTCTATATATTTGTCTATACTGTTCCCTCTTCCTGTGTCACCTTAATTTATTATTAGGCACTTCTCAATGTGGCATGTATTATTTAAAATTCCTTATAAACTTACAATAATTCTATTCTTAGAAGTATAGAGATAAACTGATTTATACATATACCCACAGTTTGAATGTAAACTTCCTAACAAGGAGTTTGGGGTTTGGAATCCCAGTTCTGTACTAGGAAAGGTCACTTGAAGAAGATAGTATAAGGACTGAGTCACCTATGGGTTTGGAGTTTTGCATTAACTAGTATAAAATCACCCAGATATATTCATTCACTGAATTTAAAAAAAAGCACAATGAAGAGGAAAAAAGTTAGGAATTATAAGGACTCTCCACTGCAACCCTATTCCTCAAGTCTGTTTTGTCTCTCAACATTCCTGATATCACAGTAAATACTTGCAATAAACACACACACACACACACACACACACACACACACACACACACACTCACACACACTAAAATGTCCCTCTGGCCATTTAGAGGTTGTCTCTCCTATGATCTTGAAGAATAAAAAGAACATATCATGGCAATAGGTCATGCTCATGGACAATCACCAGTTCTCACTTTTCCGTCCCCGATTTTTTCTGAAAAGTCCTTCAATCCACTCCCACAGTGGATTAAAAAGTCCACTAGTCCTGATTTTGGGTTAGCTTCCTTTTTTTTCCCCCAAGTTGGGATGAATTGTAACTCCCAGAGATAATGGCTGTCAGCCAAAGCCAGGCTAAATTAGGTCATTAAGTAAGTAAACACTGAGGATGGAACAAAAAAGCAAATATAATCCTGTCTTTGAGAAGCTTACAATCTAACAAGGAAGACAAAATGTTAATAACTATGTCCAAACAAGATACATACAAAATAAATTGGAGATAGTCTTAGAGGGAAGGCATTAAAATTAAGACAAGTTTGGAATGGCTTCCTATGAAAGGGAGAGTTTTAATTGAGACTTGAAGCCAAAGTCATATGAAGAAGCCAGGAGATGAAGTTGAGGAAAGAGAATATTCCAAGCATGGAAGAGAGCCAGTGAAAATGCAGAGTATCTTGTATGAGGAATAGTGAGAAGGCCAATGTTACTGGGTCAACCAAGTATTACCAGAGAGCCACATTTGGCTTACTCTCCACTTTTTTCTTTTTTTTAAATAGGGGTCTTTGAGCTAGAAATGTTTTTTTTTTAACTCTTACCTTTCATCTTAAAATCACCACTATGTATTTGTCCCAAGGCAGATGAGCACTAATGGTTAGGAAATGGGAGTTAAGAGACTTGCTCAGTCACATAGCTAGGAAGTATCCAGAGTCAAATTTGAGCCCAGGACCTCTTGTTATCAGACCTGGTTCTCTATCCAGTGAGCCACATAGAAAAAAAGTTTTTATTTTTTAAAATAAATCTTTATTATATTTTAAAATTCATAAAACATTTAGCTCCCATTTCTACCAAAACAGATATTGTCTAGTTTGAACCCATTGGCTGTGGTTTCCCAGTCTTGTCATAGAATATTTGGAGGGGATCTGGAATGGGTTTCTTTTTTTGTTCTCCTCTTTCATACATCTAATTTCTATCAATTCTTTAGAGCACATGTCCAGAAAGTATTTCATGAACTTCTCCAGTTAATGTCCTTTCCCCCAAACACATTATAATGTGCTTTTATTTCTCAAATGTGCTTAGAGTTTCTTCTTTTGTATGTAACATAAGCTACCCTGGCCTCCACTGCCTGAAGTTCAGGTAGTTTACATTTCTCTCTTCTTCCAGGGTTCTTTGCTAACATTAGGGGTATTTGAGGGTGTCTAGGATCTTTATAGATATATTCAGCCCCTCATTAAGGGTGTTCCCTCAATTATAAAGGGTGTTTCCCTGAGTCTCAGTTCTATTTAGGAAAATAGTATCAGATTAGCTTTTGTATAGAAAATAGTAAATACTTAAGAAAATATAATCACTAATATACAAACCTACTCTCCCATCAAGTAGAAAGCCCTTTACCCCTCCCATTTTGTGACATTTCAGTTTTGGGGAAAGGAAAAATACTAAATTCATAGTTTAAATTTATTCACATAGAGAATACCGGTTTCAAGTCCAAAACCCACCTGGTGCTCAAGTTCCAGGAACTTTGGTTTCTTAGAGCTCATCTGACTAGTTGTATCACCCCATTGCAATCTAGACTCCAACATATTGCACTCTAATTCCCACTCTTGTGAAGATCAGCTCCGGATCAGTCCCATTCCTTGGAGAATCCTTCCCCTCTCACCAATTCAGTTCAATGTCCTTATCCTCTGGACAGGACAGATAAGAGTTGTCCAGAAAAGAGGAGCAGAAAGGGTGGTGGTAGGAAAGAGAATGAATGACTCAGATCAGTTTTAAAGATGCAAGCATCCATTAGTAGTATATCACTCTTTTTCCCCTGCTACATATTAGGTTATAGTAGGCTCCATGTTAGGCAAACTAGGCATATTCAAAAGGCCCTTCGATAGTTTCTCCATATTAGAACTAGGCATGCCCAAAGAGAAAAGGATTATATGTATGCCTATGTCAAATCTACTGCTAGACTATAAGGTTCAGCAGGGCATGGACTTTGTCTTATCTAAATTGGGCATCTCCCCAAGAATCAAAAACATTAACATGTAAGAATAGATAGTAAGACATGTCTTTTGAATATTTTATTTAACTTTTTCTCCATTCAAATTTTGTAATCTATCCCCCCAAAAAATCTTTAAAAACTCATTTCTTCTTTTAATTTCTTTAACTACTTTAATGCCTTTCTTCCCCTTTAAAAAAGGACATTGAGACCTCCGGGTTAACATGGCTCCAATCTAGACGTGAATTGCTTCCTCTCCCCAGTATCGAATGAAATAAACTACCTCAAAAGAGCATAAAAATAACCTTTGGAAGAACAGAGGGACTCTCCAGTATCCCACATAAATGAAGCTATGTGGGGTTTGAACATTTCCACACTATAAGGAGGAGGAAAAGCTTGCATAGAAACGTGAACTGAGCCAAAAAAGGTCACAGACCTGAAAAACAGAGGAAGAAGAGACAACGTGAGAATTATTGTCCTGCCCGAAAAACCAGAGATAAAAAAAAAAAACCTTGATGCTATACTACAGGAGATTATAGGAGAAAATTGCCCACATGTTCTGGAGCAAGGGGGCAAAATAGAAATAGAAAGGTTTCATAGAAAAACCTCTATACTAAATCCCCAAAAGACAAACCCCAGGAATGTAATCGCCAAATTCAAGAGCTTCCAAGAAAAGGAGAAAATCCTACAAGAAGCCAAGAAGAGGAGCTTCAGATATAGGGGGGCTCCCATAAGGATCACACTAAGAGACCGCAAAGCATGGAACATGATATTTAGAAAGGCAAGAGAGCTGGGTCTCCAACCAAGAATCAACTACCCAGCAAAACTGACTATATACTTCCAGGGGAAAATGGTCATTCAACAAAATAGAAGATTTCCAAGCATTTGCTAAGAAAAGACCAGAGCTCTGTGGAAAGTTCAATATCCAAGCACAGAAAGCAAGAGAAACATGAAAAGGTAAATATGAAAGAAAGGGAAAAGGAGATAAATCTTATCTTTTTCTTTAAGTCAAACTCTCTTCTATAAGGACTACATTTACATCAAATTATATATATTAATATGTGGGGAAAATGTATTGTGTAACTCTCAAAAATTGAATGCACCATAAGAGTAGTTAGAAGAATCATAGATAGGGAAAGATTGGGGCATCAAGAAGACTTTGTGAAAGGGGGCAAAGAAAGGAAAAGGGAGGGGGGTAAGCATAGAAAATACTAAGACTTACTTCAAGAAACGGGGGTGGGGGACTAAAGAGAATAATCTTTCCCATACAAAGATACATATGGGAAAGGGAGGGGAAGATCTCTCATATGAGAAGGAGAGGAAGAGAGTAGGAAGTGGTATTACTTAAACTTTACTCTCAGTGAAATCAACTCTGAGAGGGAAGAACATCTAGATCGAGTGGGATCTTTATTTCTATCTTATCCAACAGGGTAAGAAAGAGAGGGAAATTAAGGAGGGGGAGGGGGGAGGGAATATAAAAAGGGAGGGGAGGAAAGGGGGGAGGGGGAGGGAGCATAAAAAGGGAGGAGCTAGAAAGGGAAGTATATTAAGGGAGGGGAATAGGGGGGCTGACGTAAAGTAAATCACTGGTTCAAAAGGATATAGCTAAAGAAGAAAGGTCAGAACTAGGGGAAGATATCAAAATGCAGGGAATCCACAAGTGACAATCATAACTTTGAAAGTGAATGGGATGAACTCACCCATAAAACGTAGACAAATAGAAGATTGGATTAGAACCCAAAACCCTACCATATGTTGTCTTCGAGAAACACATATGAGGTGAGTTGATACTCACAAGGTTAGAATTAAAAGATGGAGTAAGACCTTTTGGGCCTCACCTGACAGAAAGAAGGCAGGAATTGTAATCATGATATCTGACAAAGCCAAAGCACAAATAGATCTAATAAAAAGGGATAGGGAAGGTAAATATAATCTGTTAAAAGACAATGAGGAAATATCACTAATCAACATGTATGCACCAAACGGAATAGCATCCAAATTTCTATTGGAGAAACTAGGAGAATTGACGGAGGAAATAGACAGTAAAACCATATTAGTGGGAGACTTGAACGAACCACTATCAAATTTAGATAAATCAAAGCAAAAAATTAATAAGAAAGAGGTAAAAGAGGTGAATGAAATCTTAGAAAAATTAGAGTTAATAGACATATGGAGAAAAATAAATGAGGACAAAAAAGGAATACACCTTTTTCTAAGCACCACATGGCACATTCACAAAAATAGATCATACACTAGGTCACAGAAACATGGCACTCAAGTGCAGAAAAATAGAAATAATAAATACAACCTTTTCAGATCATAAATCAATAAAAAATATTGATCAGTAAGGGTACATGGAGAGCCAAATCAAAAATTAATTGGAAATTAAATAATATGATACTTCAAAATCGGTTATTTAGAGAAGACATCATAGAAATAATTAATAATTTCATTGAGGAAAATGACAATGGTGAGACATCCTTTCAAACCTTATGGGATGCAGCCAAAGCAATACTTAGAGGAAAATTCATATCCCTGAGTGCATATATTAACAAATTAGGGAGGGCAGAGTTCAATGAATTGGAAATGCAAATCAAAAAACTTGAAAATGAAAAAATTAAAACCCCCCAGAAGAAAACCAAACTAGAGATATTAAAAATTAAGGGAGAAATTAATAAAATTGAAAGTGATAGGACTATTGCACTAATAAACAAGACTAGAAGCTGGTACTTTGAAAAAAAAGACAAAATAGACAAAGTACTGGTCAATCTAATTAAAAAAGGAAAGAAGAAAGGCAAATTAACAGCATCAAGAATGAAAAGTGGGACCTCACCTCCAATGAAGAGGAAATTAAGGCAATCATTAAAAACTACTTTGCCCAACTATATGGCAACAAATATACCAACGTAGGTGATATGGATGAATATTTACAAAAATATGAATTGCCTAGACTAACAGAAGAAGAAATAGATTTCTTAAATAATCCCATTTCAGAAACAGAAATCCAACAGGCCATCAAAGAACTTCCTAAGAAAAAATCCCCAGGGCCTGATGGATTCACCAGTGAATTCAATCAAACATTCAAAGAACAGCTAACCCCAAAACTATACAAACTATCTGACATAATAAGCAAAGAGGGAGTTCTTCCAAATTCCTTTTATGACACAAACATGGTTCTGATCCCAAAGTCAGGCAGACCAAAAACAGAGAAAGAAAATCATAGATCAATCTCCCTAATGAATATAGATACAAAAATCTTAAATTAAATCTTAAATACTAGCAAAAAGACTTCAGCAGTGATCAGAAGGTTCATCCACCGTGATCAAGTAGGATTTATACCAGGGATGCAGGGCTGGTTCAATATTAGGAAAAGCATCCACGTAATTGACCATATCAACAAGCAAACCAACAAAAATCACATGGTTATTTCAATAGATGCAGAAAAAGCCTTTGATAAAATATAACACCCATTCCTATTAAAAACACTAGAAAGCATAGGAATAGAAGGGTCTTTCCTAAAAATAATAAACATTACATATCTAAAACCATCAACTAATATCATCTGCAATGGGGATAAACTAGATGCATTCCCAATAAGATCAGGAGTGAAACAAGGATGCCCATTATCACTTCTATTATTTGTCATTGTACTAGAAACACTAGCAGTAGCAATGACAGAAGAAAAAGAAATTGAAAGCATTAAAATAGGCAAGGAGGAGACCAAGTTATCACTCTTTGTGGATGACATGATGGTCTACTTAAAGAATCCTAAGATTCAACCAAAAAGTTAATCAAAATAATCAACAACTTTAGCAAAGTTGCAGGATACAAAATAAACCCACATAAGTCATCAGCATTTCTGTATATTTTCAACACAGCTCAGCAGCAAGAACTAGAAAGAGAAATCCCAGTCAAAATCATCTTAGCAAAATAAAATACTTAAGAATCTATCTCCCAAAACAAACAGAGGAACTATATGAACCCAACTAAAAAACACTCTCCACACAACTAAAATTAGACTTGAACAATTGGAAGAACATTAACTGCTCATGGATAGGACGAGCCAATATAATAAAAATGACCATCCTACCCAAACTGATCTACCTATTTAGTGCTATACCCATTGAACTTCCAAAAAAATTTTTTTTACTGAATTAGAAAAAAACATAACAAAGTTCATTTGGATGGACAAAGGATCAAGGATATCCAGGGAAATAATGAAAAAAAAATACAAAGGAAGGTGGTCTTGCAGTCCCAGATCTCAAACTATACTATAAAGCAGTGGTCATCAAAACAATTTGGTACTGGCTAAGAGACAGAAAGGAGGATCAATGGAATAATCTGGGGACAAGCGACCTCAGCAAGACAGTCTATGACAAAACCAAAGACCCCAGCTTTTGGGACAAAATTCAGTATTTGATAAAAACTGCTGGGAAAATTGGAGGACAGTGTGGGAAAGATTAGGTTTGGATCAACACCTCACACCCTACACCAAGATAAATTCAAAATGGGTGATTGACTTGAACATAAAGAAGGAAACTATAAGAAAATTAGGTAAATACAGAATAGTATACATGTCAGACTTTTGGGAAGGGAAAGCTTTTAAAACCAAGCAAGACTTAGAAAGAGGCACAAAATACAAAATAAATAATTTGGAATACATCAAATTAAAAAGTTTTTGTACAAACAAAACCAATGTAACTAAAATCAGAAGGAAAGCAATAAATTGGGAAGCAATCTTCATAAAAACCTTTGACAAAGGTTTAATTACTCAAATTTACAAAGAACTAAATCAATTGTACAAAAAATCAAGCCATTTTCCAATTGATAAAAGGGACATGAACAGGCAGTTCTCAGCCAAAGAAATCAAAACTATTAATAAGCACATGAAAAAGTGTTCTACATCTCTTATAATCAGAGAGATGCAAATCAAAACAACTCTGAGGTATCATCTCACACCTAGCAGATTGGCTAACATGACAGCTATGGAAAGTAATGAATGCTGGAGGGTATGAGGCAAAGTAGGGACACTAATTCATTGCTGGTGGAGTTGTGAATGGATCCAACTATTCTGGAGGGCAATTTGGAACTATGCCCAAAGGGTGATAAAAGAATGTCTACCCTTTGATCCAGCCATAGCACTGCTGGGTTTGTACCCCAACGAGATAATAAGGAAAAAAAAAAACTTGTTCAAGAATATTCATAGCTGCACTGTTTGTGGTGGCCAAAAATTGGAAAATGAGGGGATGCTCTTCAATTATGGAATGAGTGAACAAATTGTGGTTTATGTTGGTGATGGAATACTATTGTGCTAAAAGGAATAATAAAGTGGAGGAATTTTATGGAGTCTGGAACAACCTCCAGGAAGTGATGCAGAGCGAAAGGAGCAGAACCAGGAAATCATTATACAGAGAGACTGATACACTGTGCTACAATCGAAGGTAATGGACTTCTACATTAGGGACAATGCAATGTCCCTGAACAATCTGCAGGAATCTAAAAAACACTATCCACAAGTAGAGGATAAACTGTGAGAGTAAAAACACCAAAGAAAAGCAACTGCTTTACTACAGGGGTTGAGGGGTTATGACTGAGGAGAGACTCTAAATGAACACTCTAGAGCAAATCCCAACAACATGGAAATGGGTTCGAGTCAAGAACACATGTGATACCCAGTGGAATCATGTGCTGGCTATTGGAGAGGTGGTGGGGGGGGTGAGGGGAGAGAAAATGATTTTTATTTCTAATGAATAATGTTTGGAAATGACCAAATAAAATAATGTTTTTAAAAAAAAGGATATTGACTGCAAAAGATGTACTTTTTAAACCTTTACCTTCTGTCTTAAAATCAATATCAGGCATCATTTCCAAGACAGAAGAGTGGAAATACTAAGAAATTGGGGGGTATTTTACTTACCCAGGGCCACAAAGCTAGGAAATGTTTGAGGTCAGATTTGATTCCAGGGCCTCTTGTTTCTAAGCCTGGTTCTCCTATCCATTCAGTCACCTAGCTGTCCCAAGATATGTTTTTTAAACTAGCATTGATTTAGTTCTAATTCTTTATCACTCACCAAATACTGTCATCATTCTCCTTGACTCGATAGCAGTATTGATGATCTTACTGTACTTTCCACATCAGTACAAATGATGAATCTCTCTTGTTTTATTGACTCACAAGCATAATTCCATATCAGACTTCAGCATTACTCAGAATAGTAAAAGTTTCTTTTCCACCACCTGAAATAGCTTGGGTTATGACCTTGGGATACTTATTGAACTTTTCTTTGCCTTGCCTCTATTTTCTTACCTTTAAGTCATTTCTCAGCAATGGACAAAATAACAAAGTGCAAACACAAAAATGGGAGTGACATAAAAATGCTAAATTGAGAAGAAACTTAATAAAATTCAGAAAACTAGGTCTTCAACCTTCTTGAAAGTATGAAGTCACTCATTACCTTGGGGATTAGGTATGAAGAATAGAAGAGAAAGAAAGGAGAGTACTTAATATTCCATTCTCACTCACCTATGTGCAGTTGGAGTTCCTTGAACTGTGTTGCCTCAGGAAAAAAAGAGAGCTAGAGAAGGAAAGACGTTGGCATTTGCAAAAAAAAAAAAAAAACTAAATTATTCTTTGTCTCTTATGTACATCAAAGTAAAGACTCTGCTCTACTCTAGTCAAAACCCACTAGAATATGTCATGAAAGAAAAATTGACTCTGGTGCTATGAAAGACTGTTTCTGCTGCTCTAATATTTGACACTTTAGGCATAAATAATGAACAGTGGAATTCAGTGAGTAGGCAGAGCACCTTTAATAATACATAAATAAAATCTTCAGCAGCTGTGTGCTAGGCACACAGCAGTTAGGTCTTTGAACCACATCCACATCTGCACTTCACTTTTTTCCAGGTCATCTTGCTTACTGTTCCACTGAGTTAGAGGAGGTACATAATAAAATAATAATGACAATAATTATAACAACAACAATACTAAGCAGTGAGTGTAGAAGCATTTTCATAGTACTTTAAGGTTTGTGAAGCACTGCATATAAATTGTGTCATTTGGTTCTCACAACAACTATGCTACATTTATATATACATGCTATAATTACATCCACTTTACAATGAAGGAAAGTTACAGGATAGAAGTTAAATGACTTGCTCAGTGTCATGCAGCTAGTATTTAAGGCTAGACTTGAATTCAGGTCTTCCTTGCTCCAGCAGTTTTGCCTCTTGCACAATATGAAGAAAGGCATAGTGGATAATATGCTTGGACTAGAGTCAGAAAGATATGGATTCCATATGCCCAAAGGGTTTTAAAAGAATGCCTGCCCTTTGATCCAGTCATACTACTGCTGGGTTTGTACCCCCAAAAGAAAATAAGGAAAAACACTTGTACAAAAATATTTATAGCTTAACTCTTAGTGGTGGCAAAAAAAAAAAGGAAAATGAGGGGATGTCCATCGATTGGAGAATAGCTGGACAAATTGTGGCATCTTATAATGATGAAATAGTATTTTGCTGAAAGGAATGATGAACTGGAGGACTTCTATGTGAACTGGAACAACCTCCAGAAACTGATGCAGAGCGAAAGAAACAGAACCAAAGAACATTGTACACAGAGACTGATACACTGTGGCAAATCAAATGTAATTGGCTTCTCTACTAGTAGCAATGCAATGATCCAGGTTGATCCAGAGGGACTTATGAGAAAGAACACTATCCACATTCATAAAAAGAACTGTGGGAGTAGCAACACAGAAGAAAAACATATGATCTATCATATGGTTCAATGGGGATATGATTGGGGATGTTGGCTTTAAATGGTCACTCTATTGCAAATATTAATTATATGGAGACTGATTTTGAACAATGATGCATGTGAAACCCAGTGGAATTGCTTGTTGGCTCTGGGAGAGGAAGGAAAGAACATGAATCATGTAACCATGGAAAAATATTCTAAATAATTCTAAATTCTAAATAAATGATAAATGAATAAATAAATAAAAGAAAGATTTGGATTCCAGTCCTGAATCTAATGTTTTCTAGATGTGTGATTATAAACAAGGTATTAAATCTCTATTAAGTACCTGAAGAAACTCTAGAATCTATCAACTCTGATGTCTATTAGTAAAGAGTTCCCTTCACTTGGGAAACCATAACACCTTTTCATCTTTGAAAACAACATGGTTCAAGGTTTGCAAAGCACATATATCATCAATTCTGTAAACTGGGAATGAAATATTAATACAAATCTTTTTAGCAAATGAGGAAACTGAGACTCAAAGAAGTGAAATGAAAGGCTTGGAATTCAAGATCTTCTGATAAAAAGTATTGTGCTCTTTTTATTTGAAAAGGATATAAAATAGCTGTTACCTGGAGCAAGTAATTTAACTCTAGTTGCCTAGCCCTTGCGACTTTCCTGACTTGTAACCAACACTTTTATCACCCTGAAAAATATAGCAATGGCTTTACTCACGATTTTTCCTTCTACATACTTTATGAGACCTTATTCTCAGCCTTAAATAATATAAAAACCATCAAAAGAAATAGATTGACAGATGAAGTTAGTAGTGTTTGCTTGGGCATGAAGTGTACAAAATACCAACCTTCAATTTAACATTTAGCCAATGAAATTCAGCAGTTTAGTTAAAGAATTCCCCCTCCCTCTCACTTATTTTAGTTCATGGCACCCCATACAAGTTGAATAATATCAGGACCAAAAAAAGAAACTGACTGACAGATGAACAAAGAAGTCATTAAGCAGGTAAGTTAAAGGATTACTTTTTGGTTTATTAAATACAGTTATATTACAATTATATATTTTTGTTATTTAAACTATAAATATCATGAAATTATGTGGGTTTTTTTCCTCAAAGTGACACACCAACCAAGTTCTGCTTGGTTTTTTGGTGAATTTTGACACATCAAGCTCAAATGGTTGCCCATCACTGCTTTAGGAAGTTTTCACTTGGTCATAATGAATTGTTGTGCTGAGAGTTAAGAAGATAATATTCAAGTACTGCCTTTTAAATTTATTAGATGTAGGTAAATTATGTCATTTTTCCAAGCCTCCATTTCCACATTTTTCTATATACTATATAATATATATATATATATATTATATATAGCTATAATACTAACCTCACAAAATAAATTTGAGGCTCAAACAAGATATATCAAGGCACTAAATAAGCAAAACAAACAAACAAACAAAAAACCTTGTCTATTCTGTATCTTGCTAAAATTCCATTGAAGAACTATGCCAGTGATTATACATCTGCCTCCCAAGGTTGTTCTGAGGATCAAATGAGGTAATTTTTGTAAAGCACTTAACACAGTGCCTATACACAGCAGTCACCTAATAAGTTCTCATTCCTTTCTCCTTAAACCTCACAGAAACTCAGTGTTGGAAAAGACCAAAAAGACAACCAAGGGAAACTTGAGCTCAACAAGACCTGAACAGAAAATTTGAAGTCCAACCACAGAACTCAAGAGAATCATCAAAAGGTAATTAAAAAAGAGCAGAAAAACAACAACAACAACAAAAAGGTTTTTTTAAGAGACTCAATAAGTTAAAATGATATGTATCCCTATAAGAAAAGAGGTCATTGGCAACTCTTAAAAACTGTTGCTATCACCTAAGCAGCTAGAAGAACTACACTCAGAGGGAGTGTATACAAAACTGTATAGGATGAAAGGACAAGACATAAATAGGTATATAGATATATGCATGCATTAATACATATACATGTGTATATATATATATATGTATATATATACATAACTAAAGCTAAAAAAGAAAAGAGGTTATGACTAAAAGAAATGGGAAAAGAAACAAATGGGGGTAAATTTTGTCACAAAGAAGTTCAAGGCGGGGGTGGGGGGGGAGAACATCAATACACTGGAAGGGTAAAGAGGTTGGAGATAGGAAATACTCAACTCTTACATACTCTGAAACTGACCCAAGGAGGGAAGAACAATCCAATCCATTGGGGAAGAGAATAGATTTGCGCCCTATAGGGGAGTAGAAGGGTAAAAAACAGATTGGTGGGGAGGGAAGCAGTACAAGGGAGGGAGAGGGTGGGGGGGAATTTTTAAAAAGAATACAGGGGAAAATAAGGGAGGGAATAAGAAGGGAGGGGGGTAGAAAGGGAAATACAAGGGGGACTGATTTAAAGTAAATCACTGGACTAAAAGGTAGAGCTGAAGATGAAAGGTTAGAATTAGGGAAGGATATCAAAATGCCAGGAAGTCCACAAGTGACAGTGATAACATTGAACGTAAATGGGATGAACTCACCCATAAAATGTAGACGAATAGAAGAATGGATTAGAATCCAAAACCCTACCATATGTTGTCCCCAAGAAACACACATGAGGCGGGTAGACACCCACAAGGTCAGAATTAAATGATGGAGTAAGACATTCTGGGCCTCAACTGACAGAAAGAAGGCAGGAGTGGCAATCATGATATCTGATAAAGACAAAGCAAAAATAGACCTGATCAAAAGGGATTGGGAAGGTAATTATATTTTGTTAAAAGGGACTTTAGATAATGAGGAAATATCACTAATCAACATATATGCACCAAATAATATAGCACCCAAATTTCTAATGGAGAAACTAGGAGAATTGAAGGAAGAAATAGACAGTAAAACCATATTAGTGGGAGACTTAAACCAACCATTATCAAATTTAGATAAATCAAATCAAAAAATAAATAAGAAAGAGGTAAAAGAAGTGAATGAAATCTTAGAAAAATTAGAATTAATAGACATATGGAGAAAAATAAATAGGGATAAAAAGGAATACACCTTCTTCTCAGCACCACATGTCACATTCACAAAGATTGACCATGCATTTTGTCACAGAAATATGGCACACAAATGCAGAAAAGCAGAAATAATAAATGCAGCCTTTTCAGACCACAAGGCAATAAAAATAACGATCAGTAATGGTACATGGAAAACCAAATCAAAAACTAATTGGAAACTAAATAATATGATACTCCAAAATCATTTAGTTAGAGAAGAAATCATAGAAACAATTAATAATTTCATCGAGGAAAATGACAATGGCGAGACATCCTTTCAAACCTTTTGGGATGCAGCCAAAGCGGTAATCAGAGGTAAATTCATATCCCTGAGTGCATATATTAACAAACTAGGGAGAGCAGAGATCAATCAATTGGAAATGCAAATGAAAAAACTCGAAAGCGATCAAATTAAAACCCCCCAGCAGAAAACCAAACTAGAAATCCTAAAAATTAAGGGAGAAATTAATAAAATCGAAAATGATAGAACTATTGATTTAATAAATAAGACAAGAAGCTGGTACTTTGAAAAAACAAACAAAATAGACAAAGTACTGGTCAATCTAATTAAAAAAAGGAAGGAAGAAAAGCAAATTAACAGCATCAAAGATGAAAAGGGGGACATCACCTCTGAGGAAGAGGAAATTAAGGGAATCATTAAAAATTACTTTGCCCAATTATATGGCAATAAATATACCAATTTAAGTGATATGGATGAATATATAGAAAAATACAAACTGCCTAGACTAACAGAAGAGGAAATAGAATTCTTAAATAATCCCATATCAGAAAATGAAATCCAACTAGCCATCAAAGAACTTCCTAAGAAAAAATCTCCAGGGCCTGATGGATTCACCAGTGAATTCTATCAAACATTCAAAGAAAAAATAATCATAATACTATACAAACTATTTGACATAATAAGCAAAGAGGGAGTTCTACCAAACTCCTTTATGACATAAACATGGTACTGATTCCAAAACCAGGCAGATCAAAAACAGAGAAAGAAAACTATAGACCAATCTCCCTAATGAATATAGATGCAAAAATCTTAAATAGGATACTAGCAAAAAGACTCCAGCAAGTGATCAGAAGGGTCATCCACCATGATCAAGTAGGATTTATACCAGGGATCCAGGGTTGGTTCAATATTAGGAAAACCATCCACAGAATTGACCACATCAACAAGCAAACCAACAAGAACCACATGATTATCTCAATAGACGTAGAAAAAGCCTTTGATAAAATACAACACCCATTCCTATCTGGCCTCAGCCACTTCCTAGCTGTGTGACCCTGGGCAAGTCACTTGACCCCCATTTCCTAGCCCTTACCACTCTTCTGCCTTGGAGCCAATACATAGTATTGACTCCAAGATGGAAGGTAAGGGTTTAAAAAAAAAAACACTAGAAAGCATAGGAATAGAAGGGTCATTCCTAAAAATAATAAACAGTATATATCTAAAATCATCAGCTAATATCATTTGCAATGGGGATAAACTAGATGCATTCCCAATAAGATCAGGAGTGAAACAAGGATGCCCATTATCACCTCTATTATTTGACATTGTACTAGAAACACTAGCAGTAGCAATTAGAGAAGAAAAAGAAATTGAAGGCATCAACATAGGCAAGGAGGAGACCAAGTTATCACTCTTTGCAGATGACATGATGGTATACTTAAAGAATCCTAGAGATTCAACCAAAAAGCTAATTGAAATAATCAACAACTTTAGCAAAGTTGCAGGATACAAAATAAACCCACATAAGTCATCAGCTTTTCTATATATCTCCAACACAGCTCAGCAGCAAAAACTTGAAAGAGAAATCCCATTCAAAATCACTTTAGACAAAATAAAATACCTAGGAATCTACCTCCCGAGACAAACATAGGAACTATATGAACAAAACTACAAAACACTCGCCACACAACTAAAACTAGACTTGAACAATTGGAAAAACATTAACTGCTCATGGGTAGGACGAGCCAATATAATAAAAATGACCATCCTACCCAAACTTATTTATCTATTAAGTGCCATACCCATGGAACTCCCAAAAAATTTCTTTACTGATTTGGAAAAAACCATAACAAAGTTCATTTGTAATAACAAAAGATCAAGGATATCCAGGGAAATAATGAAAAAAAAAACACAAATGAGGGGGGCCTAGCAGTCCCAGACCTCAAACTATATTATAAAGCAGCAGTCATCAAAACAATTTGATACTGGCTAAGAGACAGAAAGGAGGATCAGTGGAATAGACTGGGGACAAGTGACCTCAGCCAGACAATATACGATAAACCCAAAGATCCCAGGTCTTGGGACAAAAATCCACTATTCGATAAGAACTGCTGGGAAAATTGGAAGACAGTGTGGGAGAGATTAGGAATTGATCAACACCTGACACCCTACACCAAGATAAATTCAAAATGGGTGAAAGACTTAAACATAAAGAAGGAAACCATAAGTAAATTGGGTAAACACAGAATAGTATACATGTCAGACCTTTGGGAGGGGAAAGGCTTTAAAACCAAGCAAGATATAGAAAGAATCACAAAATGTAAAATAAATAATTTCAACTACATCAAATTAAAAGGCTTTTGTACAAACAAAACTATAGTAACTAAAATCAGAAGGAAAACAACAAATTGGGAAAAAATCTTCATAAAAACCTCTGACAAAGGTTTAATTACTCAAATTTATAAAGAGCTAAATCAATTGTACAAAAAATCAAGCCATTCCCTAATTGATAAATGGGCAAGGGACATGGATAGGCAGTTTTCAGATAAAGAAATCAAAACTATTAATAAGCACATGAAGAAGTGTTCTACATCTCTTATAATCAGAGAGATGCAAATCAAAATAACTGAGGTATCACCTCACACCTAGCAGATTGGCTAACATGACAGTTATGGAAAGTAATGAATGCTGGAGGGGATGTGGCAAAGTAGGGACATTAATTCATTGCCGTTGGAGTTGTGAACTGATCCAGCCATTCTGGAGGGCAATTTGGAACTATGCACAAAGGGTGATAAAAGAATGTCTACCCTTTGATCCAGCCATAGCACTACTGGGTCTGTACCCCAAAGAGATAATGGACAAAAAGACTCGTACAAAAATATTCATAGCTGTGCTCTTTGTGGTGGCCAAAAATTGGAAAACGAGGGGATGCCCATCAATTGGGAAATGGCTGAACAAATTGTGGTATATGTTGGTGATGGAATATTATTGTGCAAAAAGGAATAATAATGTGGAGGAATTCCATGGAGACTGGAACGACCTCCAGGAAGTGATGCAGAGCGAGAGGAGCAGAACCAGGAGAACATTGTACACAGAGACAAACACACTGTGGTATAATCGAACGTAATGGACTTCTCCATTATTGGCAGTGTAATGTCCCTGAACAATCTGCAGGGATCTAGGAGAAAAAAACCTATCCATAAGCAGAGGACAAACTGAGGGAGTAGAAACACTGAGGAAAAGCAACTGCCTGACTACAATGGCTGAGGGGACATGACAGAGGAGAGACTCTAAACGAACACTCTAATGCAAATACTAACAACATGGCAATGAGTTTGAATCAAGAACACATGTGATACCCAGTGGAATAATGCGTCAGCTAAGGGGGGTGTGAGGGAGGAAAAGAAAATGATCTTTGTCTTTAATGAATAATGCATGGAAATGATCAAATAACATACTATAAAATTAAAAAAAATAAAATAAAATATCACAAAGAAACTGGCATTACTGGAGGCTCAGATATTTAATACACCCAAGGTATTTTAATTTAAAAAGAGATAAAAAAGTGTTATCGAAAAGAAAATTGGTCTGTTTTGTGAAGAAAATGACATTTTCTCTACTATTTTATGAATAATTGCATGTACGTTATTTGGTCATCCTATTTGTCTTTGCATCATTAGGTATGTTGGATCATATCCTAACAAAAGCAATTATGTTATCTGTGTTCACTGATGGGAGAAATAAATAAACTGTGAGCTTATATACCATTTTGGCTAGAATTACATTTGTAAAGGACTCCCAACCTTGAACACCAAAAACCAGGCCTCATTTATAAAACACTTTCAATATTCATTTTCCTTAACTAGCTTCACTCAGAGCATATGATGTCTGTATTGAATTACCTGATTATTCTCAGTGGTGGCTTAACCAGAGTTGATGGTTTTTTTATATGAAATCAGCACAACACAATTACCTGTTGTGCACTTAAATGTTACATAAAAATAAGAGAATTCATATCACTTATGTATCTATAGTATGGAAAGGATTATAGCCTCATCAGCATTATTTCTTGGCAATGCAAGCCAAGTTTAGTTGGCAGTATTTATGGAAAATCATCTTGTACCTACCTTAACATAAGTTTTGTTTTCTATTTTGATTATGATTTACTAGAGACATCAGTTGTATAGGTCAGTTCTAATTCAAAATGTCAGGCTTTTTTCTTTCATTTTCTCTCATTTTCTTATTATGCCTCTCCATTCTTTCTCTTTTTTCTTTTGCTTACTTTCTCTCTTCCTTCTCTTTCCCACAGCTCTTCTCCTTTCTTTTCTTGCCTTTCTGACCAAAAGCTACTGCTGCATTAGAGAGACATAGGAAGACTGAACCTTTCAATCTTAGAAGGAAGTATCTGACTTCAGAATCTTGGAGATGATAAAATTATGGGAGTAGGTGAAATCTAAGTTGTGATTGCTGTTGGGTGCTGAAGTAGAATGAAGAAGTTGTACTTAGGAGTTAAGTGAATTAAGCGGTATTTAAAGAAACAAATTGAGCTTTATAGCATGTCTCCAAATCTGGGACATCAGACAAAACCTAATGGATCCTTGAGGTCAGAATCTTAGGTATTACACCTAATGTAGAAAGGGCTTACAAGTACCTCCAACACCAACCCTTCCAACTGATCAAACATTATATAGATGTCTTCTGGGTGTGTCTTATCCATTTATATCTTTGCATATAACTTTCAGGACTGTTGCACATGAATTCAGTCATTAGTTCATGTCAATAACACAAATTTTCTTTAAATTTCAACTATACATAGAAAAAAAATTCTGACAATCATTTTAGACATTTTGCAATTTATTCTCCCTTCCATGCCCCTCTCCCCAAGGTGGTAAATAGTCTGATATACATTATATTAGTGTTCTAATGTAATGTTTATTTCAATATTCCTCATGCTGTGACAGAAGACTCATGTTACAAGACAATAAAAAACTCACGAAGGAAATAAAGTGAAAGATAGCATGCTTTGATCTGTAATTATTACTCCAACAGTTTCTTCTTTGGCTATGGATAGCATTTTTTATCTTGAGTCCCTTGTGACCCAAATTTTCTTGTAATTGTATAGTGTCTTGAAAAGCTGGCAGCTCCAACCAACTAATATTTCCCCAATAAGTCCTAGGCTTGAAATTGAATACCTTTTATAAACCTTTATAATTGTAAATCTTTATAATTCAGAATATCTATCTCTCAAAGAAAAAAGAAAACAATACTTTCACTTGTTGCCTTCTTGCCATCATCTCCAACAAACTGAACCATACCACCACCCAATCCCTTTGCTTCTCTGTCTTCCCTTTCCATTGTATACTTTAGATATAAACTCACCTCTTCTATTTCTTCTTATCATACTGTTTCTTGTGTTCAAGGAAATCTGAGTTTCTAGGAGATCTCATATCCCTGGCTAAAATCTCTACTGTAGTAGTAGACTTCTTACTTTTTGATTCCCCAGTGCAATTTCAAGATTGTCTTTCTGTCTCCATCTATCTACATGTTTTAAGTTGATTTTATCTACCTCCGCTGTTGAAAAGGAAATATTTTAATTCTCATCTGCAATTTTCACCTCCAGGATTTTAAATGCTGAAATATTACCAAGAAGATGTTTCATTCTTGACCTCATATATTCAATCAGTTGCATGTCTCTCATAGATACCACCTTCTTTTCTTAGAAGAATTCAAAAAAAGGAAATAAGTAAACCTTTGAAAAAGTGGGAAAATTTCAGTGATAATGATACCACTTGTTCAGAGAGCACTGGAGAGAGATACTAGAGAAAGGATTTCCTGTTGTTCTATAATGTGGGAACAGGTACCTATAGTAAGATAACTGATCCCATTGGATCTTTGTGTCAGATCCAATGGTTCATGATTATATTAACTTAGGGATAACCATATCCTTCATTTGTAATTACCTGGCTGTTGGCACTAGATATGTCTGTCCCCTACCTCCATCTTAAACTGATTCAAAGTTTCAGGGATTCTCCTCCTCTGAGCAGGTTTTGTTTCCCATGATCCTTCAGATTCTCTTTCCAGGTAGTAAAACAATAATTCTTATAAGCCATCTTTCCAGTATGGGGGTATAAGGTTCATTTTATTCTGGAATCACTGATCAAGAAAAATGAAGTTTAGTGCCTTTTTTGCATAATTCTAAATTATTTTCCAGATCACTTACATCATTTCAGAGTTCCACCAACAGTACGATGTGGTGTGTATGGCATTAATTTTTTCATATTTTTAAAACAATCATTGTTTTCTAATTTGATGAATGTAAGGTGAATTCTCAGTTATTTTAATTTGATTTTCTCTTATTACTAGTAAGCCGGAGCATTTTTAGATAGTTCACATTTTTTAAATTGTGCATATATTTTGGTCACTTATTTATTGCAGATGTTTCCAGTTTTATGTATTTGGTCAGTTTCTTAAGTCATTGGAATATTGTCAGATCTACTTAGTATGAATATTTTTCCAGCTTGACCTTTCTTCCTAATAGCATAATTGCATAATTGCATCGGTTTTTTTTCATGTAAAACCATTTTCATTTTATATAACCAAAATTTTCTATTTCAAAAGTTTATTTTTAAGATTCCTTGTTTAGTTATAACCTATTCCACTAACACTGTTCATCCTAGTTATAACTGTGAAAGCTTCCCATGTTCTTACTTTTAAAAAGCCACACCTTACCTTCTGTTTTAGAATTGATAGTAATTATTGGTTTCAAGATAGAAGTGTGGTAAGGGCACTAGGCAATGGGACTTAATTAAATGATTAAAGTAAAAATTAAATGATTATCACTGGGGTGATACTCACTGGCACCTAACAATGGAGGACAAAACCAATTAAGGCTAAAGCCAATAAGGATATCTCTTCAAACTGGAAAAGAGAGACTAAGTGTTTCCCAAACAAATTAGATTCATATCCTTTTTTTTTTAAGCAAGCAATGTAAAATGGAGATTCATAATTTTATGTAAGATCTTCCCTTTTGGTTCTGTTGTGTATAAAGAGATGTGGCAGTATTTCCCTCTTTTTGGCATTTATTTGAAATAAAAAAATTAATAAAATACAACATAACACACATAATCAATTCTGCCATGTCATTCAAAATAATCCTCTTTGGAAGAAGCTCATTTCTGTTCTGGAGATCCTATCACTTCTCCAAAAGTTTCTCAATGCTTTCTTGCACAATCGCCCTCAGTGTCAGTTTTTAAGCTGTACAAGAAAATCAGTTTGTTTTTAAGTGACAGGCAAAATTCATTTAGTCTCATATTGTTTTTTAATCCTCTCTCCTTGCTTGATTTGGCTTTACTTCTCCTCTCCTCTACTGCTTAGCTAACATCTGAAAAAAAAAAGAGGAATTATCTCTATGTGTTGTAGCTGACAACAGAAAGACCCTGGTGGTATAGAGGTTTTACAGTTAGAGCTATAGATTCCATTGGAACTGGAAGCCAGAGGGAATTTTCCATGGGACACAACATGAAGTAGATTGAATAATTTTTTTCTCTTTCTTTTGTTTTCTGTTGTTTTTTTTGGCTGCCTCTGCCATTGCTGTAAATTGATAAGTATAAATGATTAAACTATAATTGATCATTTTCAGATGTTTAAAATCATATTTTAATATTACTATATAATATGAATTTGTTTTATGCATGATTATCTGTATTTTCTCTCAGGTTTTAACATTTCAATCTATCAATCTATTTATCTATCTATCCTTTTCTAGCAAAAAGATTCTTGCTAAAACCCTCAATCTTGTTTTAGTTGAATGAAAAAGAAATGTGCTATTTCTTTAATCACTCAGTTGCAGTGGTAGTAGGATGAATTAGTTCAAAAGTCCAGGAAAACCAGAGGCATTTGGAGCCAGATAGAATATGGAAACCCAAAAGAGAAAGAGAAAGGGCTAGTTCCAGATGCTGGTCCCAACATGAATTGTTCTTTTACACTAGAATAGACTGGCCTTCATTTATTCATTCACAGGCAAATTCTTATATAGAAAATTTTAAATTCTCAGAAGACAAAGGGAAATACAAACGACCTCTTCTAATGTATATAAAATGATATTTCATTCATCCAGCAAAAAACAATGAAGTGCCCTCGATACCAATATAGGTTACCCCTTTAAATACCAAACATATTTTTTATTTGTCATTTTTCTAAATATTTATCCTTTCCTCTTCCAAAATATAAAATACATATGGCAAATAGTTTCCTGAGTATTGTGAAGACTCCTAGGGCCCACCTAGCCCACTATTAGAACACCATCCACAGGGGAATCTAAGGTGGAGTGGACAGGGAATCATCATATCTCAGTCATTTGATGGTGATGCTAATGTCTTCTGGGAAGAAGGGGAAAAAAATCAACTCCCTTAATACTAACACACCCTCTCCAACACTTCTTCAAGTTTTAATAATTCAGAGGTTTAATGCTTCCTAAACAAAAACTCCTTTCCATAGCTGCAATTTGCTGCTCCCACATCTATAACAACGCTCTGGAGCCTATATTATGCTCTGTTCTCCATGACCCATCTCCCCACCCCACTCCAAATCCCATTTCATTGTGTTCTTTTGATACAGATTCCATCTTAACAAGATTTGTTTTAGAACTCTACTTCTCACCCTCCTTCCATCTTTTTGAATCCTAGAAAACACTGCATTTCATGCCATCCTCCCCCAAATCCCCTGTACCTCCCAATAAAGTAAGCCAAGATGAGTATTAGACACACTCCTCAATCCTTATTGATATTTTCTGACATTCCCTCATCAAATTATCCTCATTTTGGTTCATTACATCAACTTCTCCTGACTGTTATAAATCTGATGGCCTCACAATCATTCTCCCTCTTTTTTGAATTTTGCTCCAGTCTTCACCTCCATTTGCCCCCATATGTATGGGTTTATTGGTGTTAAAAACTCTTGCCTTACAGTTCATCAGCTGCTTCAAATTCTCTCTTCTGAACCATAATTCTAATTGATCCACATTTAGAGAAAATGATGATGTGAAAGATGTTGGGGGAGTGTACAAATATGTTCTCACTGTTGCTATCCATCAGCAAAAAACCCTTCTTTGAAGTTCATTCCACCCAACAATATCACTTTTTCCAAATTCTGGTTGCTAGTCATGGTAGTATTTTTTACCTTTCTGCACAAACTTTTGAGATTCGTGACTCAGAATTTTAACATTTTCATATTATATCTTCCTATACTTTCACTCTTCCTTTTTCTGACTCATCTTACACTATTGTTTTTATATGAAATAGAGAATGTCTATTGTTTTGTTTGTTTGAATTAGATTTAATTAATGATAACAAAATTACTTGCTTCTCTATTTCATCTTATGAATTTCCCTTTGCTCTTTTCTATGTATTTTTAAAGGTTCATTAATGTTTTTTTTAGATTATCATTACCCATTAACTCCTACACATATTCAACTCCTGCACCCTGAATAGAGGTCCCTCTCTTATAATAAAGTTAAATAGAACAAATCCTCATATTGTTGTTTAAATACATTTCATTCTCTATCTAGTACAGTGGTTCCCATCTAGTGGTTCTCAAATGTCTTGGGGATTTGTGATGATGGTCTAAGGAGTTTTATGGTATCACAAACAGCAAATAATTGCCCAATGATGTTACAAATATATTTTTCCTGTGGGACAACAAGCATTATAGGCTTGTTTCTGATGCAATTTGAAACCATTATAAACATATATACAATGATTTTGATGTTCATGTAATAATTATATCAAATTCTGACCACTTCTAAAACATATTCTTGTAATTTCTCAATTTGCTGTCAAATTGTTTCTAAACCACCACAAGGCTTCAACATTTTACTGAAAATTGATTTCTATTCTATGGTCAGATGCACACACATATCTTCAGTTGTTTTCTGTGTACTGCACCAATGCAGCTTCCTCATTCCTCTCTGCTACTTTGGAATTAAACTTTATCATTTATATAAACATATAATGAAGGGGTTAAAATGTTTACTTTCTTGCAACATAACTGTCAGGATGTTTGTAAACCACAATTGCTGGTCATGTGCATTACAAGCCATGTTGAAACCATCATGGATCATCACAAGAATTTTGTAGAAACAAATCTTATATTATCTCTCATTGGAATATTAAGGATGTTTTCCAATTTAATTTATCCTTCTTTTGTATTATTATTTCTATCTATCAATGGTCAATTTTAAAATGAAGTAGTTGGCAATGATGGTCTGTTATTCAGTAGAATTTTTATGCAAGTATAAATGGTGTCCCAGTGGTCAAAGATGATAAAATCTAGTGTAAAGATCTTTTCTTTACAAAGGCTAATTTACAATAAATATTGATAAAAATTAAGCAATCCATGCAATTGAAGTTTAAGTACACTTATCATTCCATATAGTACTTGTCATTAGCCAATAGAAAAGTAAATATTTTATATAACTAGATATTCATTTTCATTGATTGCTTAGAAAGCTATTTCTTCCAGAGTATATACATACTGCTAACTTCAGTGTCTAGCTTTGAGGGAATGTCTCAGTACCTATATGTTATTATGACTTAAAATCATTAGGAGAAACCTACATTTGCATCTTTTGTAGTTGTATAATATTAGTATATATTTAATGATTATTGAATATTAAAATGATTTTAAAAATATTTATTTTTACATTATAGTAGTCCCAATGGATTTTGGGCTTAAGACTAGTGTAGAAACAAATATTGAAAAATATGGATATCACTGGGGACAGAGCCAACATGGCAGAGTAGAGGAAATACTCAGCCAGGATATCCCAATATTCCCCTCCCAACAACTTTAATAACATTTGAAATTTAATTATGTAATGGTGCAGCCAATAAAAGGTCAGATGAGACATTCTTGTAGTCTAAGACAATTACAGAGGTCAGAAGGAAAGATCTGTGACATGGAGGAAGAGATTGGCTCAGAGCCCACATGGAAGCAAGACCAATGGTGGGACTAAGTGGTGGCAACAGAAACATTGATGGTTTTGGGAATTCTCAAGCCAGAGATGGTAATGGAATATGGCAGCCAATCAGAAAGAGATTACAGGGGATGCCTATGCTGGCAAAGGACACAAAGGTGGATATTTTTCTGTAATTCCATTGCCTTTATTAGTTTTTAGGTCACAGTTTAAGGTTAGAGAGGAGCAGTTTCCATCAGTCCTGGAAGAGCAGTGTTACTTTTTGTCACAAGGGTCGGGGACCCTGAGAAATAGCATCATTTACAATCCCAAGGGAGTAGGACCTTTGAGAATTAATATCATTTCTGAACCTAAGGGATAAGGGAATCTTCCTTAGATAAAAACAAACAAACAAACCCTCAAAACCAGCTCTGAAAATCATGCAAAAAAGTCCAAAGCTTGAGGGAGTACTCTTTCAGAAATATTGTAATAACGATCATCTGTAAAAGACGTGGCTACTTTGATCAACACAATGATCCAAAGCAGTTCCAAAACACTCATGTTGAAAAAATGCTATCCACATCCAGAGAAAGAACTGCTGAACTCTGAATATAAACTGAACTATAATTTTCTCATTTCATTTATTTTTGTAAAATGGCTAATATGGAAATATATTTTGCATCATTCATAGGTATATATAACTGATATATTTCCTGACATCTCAGTGAGTGGAGCAGGGATGAGAAGGAAGATAAAATTTGAAATTCAAATTTTAAAAAGAAAATAATGTTAAAAATAAATAATTGCATAAATATGTTACTCTTATTCAATAAAATGTATTTAAAAACAAGATAGAAAATCAGTATAAAGTTTAATAGATAATAGTAAGTATATGAGCTCTTACTGGATTACAGTAGGTTCCCTGTATCCTTGGGGGATGCATTACAAGACTTACTGAGGATATAAACAAACACCAGCTGACTTCATATGATTTTCTTGTATATAATTATACATAATAAAGTTTAATTTATAAGTTAAACACAGAATGAGACATACCAACATTAAATATAGTAATAACAAAGTACATTGAACATTATTTTATAGTACAGTACTCTCTTTTTCTCAGGATTCTCAGGCATTCAAGAAGGATTAGCCCATCTGGTGTAAGAGCTTGATGAGCCCTTTGTAGGACTGCTCATTCACCTTTGGTGTCCACCTAGCACTCAACTCTCACTCATGTTTCCAAGAGGCTATAGCATGTACAGCAACCACAATCTGGTAAAACCATCTTAACAGATGGGCTATACAAAGTTATAGCTAACTGATGGGTTACAAATCTGCTGGTAAATTAGGAGGTGTTTGCCCCAAGAATGTGAAAGATTTCCCATGTTAGAATGGGTAAATGAGAATAATTTGTTCCAATGCACATGAAGGCAGTTGAAGCAAGCAATATGGAGTGCTTAGAGTTTGATTATATAATGAAGACGCCATCCACTATATTTTGGACCATCACCAGTCATCCTGATTTTATCTTACTACTGGACTTCGATGACTCTGGAAGAGAGAGTAAGGCTGAAGATTTTTTGTAGGTCTAACTTAAATCCAACACAAGTGAAGACATTACCCCATAATGTCATCAATCTTCTTTGAAAACAAAAGATAAACAATAAGATCTTTGCCTCTGGATATCAAAGGGAAATGAATCATGAACTGGGCTAGTGGGCTTCACCATATTACAGTTTATACTCAATTGATAGGCAGTTTAAAACTTATGAATCTTTTTTTCTGTAATTTTCGAAATTTGAATTTTTTCATTTCTCTCTCTTCATGGATAACCAGGTAACTGAATCAGGTGATTCCAAATTGGTGGATATGGAGGCCTTAATGCACTTTTAATTCATAGAAAATATTCCACATGAATATTTATAATTATTTTACATTTAGAGTTTTATGATATAGATAGAATAAAAAATTATGGTTCAAAATTATAATTATATAGTCCATTTTAATTTGGAGTTTTTGAGGCAAATATTATTGTAGTCAGTATGTACACTTAATATGTCTAAAAGAATATTCTGAGTAGTATATTAAATTACTTAGGGAGTTTATGACATGTATTTTTGTTGTTATTGAAAAGGTTCTTGAAACAAAATCATTGACAACTATAGTTTTGGTATATCTCTCTGCCAGAAGGTAGGAACAAATTTCATTATCAGTCTTCTTAAATCAAAGTTACTTACTGCTTGATAAAATTCTTAAGTTTTTCAAGACTGTTTACATTAATATATTTTTAAGCATTTAATAAAGGGTACCCTAGACCTGTTAGCGTTATTCTACTTTAATTCATGTGTCTTCTCATGTTTCCCTGAATTCATCTCTTTCATAATTTCTTAGGTCACAATAATATTCCTTTTAATTCAAGTATCATAATTTCTTCAATCATTTCTTAATCAGTGAGTGCTTACTTTGTCTCTGGGGCTTTGCTTGAATTAAAAATTCTGCTAGAAATATTTTTGTATATGATGACACTTTTCCTCTGTCTTTGACCTCCTTGGAGTCCTTAGCAGTGGTGGTAATTAGTCAAAATACCTGTACAGTTTAACGATTTTGAGGAGTATATTTTGTAGTTGATTTAATTTTAATTTGTCTAACCATTAGTGATTGCATTTCATTTTTTGAAAATTACTTGTTTGTACCACTTGAATATTATCTATTGGGGAAAAGCTCTTGTTTCCATGTATTCTAAGCTTATTCTTGAGTGAAGTAAAATGTTATCATGTTAGGGAAAAAGGCAACAAGCTCCATCCATACCTCATGTAAAACTCCTCCAAGAAGATCTAGAAAATGTACCAGAGCAAAGCGTGATGAAGAAACCTGAGGGAAAAAATCACATCAAGTCATTTGTCAATCCCTGGTCTACTACCTGTTTCTTGATAGACAAGTGATAGCCTGTAGATGTAGATGTCAGACAGACATAAAGGTAGTGAGATAGAGAAATGAAAGATAATAGATGGAGATAATTAATAGTTGTAGATGCATACATACTTATTTTTATTTTAGACATTTTTGGTGTTATTCAGTTGTTTCAGTCATGTGCCACTCTATGACCCCATTTGGAGTTTTATTGATAAAGATACTAGTTTGCCATTTCCTTCTCCAGCTCATTTAACAGATGAGGAAACTGAAGCATGATTAAGCAATGTGTCCAGGGTCATACAGCTTGTAAATTCCTGAGGCCAGTTTTGTAGTCGTCTTCCTGTTCTCCAGGCATGATACTCTATCCACTCTTTCAATTAATTGCCTGTATATAACATAGTCAATATGTGAATTTGTTTTGCTTGACCATGAATTATTTTTTTTTCTGTAGTAGGTGTCTTTCATTCTCATTTGGGGGTAGGACATCAGAGTAGATTTGGGCTTATTAAAAAAAAATAACAAACCTATGCTTCATCCTAATCAGAAGTGTCAGTTGGCCCACTTCTTCCTTACCTTCTAGTCCATTACCCTTACTCTGAATTCACATTTTTCCTTCAAAAATCTTGACAAATAGATAACCAGTTTAACTTTAAACTACCAAATACCCTTCAATCATCTCTCCTTGCTATCTTTGTCCTATTTTCATTTCTATTTTGACCAGATCTCATCCCTCAATTACTTTCATCATATATCTTCTTTCTTGTTCCCAACCTGCTAGAAAAAAAATAACAAAACCTTCCCAATTGTCTTTACCACAAGTAAATTACCATTATTTTACATTATGATACAGCTAGATTCTCAGTGCTACAAGGTAAACTTTTAGTTCTTCTCAAATTGGTTCCCTATCACAGTCCCTAGTGGCACTTACGAGTTATGATTTTGAGTGAATACTTTGAGCTTGGAGTAGATTTCTGAGGATCTATGTGTAATGGGGTCCCCTAAATACCACACAAGTCTTTATTACTGTATGATCTCAATTGCAAATTAGACTATTATTTTTCCTTCCTCAACTTGAATGGGTAACTTTGACCAGAATCACTTCTCCTGAAACTAGCAGAGGCTTAACTCAGAGGAAAATCTAGGAACAATGGGGTCTAAAGCAGACAAAACAGTTGCTACCCACATTGCCTCTCTTCCTCCCCTAACACTCCACCCAACCCCCACCAATTTAGAGTCAGGCTGCCTTTTTATTGTGAGCACATCATAAATTCTTTCAAATAAAGTTCACTTCAATCCTCAGAATTTTAAAAAGAAAGATCTCAAACCAGGATCAAATAGAGAGAAAACATTTCATTTTTAGAGGTACAGAAGTGTCTGGGAAAGAAAGCTTAACTATGCCATGTGCTTTGATCTCATTCAAGAGCTTCTCTCAGCATTTCTATTTCATTTGTAATTTCAGGAGGAAAAAAACAGTTGGCTCTCTAGGGAGCTGGTAGGAAATTACTGCAGAGCTACCAGGCAGTATTTTTGTTGTACCTTAATAATTAAACCATGGAGACAGAAAGTGATTGAGTCAAGAATGTGGACTTTCTCTAAGACAAAGATACACCCCATTTATTTTACATTATGAAAATGACAGTAATATTGATGGATTTTTGAATACTTACCCTCTAATAGATGTTCTATGAAATACCTAATTAAATAAGCTATTAAAGAATCAGAATTTTTGCTACTGTACACATGTATCAAACAAAATGGAGCATATTTAAGTGTTGTTTGACCTGCAGACTTTTCCTTTCCATTTCCATTTGCACTGGCAAGCATACAATTAAAAGGAGATGAAATTTGAGATATGTAGGGAGCTCCAACTTTGTTTTGAAATTGCTTTAGAAATGAAGATTTCCAAATATGCCTCTTTATTCAAACACTGGACAAGAGGGGGAACACGTGGGTAGACATAAATACCATTGTCAAACTTTGCCCATTTTCACATTTTTATTTCTTTCTTTCATGTTTCCCACTTTTTTAAAAAATTGATTTAGTCAATTTAGAACATTATTCTTTGGTTACAAGAATATTCTTTCCCTCCCTCCCCTCCCCACACCCTTCCCATAGCCAACGTGCAATTCCAATGGATATTTGTGTCCTTGTGTCCTTGATCAGAACCTATTTCCATGTTGTTGATGTTTGCATTAAGATGTTCATTTATACTCTGCATCCCCAATCATATCCCCCCTCAACCCATGTAATCAAGAAGTTTTTTTCCTTTGGTGTTTCTACTCCCACAGTTTTTTCTCTGAATACTGTTCTTATAGATTCCTCAAGGTTGTTCAGTTTCACTGCATTGTCACTGATGGAGAAGGCCATTACATTCGATTGTACCACAGTGTATCAGTCTCTGTATACAATGTTCTTCTGGTTCTCCTCCTTTTGCTCTGCATCACTTCCTAGAGGTTGTTTCAGTTCCCATGGAATTCCTCCACTTTATTATTCTTTTGAACATAATAGTATTCCATCACCAACATATAATACAATGTGTTCAGCCATTCACCAGTTGAAGGGCATCCCCTCATTTTCCATTTTTTTTTTTGCCAACACAAAGAGTGGAGCTATGAATATTTTTGTACAAGGCTTTTTCCTTATGATCTCTTTGGAGTATAAACCCAGCAGTGCTATGACTGGATCAAAGGGCAAACGGTCTTTTAGTGCCCTTTGGGCATAGTTCCAAATTGCCCTCCAGAATGGTTGGATCAATCTGCAATTCCACCAGCAGTGCATTGATATCCCAACTTTGCCATATCCACTCCAGCATTCATTACTTTCCACTGCTGTCATGTTAGCCAATCTGCTAGGTGTGAGGTGACACCTCAGAGTTGTTTTGATTTGCATCACTCTGATTATAAGAGATTTAGAACACTTTCATGTGATTATTAATAGTTTTGATTTCTTTAACTAGAATTTGCCAATTCATGTCCCTTGCCCATTTATCAATTGGGGAATGGCTTGATTTTTGTACAACTGGTTTAGTTTTTTATAAATTTGAGTAATTAGACTTTTGTCAGAGGTTTTTGTTATAATGATTGTTTCACAATTTGTTGCTTCCCTTCTAATTTTGGTTGCATTGGTTTTGTTGTATAAAAGCTTTTTAGTTTGATGTAATCAAAATTATTTTACATTTTGTGATTTTTTTCTAACTTTTGTTTAGTTTTAAAATCTTTCCTTTCCCAAAGATCTGACATGTACACTATTCTGTGTTCACCTATTTTACTTATAGTTTCCTTCTTTATATTCAAGTCATTCATCCATTCTAAGTTTTAATTGGTGTAGGGTGTGAGATGTTGATCCAAACCTAATTATTCCCATACTGTCTTCCAATTTTCCCAGCAGTTTTTATCAAAGAGTGGATTTTAGTCACAAAAGCTGGGATCATTGGGCTGTCTTGCAGAGGTCACTTACCCCAAGTCTATTCCATTGATCCTCCTTTCTGTCTCTTACCAAATTGTCTTTTACCAAATTGTTTTGATGACCACTGCTTTATACTCTAGTTTGAGATCTGGGACTGCAAGGCCAGCTTCCTTCACATTTTTTTTTCAGGATTTCCCTAGATACCCTTGATCTTTTGTTCTTCTAAATGAACTTTGTTATATTTTGTTTCTAATTCAGTAAAAAAGTTTTTTGGTAGTTCACTGGGTTTGACACTAAATAAGTAAATTAATTTGGGTAGGATTGTCATTTTTATTATGTTAGCTCATCCTACCCATGAACTTTTGATGTTTTTCCAATTGTTTAGATCTAGTTTTAATTGTGTAGAGACTGTTTTGTAGTTGTATTCATATAGTTCCTGCGTCTATCTCAGCAGATAGATTCCCAAGTATTTTATTTTGTCTTGGGTGATTCCAAATGGAATTTCTCTTTCTAATTCTTGCTGCTGAGATGTGTTGGAGATATATAGAAATGCTGATGACTTATGTGGGTTTATTTTGTATCCTGAAACTTTGCTAAAGTTGTTGATCATTTTGACTAGCTTTTTAGTATATTCACTAGGATTCTTTAAGTAGACAATCATATCACCTGCAAAGAGTGATAGCTTGGTCTCCTCATTGACTATTTTAATACCTTCAATTTCTTTTTCTTCTCTAATTACCACTGCTCGTGTTTCTAGTACAATGTTAAATAATAGAGGTGATAATGGGCATCCTTGTTTCACTCCTGATCTTATTTATATGCCTTCTAGCTTATCCCCATTGCAGATGATGTTTGCTGATGGTTTTAGATATATACTGTTTATTATTTTTAGGAAAGGCCCTTCTATTCCTATGCTTTCTAGTGTTTTCAATAGGAATGAGTGTTGTATTTTGACAAAGTCTTTTTCTGCATCTATTGAAATAATAATGTGATTTTTGTCAGTTTACTTGTTGCTATGGTCAATTACGTGGATGGTTTTCCTAATATTGAACCATCCTTGCATTCCTGGTATAAATCCTACCTGATCATAGTGAATAACCCTCATGATCACTTGCTGGAGTCTTTTTGGTAGTATCCTATTTAAGATTTTTGCATCTATATTCATTAAGGAGATTGGCCTGTAGTTTTCTTTCTGTTTTTGACCTGCCTGGCATTGGAATCTGTACCATATTTGTGTCATAAAAGGAATTTGCTTATTCTGTCAAATAGTTTGTATAATATTGGGATTAATTGTTCTTTGAATGTTTGCTAGAATTCATTTGTGAATCCATCTGGACCTGGAGATTTTTTCTTAGGGAGTTCTTTGATGGCTTGTTCAATTTCTTTTTTTGATATGGGATTGTTTAGGTTTTCTCTTTCTTCCTCTGTAGTCTAGGCAATTTATATTTTTGTAAATATTCATCTGTATGACCTAGATTGCCATATTTATTGCCATATAATTGGGCATAATAGTTTTTAATGATTGCCTTAATTTCCTCTTCATTAGAAATGAGGTCTCCATTTTCATCTTGGGTACTGTCAATTTGGTTTTCTTCTTTACTTTTTTTTTAATTACATTGACCAATACTTTGTCTATTTTTTTTCAAAGTACCAGCTTCTAGTGTTATTTATTAAATTAATAGTTCCTTGACTTTCAATTTTGTTAATTTCTCCTTTGTTTTTTTGGATATCTAATTTAGTCTTCATGTGAAGATTTTAATTTGTTCACTTTCTAGTTTTTTTAATTTGAATGCCCAATTTATTTACCTCTGCCCTCATTAATTTGTTAATATATGAACTCAAGGATATAATTTTCCCTTAGTACTGTTTTGGCTGCGTCCCATAGATTTTAAAAGGATCTCTCATCAATGTCATTTTCTTCAGGAAATTATTGTTTTTATGATTTGTTCTTTAATTTTAGAGAATCATATTGTTAATTTCCAATTAATTTTAGATTTGCCTCTCCATGTACCCTTACTAATTATTTTCATTGCATTGTGATCTGCGAAGGTTGCATTTATTGTTTCTGCTCTTTTGTACTTGTTTGCAATGTTTTTATGCCCTAGTACATGGTCAATCTTTGTGAATCTACCATGTGCTGCTGAAAAGTTGTATTCCTTTTTGTCCCTATTTATTTTTCTCCACATATCTACTAACTCAAATTTTTCTAAGATTTCATTCACTTCTCTTACCTATTTCTTATTTTTTTTTTGATTGATTTATCTAATTCTCATAGAGGAAGTTTCAGGTCTCCCACTAGTATAGGTTTTGTATCTATTTCATCCTTGAGTGCCAATAGTTTCCCCTTTAGAAATCTGGATGCTATGCCATTTGGTCCAGACATGTTGAGTACTAATATTTCCTCATTGTCTATACTGCCTTTTATTAGGCTGTAATTCCCTTCCTTATCTCTTTTAAATAGATTTATTTTTACTTTGGCTTTGTCAGATATCATGATTGCGACTCATGCCTTCTTTTTATCAGTTGATGCCCAGTAGATTTGACTCCATCCTCTTGCTTTTACCCTATGCCTATCTCCCTTCCTCATGTGTGTTTCTTGTAGACAGGTTTTGGATTCTAATCCACTCTGCTATTCGCTTGCATTTTAAGGGTGAGTTCATTCCATTCACATTCATAGTTATGATTACCAACTCTGTAATTCCCAGCATTTTGATTTCTACTCCTAGTCCTGTCATTTCTTCTTTCCCTATTTCCTTCTACACCAGTGTTTTGTTTTTAACCAGTCCCTGTAATTCCCACCATTATTTTATTTCCCTTTCTAACTCCCCCCCCTTTTTATTTCCCTCTTATTTTCTTTACAGTCTTTGTAAACTACCCCCACCCTCTCCCTTCCTTGTATTGCTTCCCTCCCCATCAGTCTGTTTGTTACCCTTCTAATTCCCTATAGGGCGCATATCAATTCTCTGCCCCATTGTATTTGATTGTTCTTCTCTATTTGAGTCAATTTCAATGCATATAAGAATTGAGTATTTCTTATCTCCAACCTCTTTACCCTTCCAGTGTATTGATGTTCTCTCCCACCTCCTGCCATTAGCTTCTTTGTGATATATAAATTGACGCCATTTTGTTTCTTTTTCCATTTCTTTTAATATTAAACTTTTTAAACTCTTGTTATATATATATATATATACATATATATACATACATATGTATACATATATCTATATATATTTATGTCTTCACATTTCATCCTATAGTTTGTCACTGTTCCCTCTACAAGTAATTCTTCTTAAGAGTTACCAATATCCCCTTTTCTTGTAGGGATATATATTATTTTAACTTATTGGGTTCCTTAAGAAAGTTTTGTTTTCTTTTTGTTTCTTCCACCTTTTATAATTACCTCTTGATGATTCTCTTGAGTTCTGTGTTTCAGCATCAAATTTTCTGTTCAGGTCTTGTCTTTTCTTTACAAATTCTTGAAATTCTTCTATTTTGTTGAATGACCATACTTTCCCCTGTAAGAATCTAGTCAGTTTTTCTGGATAGTTGATTTTTGGTTGTAGACCTAGTTCCCTTGCTTTCCAGAACACCATACCCCATGCCTTGTGGACCTTCAGTGTAGATGCAGTCAGATCCTGTGTCTTCCCCATCTGAATTACTTCTTCTTAGCAGTATATTTTTTCCTTGGTCTGCTAGTTCTTGAATTGGGCTATAACATTCCCCTGTACAGGAGGTGATATGTGCATTATTTCAATCTCCATTTTCCCCTCTTGTTCTAGAATGTCAGGGAAGTTTTCTTGGAAAATTTCCTGTAGGATGATGTCCAGGATTTTTCTTTTGTCATTGTCTTCCATTAGTACAATGATTCTTAAGTTGTCTCTCCTGGAACATTTTTTAAAATCTCTTTTGTGAATGAGATGTTTCATATTTTCCTCAATTTTTTCTTTCTTTTGATTTTGTTTTATAGTTTTCTGTTGCCTTGTGAAGTCACTTGCTTCTAATTGTTGTATTCTGGTTTTTAAAGACTGAATTTTATCCCTGGATTTTGGGTCATCCTCCTTATGATCTTTCATCCCCTATGCTTCATTTTCACGTTGATTAATTTTGACTTTCAAGACAATATTTTCTCATTTTATTTCAAGTGGCTCTGTTTCCAGATGACTTATCTTGATTTTTAAGTTATTTTCCCAGTTGTCTTTAGCCTCTCTTAATTGTGTTTTGAATTGCATTTTGAGTTCTTCCAAGGTCTGTGTCCAATTCACTGGAGTTTCTGTGTTTTTGTTTGCTGTCCCTTGATCCTGCTCTGCTACATTTGCTCTTTGTTCATTTCCTGGATAGAAGCTGTCAATTGTAATTTCTTTTTGCTCATATTTTCCCCTTCTCTCCCCCCTGTAGTTGTCTGCACTCTTGCTCCTCTCATTTTGTGCTGGATCTATGGGTTTGGGCTTTTCTGTCAGCCTTTACACTTGGAGTTTAGCAAGGCACTCATGGCAGTCTGTGGGGGAGGGGTGTTCTAGCTTGAGCTTCCCTGATCTCTGAAGGCTTGATGAGATTAAGCCCAGCTGAGTGGAACTTGCAGATCTGGCTGTGCACTGAGTCCAAAACCTCAGGAAAGATGGGGAAGCATTATGGAGTGTCTATGCTGCTGTAACTAGACTACCTCCTCTGTGCCTCTCCTTGAGCTTCCTACTAGCCACCTGTGTTTGGAGCCCTGAGCAGGGCACAGCTTTGCCTGCAAGGTACTCCCTCCAGACTAGTGCCTTTTCCCACCTGGAGATTCTAGCCACTGCTGGAAGCTCAATACTGTAGGTGGGGGAGGGGTCCTGGAATCCTCCTTCTTCCTTCCATTTAAACCCGAGTGTTCTGAAATTCAGGCTTTTTTGGGCTGTATCTTTTAAATTGAGTTCAGCAGAAGGGTTCTTTGGCTCTGTCCTGTTGTTAGGTTTGGTTTTTCAGTCCCCTAGGAGCATTTGGTTTTTAATCGGTGAGGAAGGGTTTTCAGAGGTCTGAACTTTTGGTGCCTCTATGCTGCCATCTTGATTCCACCCTCCTCTCAAATTTTTTTGATCCCCTTTCTTTTCCTCATTTATTTCTGTTTTATTTCAAGAAAGATGCCACTACTAGGTATCACAAATTTCTGATTCTCCTTTGGTGAACTAGTAAATACCTATTTCAAAATTATATGGTATGATATAATATTAAAAACATTGCTGGTTTTTTTTGACTAGTTTTCTTTAAAATGCTTAAAGCTGATCCTATTTGGCTCATATTTTTCATATAATTTATTTTGGAGTATGTCTCTTTCATCTCTCCTGTTCAAATGAGATTTCTTTTGTAACCAAAATAAAACAGAAAGAGGGGAAAAAAATACAACAAAACCGAATGACACATCAACAGTCATAGTCCTCTCACCTCTGCTTTGAAGAGATAATGATACATTTCTCGTCTCTTCTGTTGAGTCAAGATTTGCCATTAAATTTAAAAAATGTTCTGTTCCACTTAGGGTATAGTGGGGTTATTTCTTCTGTTAATATTGTTGCAGATTTTGTTTACATTATTTTTATGATTTTCTTATTTCATTCTTCATCAATTTATTTAAATCATCCCAATTTTCTATTTTTTTCTCATTGTTAGTAGTTTCTTAGGGTTCAATACTATTCTATTACATTTGTGTACCACAATGTATTTAATAATTTCCTAATTAAGAGGACCATGTTTTCTTTCTAATTCTTTGTTACTGCAAAAGAAACACCAACAAAAATTGCTTCTATGCTGTATTGGAGACTTTTGTTTCTATCTTTGACCCTGTAGGCTATATGATGATTAGTAGAATCTTTGGGTCAAGGAGTATAGACATTTTAGTCACAATTTCTTATCATAATTCCAGAATCTTTCCCAGAATGATAAGCCAATTCACAGAGCTATTACCGGTATATCAGCATACTTATCTGTAATTACTGTTTCTATAATGTCTTCTTTATCCTACTGATTATTTCAAATGTCATTAATAAATCTCCATCTAGATTTGTATCTCTTGTTTACATTTCATTCCATTTCAATCAAATACATTTTTTGTTGTCCTAGTTTGTAAAGAATGTGTTCAGTATACATGTCACAAATATATTACTGTATGTCTTAGGGAAGCCTTGCCCTTTTGAGAAGAGTTTTATATTATTCATTCCCTCTGCTAGCTTCTAAAGGGTGATTGGACTTGCAAAATCTATCTATTTTGCACCATATATTTGTATTGTAGGGGATACAGAAATTCAAGATGAACACCACTTTCCTGGATGCACAAGATTCAGGGAGGAGCAAAAGGAAAAGTGGTTTGGTTCCATATTTGAAAAATAGCAGTTTAATCTCAGGTAGCTTAACTTTCTTTCTTAACCATAAGATTATCATATAAAATATATTTGTTGATAATTAGTAAATATATTTACATGAACAATAAAACAAAATAGTCATCAGGGGAGCTATCCAAATTAGTTTAAGCTATACATGGGGTGGGGAGGTGGAGCTATGACACCAAAACTAGATGAAATATCAACTCAAATTGGTATAGAATGATCTCATTTGAGAACCCTGTTCACAGTCTGTGCCTGCTCTTATTCTATTTTTTCCCATCAATACTTCATTTGCTTTGTATTTTCTTTGTGAGTCAGAAGTGCAAAACAGCACAGGGCTATTCTTAAGGGAACCATTCATAGGTAGATATATCATTTCATTTTAATTCTCTTGTTTAAAGTTCTTTAGTCCACATATATCTATATTTCTCCATTTTCTTCAATATAAGTTGTTACCATATAATGAAATCATTCAGACCACTAAATACTGAAATGTTACTTCTGACCAACAATTGTTTCAGATGATTTCTGATGATTTCCATTGGACATGGAGTTTTCTGAGATATTTTTGAAAAGATTTGGTGTCAATGATATGGTTTTTGTGGCACTGTATTACAGAGAACCTTCTCAGCTGAACTTTTTCTACAACAGATCCTTCTGCTTTTGGGGAGGGGCATTGTAGAAGCTCCAAAGTCATATTCCTAGATCCATTTCTGAATTGAACAGATCAACTCAATTGTAATATTCTTTGTCCCCATTTACTTTTATTCCTTTTGCAAACTTCTGCTTGGAATGACTGGATGTTCAAAGTATTGAGATATTTGGTCCATCACTCTCCACTCTCTGCTTCCAACCCACCTATCTTGGAATATCTTATATAGACTAAAATTGGTTCTAGCCAATGTTGATGCTCCAGACATGTTTATGGGTCTGGATATTCATGGTGTCTACTTGCCTGTTGACAATCATTTCCTTGGAATGTTTGAGGCTTATTTTTATATATATATACATATATATATAATCTAAATAGTCTATGTATGGAAGCAAAAAATATGGGTAACAAAATGAATTAGATATCTGAATATGAGGAGGAAGATTTACTATGATTGTAAAGGTTTGTATATATTTGTATATGTGTGTCTATGTATAAATATACATATATATTTCAATATAATTCTAAATATTTGGCATATTGAAATACATATATACTTTAGAAGAAACTGAGTAAAAGGGAAGATGGTGGTCAAGAAGCATTACATATTGTATATTTAGAATTCATATGAAGAAATCTAAGAATGAGGAAATCCAAGTAGGTAGTAGATAGCATTTTAGGGAAGATCACTGAAAGCATAAGTATAAATTATGGTGTCATAATAACATACCACAGAGTCAAAATGACAAAAATGGATGTGATTGATAATGAAACTAATTAGCTAACATATCAACATTTCTAGGACATAGGTACAGCAATCCTCAGAGGACACATTATATTCCTGAAAATATATATACAAATGGGGAAAAAAAGCATTAATGAACTACTAAATATGTCATTAAAGTGAGAAAACCAATAAATAAATACAAATATAGCACAAAAGAAGAAACTTTGAAATATAAGAAATAAAATAGAAATAAAAAGGGCATAGAACTGATAAACAAAGCTAATAGGTGGTTTTATAGAAAGACCAACAAAATTGATAAATGGAAGGTTTTATTAAATATGGAGAAAAATAAAATTAATAAAATAAAATATGAACAAGTTGAAATCACAATAGGGAAGAAAGAAAACAACTCCTAGAATCTTCTATATGCAGTTATTTGCCAATAAAGTTGATCATTTAAAATAAATGGAGGATGAGTACAAAACAATAAAATGCCCAAATTAATAGGTCATCAAACATTGTACTTTAGGAAAGAAAACTGTACTAAGTGAAATAAAGAGGAGAAAAAATAAGAATTAGGTGGAATTAACTTGAACTTGTAAAGAATGATTAACATGTCTAGTAAGCAAATTATTATGAAACACTGAGAAATAATGTCCTCTCAAAATCCTTTATATGAGATAAATATAGTCCTAATACTGAAAGTAGGTAGGGGTAAAGTTAAAAAAAAAAAGGAAATTATAGACCCATACCATTCATAAAGACAGGATTTTTAAAAATCCTAGTAAAAACAAAACCAAAATAAAAATATAACATCATATATGCAATATATATTCTCTATTTTCAAGAAGGATTCATAATAGTAACCTAAAGACAATTAAAATGATTAATCATTTTAAATGTCAGACTACATGATTATATAAATAGTTGTGGGGAAAACTTTGAGAAAACAAAATATTTCTACATTCTTTTTTTAAATGATATGTTTCTTTTGCATAATAAAAAGAATCTATATGAAGTCAAAAGTTACTATTGTATGTAGTGGGGAAAGATGAGAAGATTTCTCAGCAAACACATGAGTAAAGCAAGAATACTCCCTTTCCCTGCTTTTGTTATCATCTAGAAATGTTAGCAATAGCAAACACAAGAGGAAAAAAAAAAGCATAAGGAGAGTTTTTTTGATAACATGATCTTTGACCTCAAACATTCTAGGTATTCTAGATGAATGATAAGCACAGAAACAAAGTCACTAATTACTTTATAATTAAAATAAACATACACTCTAGTATTTTTATATGTCAATAATAATATCAAAGGGGGGGATAATAGAAAGAGAAATCCTATTCAAAATAACTATAAAATGCTTCAAATATCTGAGACTATGACACATAACTTAATAAATGCTTATTGACTGACACTCAAGACCTGTCCAGAAACAATTACAAAATATTCCTTAAAGAAACAAAGAACACTTTATATAACTTAATGCAGGTTATTCAGTACTCATGGTTGGCCAATAAAATTAGTATGAAAACACTACCAAGATTAACTTAAAGATCCGGTAATATACAAAATTACCAAAGGTATACTTTAGAGGGCTAGGTAAATAAGACTTCATTTTGAGTAATAAAATATCAAGAATAACAAAGCAGGAATGAAGAAAAGGGAGGAATAGAGGGAAATAACACTTACAGAACTTAAACTATGTTTTAAGAAAAAGTAGCCATCATAGAAATATTTCACATAGATATAAAAATAGCTTAGTTGATCAGTGTAACAGACTAGACAAGAATGAATAAGAAAAAATATTTAAATAACCCAGAATTTTATAAAATCCAAAACATATTTAATACCTATTTGATAAGAATTAAAAGGAAAACTAGAAGGCAATCAGAAATTGGGCTTAAACCAACAACTTACAAAATGTCACAATAAATTCAGAATGGATATGGAATGTGAATATTAGATATATTCTCAATAAACAAAAGTCCAAGATGAGCAGTTGATACACCTTTTACAACTAGGAAGTGATTTTCTAACTAAACAAGGTGTAGAAAAACATTAAAAATAAAAATTGATATTTTTGAATGAATGAAATTAAAGCTTTTATACAAATGAAGTTAACACAACTAGGAAAATAAGGAAAATATCAACTTGGTTAAAAAACAACCTTAGTATCATATATCTTTGATAAATATTTCTTATAAAAACATATACATAACAACAGAATTATCTTAGACCAAAAGACATTTTTCAACAAGACATTTTTCAACAGATACATGATCAAACAATATGGTAGAACAGGTCACAGAAGAATTACAAATTATTAATAATAAAAGGAACAATATATGAAGATCACTAAGAATAAGAGGAAGGAAAATTGAAGTAACTATGAAATTTCATTCCATATCTGGCAAACTGTTGTTTGACAGAAGTGAAAAATGACAATTGTTGGAGGGGCTATGGGAGAACAGGCATATTAATACAATGTCAGTTGTAATAGTTATAGGGAAAATGGATGGGATATGAAAAACAGGGAATACGGAAGGTTTTGTATCAGGGAAAGGAGGAGTTGAAGGGAGAGAAGGAATATGGCTGCTGGTGAGGTATGAGGAAAGAGATGCCCCCTGTCAAGAGGCTATTTTTGAAAAATGGGGTTCCCGAGAAATGGGTCACTTATGATAGCCTGAGGAAAAGTCTTCTCTATCAATTGATGTTGCAGATACCCCAAGGCAGGTAAGCACAAACCCTCCTGAGGGACAAGCCTCCCTCCAGACTAAGGTTGCCCAGCAGGGGCCCAATAAGGACCATTTATAGTTGAATGGCTGTCCTGAGGTTCAGCTCCCTCTCTGTCCTCTGAAATGTTAATCCTCTTATCTGACTGAGATATTCAAATAAAGATAACTTTCAATAACAAGTTGGTTGGGTAGGGTATCAGGGAAGAGGGATGTCCCTAGATGAGGTTTGAGTCTCTCTCAGCTTTTGAGCTGAGGCCAGGCCTCACAGGCTGGTGGAGGGTTTCTGTTATTCCTGTCTATGTTATATCTGTGCTAGGTTTCTTAATTTCGAAAGTCTTAGCAGTAGACAGCAAGAGGAAGAAAAGATTCTGACCTTCAGAGCTGGTTGGGGCTGTCTCTTCAGGCTGATGCCCCTAAAGACTGGCCTTACAGTTCAAACTGCTTCCCTTAAGTCCTTTTTTCAATGGCGTGATCATAGGAATCCAAGGAGAGCATACAGTTGGGAAAATCAGGAATAGAGCCACTTCTATCCAGAGACAGGCCTCCTTCCACTTCCTTTTCCAGGAAGGAAGTGCTAGTCACAAGACAAACTGCCACTCCCAGTTGCCCCTTCCCCCACCAACTGTCTGTCTTGTCAATATCTTCTCTCTCTAATATTCCCACTGCTGTTTGTTCCAACTCAGTGGCAGAAAGTCCAGAACTTGTTTTAGTTTTCCTTTCCACATAGTGGAGCAATGATTCAGTCCATTTATTATGGAAAGTAATATATATGTGTATTAATGACTAAAATAGCTATACATTTTATCTATAGATTCTACTGCTAGTCATGTTCTTCACAACAAGGTCAAGAAAAAATTTAAAAAACCTCACAGACACCAAAATATTTATACTGTCATTTTTGTGTTATTAAAGAACTAAAAACCAAAAGCTGCTCATGGATTGGTAAATGGTCAAATAAACTGTGGTACATGAATTTAGATGATTATTGATGATTGATGGATAATGATGATGATGATTATAAGAAATGGATATTATAAATGCAGTTTCTGGGAAGACATAGATAAACTGATGCAAAATGAAGTAAAAGAACAAAGAAAACAATAATTAGAGTAATATAAATGGAAAGAATAACAAAGAAAACCAATCAAATTGAATGCTGTGGAATTTTACAACCAAATTTAACCCCAAGGCAGACATCAGCGGTTCACTGTCTTCTTTGTAAGTAGAAGACTGTTTATAGAACCTTATTCATAGTAGTAGGTTGGTCCTTCCAGCTGTCCTTCCTTCCTTCCTTTCCCCTCCCTCTTCTCTCTTTCTTCTTCCCTTTTTATGTGTTCATTAGTTTTGCAAAACTTTTCCTCATTTTAATAAATTCTTTATTAACAATGTGCTAGCCGATGTGCACCCCAAACTGGGAACAGGTACAAGCTTGCACCCCATATACAGTGGGGGTTTGGTAAGCCTGCTTCTGGAAGTTTGTGATGATACAGAATAAAGAGTCTGTCCAAATTTATAACACATATGGACATTCTGTGACTGTTTCCTGGGCCTTTAACATGTAGTGAAGAAAAGGCTTTTAACTGGATTCAGAAATAGAACTATTTGTAGATAAAAAGTAGGCAGATTCCCATGCTCTCATGGGAAGTTTAAGTGAGGTAGATGATGTGCTGTAAATGTCTACATGGGGAGTTCTTTCCCATTCTTCAACCCATACTCCCATATCTGGACTTTCACTGGACAATTTCCCTCACTAATCACTGAGTGTCAAGGGGAATGATTTGGTTGAGAACTGTAGATAACACAAAACCCAAAAGCTCTTAATTAAAATTTATTTTAACAATAACAGAAAAGGAAACATAGCGCAAAGAAGGAAAGGGAGTGAATGTACTAGCCCAGGATGCATTTTGTGTAGCTAAGAATCCAGGAGGGGCAATGAGAGCAGTAGCCTCAGAAAGAACATGATTTGACACATCAGATGTCTTCCCCATTATTTCTAGAGTACAGAGGGACTATTTGAACATTAGGGCATGAACCAGGGTATGGCAGCTTCTTATTTTTGTTGTTAAGGAAAAAAGCACAGTTTATAATATGTTATCAAATTTGAGCATTTAATTTAATTTAATTTAGGTGAATCAGAGTAGAGTTATCATATTGTTTGGGTATTTTTCTAAGGTTTTTGCTTAGTTTTCCTTGTTATTTCCTAGTCTTGTGTTTTTCTCATGAAATATCCTAAGATTAAGTGATCCAAATTCAGCCATTAAAATAGCACCCACCTTTCTTTGAGATTTTTGCAGTTATACCTCTGAAAAGTTAATCAAAATATTGTTTTATTTAACTCTATAAAGGATGGTTTCTTTTCCTAAGCTTTTATATACTCAAATATCAACCAAAGGTCTCTATACCCTAGCATTCCATCCCTTATACATATTTAGGAACTGTATAAGCTTTGGAAGGGCATTCAACAATAGGGCATAATTATATTTTTATTACGAGGGAATTAGGATTCTAGGGCACATGTAGGCTCCCATCTGTGCATCTATGCCATGTGCCCTAAGGATAAAGTTGTTTTTTTTTTTTTCATTAAGTCACTTACTGAAGTACCCTGTTCATTAATCAATTAATTTATTGTAATACCTGGTTTGATAGAAAATTTTCCCTCCTTTGAAATAACATGATTTTTCTCTCTCCATCATCTTTCAGACTAGTCACAATGCAGTCATGGAGATATGTATTCCCATTATGATACATTAAAGCTCACAAAACCCTGACCCTTCTGCTTTAGCTCTTTTTCTACTATAGTACCACCTAAAGGTTAACATTCCTAATTCCCACTGGAATTGAGTGAGTGGGTTCCCAAAGAATCATAACTCCTCCTACCCTCAGAAAAAACAAAAACAAATAAAAGACTTCTGGACCTTTGGATCCTTTTGTATGCAAAATCAGTTCTTCCCTCACAAATTCCTGGGTTTTGAAGTCACCCAAAATCACAACACAATAATAGCCAGGAGATGACTACTCAAAATTCCATATGTTGATTGAAATGAGGAAAGTCACATACTCTAAGGATAGGTGGTCAATGGTTAGTCTCCAATAAGAGAACGTTATTCAATAGTGTACTAACAGACAAACAAGCCAAGTTTCTTATCAATACTGAAAGTCACTTATGGATTTTTTTTCTGCCAACAGGACTTTGACAAATAATAATAAAAACAAATAAGTAAGAAAATAGCCATAGGAAGAATGTCATAAGATTGTCTCAGTTTGCCAAATTTATGAAAAATAAATTACCCAAGAAATATTTTCTGCTGATTTTAGGAGGAATGAATCAATTTCTGTTTCCAATTTCTTCATCCTTTAGGAAAAATTATATATTAATGTTCCAAGAATACTGAGGAACTTCCACCTCAGAAAGTAAGAAAGCACTTATTGAGGGCCTATCTTGGTCATCTGAGAAAGGGATATATATGGTCTAGTTTTAAAACACAAGGCTAAAACGTAGTTGCTTAAATAAAACATTTGTTTATCAGGGAAGTAAAAGAGTTGGTGTAAGCTTGTCCTAGTATCCTGGAGGCAACTCAATTTTTCACTTTGAAATCAGACAGAGAAAGGAAAAAAAATATGGAGGACAACAATGCCTTCCCACAAAATGCTGGTTATTTGTAGTAATAAAGGAGTGGAAACAAAACTGAAGCTCTTAGAATGATGAACAACTGCAGCAAGAAACTAAGAATATAAGGTATCTAAAAACAGGAGGGAAGACTTATAAGAACAGATGTAGAGTGAAATAAGCAAAACCAGGAGAACCATTAAATAAAATAACAACAATGATAATGAATGAAGACTATAAGGAAGAATGACTCTGAGTAATTGTAATGACTAATATACCAGTCATGTCCTTGTAGAATAAATGTTGTGTCCTCTTCTCAAAAGAGAGAAAAGTGATTATTGGAAAAGAATACTGCAAAAACTGTCAAATTCAGTCAATTTGCTGTGGGTTTTTAACCTATTATGCATGACTATATTGTAGAATTTTGGAGACAGAAGGTAAGGATAGAGGAAATATATCTGAAAATGACTATAATATAAAAATATAAATATAACAAAACACTTTGCTTAATGAGAACAGTGTATCATTTGTACCACTATAAGGCACTCAGTACTATTAAAGATGGAATGCTGGTTAGCAGCATAGGTGACTGTTTTTTTATTGGAATTGTAGAAGATAAGAAGTAAAAGGGATATTCTTGGTTCCCAAATACAACCCTATGAGAAAACTGAGAATAAGATTAATTGTGATTTTCCCATATCTCTAATGGAAATGTTTAATCTAGTTGTTTACCATTTGAAAATTTAGATTTCAACTCAGACAACAGTAGAGCTAAGTAGGGCTTCTTAGGTGTCTATAATTTTTGTGCATATAATATTCCAAATTCCAATATTGAGGTTTCCTGAATGTGTTTTCCTCTTCTTCTCTTTCTGAACATCTGTAGCTCTGTGAAAATACTTACAAAACAATACACTATTGTAATCATCCCTACTGGTTATATGCATTTAACTCTGGGATTGTTCTTAGGGCTTCAGAGGTGGGGACCAGATATCATTTATTGGCCCCAAGGCAGATTCTCTACTTTTGATGCCAGAAGTCAAGTATAGAAAATGAAAACTGATCCCTTTTTCTTTATTCATATATATAGGCTAGACTGGTATGAGAGTATTATTAGCTGCTATGAATAAAGAGATAATGGTACCAATCCTACCACACAATGACTAGGGGGGAGAATGGGGAGTTTGCTCTGAGTTGAGCCTTATTTCAACTTCCCTGGAAGGAACACCACTGATCCACCAGATCCTACACAATCCCAAATTCTGACAAAAATATTCATTGACTTAAATGAGTGTCACAGCTACCTCCAAAAACTACATTACCTACATTAATTACATTACTACATTACTAGTCATGAGTCTTATTCTGTAGTGCCAATTGACCAGAATATGATATTCCAATTAGTTAGGATAGATTAGGATACATTAATTAGGCTAAAAATGAATTTCGTACTATCACTGATCATATATAAAGCTTAATTTCCAGCTACCATCAGATAATCTCTATAAACCTTCATATATGAATTTGTTAGACTAATTTGGGAATGGGTGAACTTATGACTTGAAAATTGATTCAGTATGACAAAAAACATGAGAATTCCATTGGAATTTGTTACTGAGCTTTTACATTCATAATTATTTTGTTAACAATTCAGAATTTCTCTAAAGTTGATTTCCTTTTCCCCCAGAATATCATATTCCAAGCCCTCTGATCTTTTAAGATAGATGCTGCTAAAATTTGTGTAATCCTGACTGTAACTCCATAATATTTGAATCATTTCTTTCTGGCTGCTTTGCAGAATTTTCTCCTTGGCCTGGGAGCTCTAGAATTTGTTTATAATGTTTCTTAGAGATTCTATTTAGAGATTTCTTTCAGGTGGTGATTAGGGGATTCTTTTATTTTATTCTCTTGTTTGAGAATATCAGCACAATATTCCGGAAGGCAAAGGAGCTAGATTTAAAACTAGCATTCACCTACTTTGGAAGAGAGAAATGCTAAAATGAATGCAAGGATTGGATTTTGTAAGGTTATCTCATGAAAAAATAAGATAGAAATCTGGCTTCCAATGAGGGATGGGAATGGAACATTCCAGTTAAGAAAAGGGGGTGGAGCAGTTAGAGGCTGCTGTCTTTTCTCTCTTTGAGATGAAGAGGGAAGGAGCAAAATCCTCATTGAAGCTAGTTAGCTATAAATCTATAAATCCCTTGTTGAGCAGAAAAATATCCAGACTAAGCATCTGTTTTACAGTGGTGGGATAGAGATTTTTTGCTTTGGGGAAGACAATAGCCTATCCTTCAGAAGACTCATTCAAAGCTATATCTCTGTAACAAGAAATACCATCATCTTGAACCTACAAAGACATTAATATCTTCTGGGACTTAGTCCCCAGACTTGTGCCTTAAACCCCTGAAGACATCTATAGGAGGGAGATAGTTCAGGGACTTCCTGTTTCCTCATTCCTAATTTATACCCAATCCTTTTATCTAATAAATAGCTATTTTCAACTTCTTGAGAACTCAGACATCTTAAATGTAGGAAAAGAGGTTGAAGGGGATTTTCTCTTACCCTTCAGCTCTGGTCAGATCTAACTCTATCATATAGACAGCTCTGCCTGGGGGGAGGGAGAATTGTGGTTCCTCTTTATCTGTTCCCTCTCCCTATCTTACCTGTCAAAACTTTGGTTCTTTGGTTCCCTGCTAGTATACCAGCAAAACTGACCACATACTTTGGGTGGGAAGGTGATCATTGAATAAAATAGAGGATTTCCCAGCATTCCTGATAAAAAGAGCAGATGTGAACAGAGTTTGATATTAAAATACAAAACTTAAGAGAAGAATAAAAAAAAGCACGAAAGGGAAAATTTAAGGGATTCGATAAGGTCAAATGGGAGTATGATACTTCAAACTCTAAATTTTTTATTATTATTAGGGAAGTCAGAAAGCATGTACCTTAATAAAGGATGTGGGAGTATGTTGACCAGGATGACAAGATATCTAAAATTAAAAAAAAAATCCAGGAGAGGATTTGCATTGAGAAAAAGAAAAGGAGAGGTAGAACTGGTCGCATTTTCTTACCTGAAGAGGCACAAAAAAAACTTCTGGTAGAGGGTGTTGATGAGCAATATGTAAAATGTTTTTTCATCATTGGCTCAGAGCAGGAATACCCTACTCAACTGGGTATAGATCTTTCATTTCTTTCTGGGGAGTAAGAGAGGAATAAAAAAAGAGAGATTAAAAGAAAGAATTGTGAATTAGGGAGGTGGTGGTTAAAAGCAAAACACCTGTGAGGAGGAACAGAGTGAAAGGACAGAGAAAGAGCAGAATAAAAAAGAGGAAATAAGATGGAGGGGAATACACAGTATTTGTGAATGTGAATGAGATGAACTCACCCATAAAATGGAATTGGAAAGCAGACTGGATTAAAAACCCAAATCTTACCATATGTGGTTTACAAGAAACGCATTTGAAGCAGGAAGACACACATAGTTAAGACAAGGGGCTAGAGCTATATCTATTATACTTCAGCTTAAGTAAAAACAAAACAAACAAACAAAAAAAGCAGGGGTAGCCATCATGATCTCAGAAAAACCTAAAGCAAAAATAGAGGCACTTGAAAGAGAAGAAGAAAACTACATCTTGATAAAAGATACCATAAACAATAAAGTAATATCAGAACTAAACATATGCACCACATGATATAACTTCCAAAATTTTTAAAGGAAAAGTTCTGTGAAATACTGGACAAACTAGACAGTAAAACTATACTAGTAGGGTACCTCAATTCCCCCTTTCAGAAGAACTAGATAAATCTAACCAAACATAAAATAATTAAGAAAAGAAGTTATGGAAGTGAATGAAATATTTAAAAAGTTAGTTTTAATAAATTTTTGGAGAAAATTGAATGGGAATATAAAGGAATATATCTTCTTCTCAGCAGTACATGGCAAGTAGACAAAAATTGACTGTGTATACAGCATAAAAACCTCACAATCAAATTAAAAAGGCAGAAATAAAGATTATATGTGTATAATATAAACACATTATATATATATACATGTATATATTACAATCAATAAGTAGACAAAGAAAGATAAATTAAAAACTAATTGGTTGTGGGTTCAAATATGACATCAGGCAATTACTAGCTGTGTGATGTTGGATAAGTCACTTACCCCCCATTGTCTAGCCTTATTGCTTTATTACTCTTTTGCCTTAGAAACAATGCATAGTATTTATTCTAAGATGGAATGTGAGGGTTTTTTTTAACTAATTGGAAGCTAATACTCTAATTCTAAAAAAAAAGTCAGGTTGAAGTGCAAATTTTAGAAACAATCAATAATTTCATTAAAAAGATTAACAAAAATGAGACAAGATTCCAAAGTTTATGAGACTAAGTCAAAGCAGTACTTAGGGGAAAATTTAAATTTATGAATACTTTCATAAATAAAATACAGAAAAAAACAAATCAATGATTTGGGCACACAACTAAAAAAAAAAAAACCAAGCAATTTAAACTCCCCAATTAATGACCAAATTGGAAACCTTGAAAATCAAAAGAAAATTAAGAAAATTGAAATTAAGAAAAAGGAAAGAAAACAAAATTATGGGTATCAAAAATGAAAAGGATAAATTCATCACAAATGAAGAGGAAATTAAAAGAGCTATTTGCCCAATTATATGTTAATAAATCTGACAATCTATGTGAAATTCATGAATATTTGCAAAAATATAAATTGCCCAGATTAAAAAAAGAGAAAATAGAATATTTAAATGATCTTATCTCAGGAAAATAAATTGAACAATCCAGCAATGAAATCTTGAAGAAAAAAGCCCAGGGCCAGATGAATTCACAAGTGAATCCTACCAAACATATAATTATTAACCAAACAATCCCAATACTACATCAACTATTTGGGAAAATAGGTAAAGATGGAGTTCTTCCAGATTTCTTTCATGATGCAAATGTGATGTTGACACCTAAGCCAGGAAGAGCAAAAATAGAGGGAAAAATTATATATTAATTCCCTTAATGAATACAGTTGCAGAGCTTTTAAATTAAGTAGTAGCAAGGAAACTCTAGTTATATATCACAAGGATCATTCACTAAGACCAGGTGAAATTTATACCATGATTACAAGGTCAGTTCAATATTAGAAAAAACTATCAGCATAATTGACCACATCAATAACAAAACTAACAGAAATTACATGATTATTTGAAAAGGTGCAGAGAAAGCCCTTCACAAAATACAACATCCATTCCTAGTAAAAACATTGTAGAGCATAGGAATAAATGGAGCTTTCCTTAAAAGAATAAGTGGTATATATCTAAAACCATATAAAGTATTATGTATAATAGGGATAAGCTAGAAGCCTTCCCAAGAAGATAAGAGATGAATCAAGGATGCCCATTATCACCACTATTGTTTAATATTATTCTAGAAATGATAAACTTATTAAACTTATTAATAAGAAAAGAAAAAGAAGTAGAAGGAATTAAAGTAGGCAATGAGGAAATTAAGCTATATATATATACATATATATATATATATATAATATGATAGGATACTTAGGGAATCCTTAAAAATCAACTAAAAAGTCTACTTGAAATAATTAATAACTTTGGCAAAGTTGCAGGATACAAAACAAACCTATATAAACAATGTATGTCCATATATTAGTAAGAGTAGCAAGAGACAGAAAAAGATATTCCATTTAAAATTACTATAGGCAGTATAAAATACTTGACTCTACTCACCAAGAGAAACATAGTAATTACATGGACATGATTACCCAACACTTTTTACACAAATAAAGTGAGATGTAAACCTACTGGGAAAATATTAATTGTTCATGGGTAGACCCAGATAATATAATAAAAATGACAATTTTCTACCTACATTAATTTACTTATTCTGTGCCTTACCAATCAAACTACCCAAAATTATTTTATAAAGCTAGAAAAAATAAGAAGAAATTTCATCTGGAAGAATGAAAGATTAAGAATATAGAGAGAAAAATGGGAAAAATGTGAAAGAAGATGACATAGCTGTATCAAAATTCAACTGTATTGTAGCATTATTTATCAAAAGAATCTTGTACTGGCTAACTAATAGACTGGCTAACTAATAATAAGGTGGATCCCTGGAATAGATTACATGCACAATATACAGTTATAAATAACCACAGTGATTTAGTGTTTGATAAACCCAAAGATCATAGTGTTTGGGACAAGAACTCATTATTTGACAAAAAAAAAAAAACTACTGGGTAAACTGGAAAAAGCACAGCAGAAACTAGTGACTCCTGGTCTTAGCACAGCAGAGCCAATGTCCAGACTCAGGTTATCACAGGAGCTGTGTGAGATCTTGTGATGCAGCTTTTCTCAGGTTCTGCCACAAATCGTGGTGTCTTTGGGTTTGGGGGTGGGTGGGAAGGAAGTGATTAGGATCAATGAGGGACTTTGTATGACGCAGGAGAGAAATCTCTGATCAGCCTGTCACCCTTAGCTTCTCAAGCAAGAGAGAGATCAACTGACTCCCCCTGGAATCTCCTCTTTCCTCAAGATTCCAAACCTCATTCAACATTCCCACTGTGGATGCAAATCTCAGCATGTCTTCCAGGTTTTGTCCCTCAAAATCTCTTGATCATTTCTCTATCATAAGGACAATTTAGAACTATGCCAAATTAGCTATAAAATTGTACATATCTTTTGAAACAGTAATATTACTATTAGGTCCATATAAACAGTGGGGGAAGAACCTTCTTGTAAAATAAATATTTAAAGCAGCTCTTTTTTTGTGGTGGCAAAGAATTAGAAATTGAGAGGATGTCCATCAATGGGAGAATGTCTGAAAAAAATCATGGTATATGATTGTGATGAAATACTATTACTGGACTTTGAGAAATGATGAGCAAGATTATTTCAGAAAAATAACTGGAAAGGCCTGTATGGATTGATTTAGAGTGAAGTTATCAGAACTAGGAGAACATTGTTCAGAGTAATAGCAATATTGTACAATCATCAACCATGAAAGACTATATGTATATAGTCTAGTATATATATATACATATATATATATATAGCTATTCTCAGCAATACAATTATCCAGGACAATTCTGGATGTATGACAAAGAATGCTACCCACTTCCAGAGAAAGAACTGATAGAGTATGAATGTTGATTAAAGCATACCATTTTCACTTTATTTTATATGTTTTTATTTTTGAATTTTGGTTTTATATAAATATTCTCTCACAACAATGACCCATATAGGAATATGTTTTGTACAAAATGCATGTTTAATCTAGATTAAACTACTTTACCATATCAGTGAGGGGAAGGATGGAGGGAGACAATTTGAATCATATAATATCAGAAAATAAATGTTGAAAAGTGTTATATGTAATTGGGAAAATAAAATATTAAAATATTAATTTAATTTAATCCTTTTATAAAGGCCCATTTCTTAGACCAAGGGAACAATGTAGACTTCATATCCCATTTGTCATAACTAGAACCAGAAATATTTGTTATCACATGGGGGTTTTCTGAATAATCCAGGTCCTCCTAATTAATATTATTCTCAAAGGTTTATATCACCCATTTATGATATTTTGAGTTGTACTTTAAAGGGAGGAATGTTGGAGTGGGGTGGAGTGAGTGATAGATAAAATAGTAGTATAAACATGGACATGAGCTAAGTTCACATATAAACTGACAAAGAACATAAATGGTGTAATGGAACACTTACAAACAGCAAATGGTAATAAATCACCTAGTTACTTTTCAGTAAGCAGTCCATTTTTCAAGTGTGAATAGTAGATATTGCCACAGATTTGTTTAACAGGGTATACATTAGACAATTTAAAACAAGCCATGGAAAAATTTCATACTAATGGCAAAAGCAATCTACCAAATAGAGAACATAATTCCACATGGGTTCTTTTGACAACATTCCAAAGATGACTTTACAATGGAAGCCCTTAATATATCTTCTCAAAAAAATATTATAGTTCTGTTGGATGATTCATAGGATCATAAAATTTTCATTTGGGAAAGGGTATTAGGATTCTTTTTTAATTTTTAATTTTAATTTTAAAAATTGAGATAACTGAAGCCTAGAGATAGGACAGTGACTTGAAACAATGGCATGGAGATGTCTAGAAGCATATCTGCTAAAGTAGAGGGATGAGAGAGATTTCAAGATAAGAGTAAGGTCATAAGTATTTTATTTTAAAAGGGAAAATAGATATTTTAACTAGTGGTGGTAGCAGTCATATTTTTATACTTTATTTCAAAAAGGACCAATAACATCACATGGGTGATGTATTAACTTGCACATGAATTGGATTTAAGTGAGGCAAAGTTGCACAACGTTATCAGCTTTGCTTCTCTCTTTTAGAGTCATCAAAGCCCAATGGCAAGAAAAAAGTCAGGATGATTGGTGGTGATCTGGGTTGAAGTAGATGACTTTGGCATCTTCTATATCTTTCTGAATCCTAAGTGCTCCACAGTGTTTGCTCCAGTCACCGTCACACCTATTTTAACACATTTTTTAATTTTAATTTTTTAATTGTTTTATTTTTTCCAGATTACACATAGAAACTATTTTAGTAATTATTTTCTAACTGCATAATTCATGTTTTCATTCTTTCCCCTTCCCCAATATGGCAGGTAATATAATATAGGTTCTACATGTGTTATCAAGCAAGACACATTTCCATGTTCATCATATTATGAAAATAGACACACATTGCTTATACTAAAGAAAATTTCATGAAAGAAGTAAAGTGAAGATCATAGTAGTGGCTAAGATCTTGATGGGATGCTCATCATTTGGAGAATGGCTATACAAGTTGTGACCTACAACATTGGAATATTGCTGCACTTTAAGAAATGGCAAATAGGTTATTTTTTTTAAACCATGGAAAATCTACATGAAATTTTGAAGAGTGATATGAGTAGAACCAAGAGAATTATATACAGCAACAGAAATGTGGTTTGAAGAATGACTTGTGTATTTCCAACTTCTAAGAAAGAACTGATAAATAGAAATGAGCAGGGCAATATATATATACTCTTTTGCCTACTGTGGGGATATCTGGCAATTCTAATGCAATGAACAAATGAATACATTAATTTTTTTAAAGTAGTGCATTGAAACAAATTGTTCTCCATTGATTTCACTGAAGGAAGTTTTTACATGCTTGGAATAGACATTCCCTAACTCACAGATCAGTTAGGGACCTATCAATTACCCTCAACCTGGTTAGAAGGAAGTTTTACAAGGATGTGATCACTGAGCATGCTATAGCCACAAGTGAGAGCTGGGTGACAGGAGACACCAAAAGTGGGTGAGTAGCATTGGCAAGCCCTCATACCAGAGGTGCTAGTCCTAGTTCGAGGTACTGATAAAATAACAGCTGGAGGAGAAGCTGCAATATGTGAAGGGAGTCCATGAAGAGATACAGCCATGGGGAGTCCTAAATTGCTATGAGATGTACTTTACATATCCCTCTACCACCCTGAAGACCTAAACAATTAGAAACTAATCATAAAAATAACAATGTTAATTAGATGCTAGATGGGAATTTGAACTAATAGGAGAGGTAGCTCTTAAGTGAATAGGGAGCTAGTTTCAGAGTCATAAAGACATGGATTCAAGTTCTCTCTTTGATACTGACTTTATTTCCTTGAGCAAATGACAACCATTCAACACTCCAAGGTGCTCTCTAAGATTTTATACTGGTTTCCCTTCCACATCAAAACTTCCTCTATTGGGGTTTCAGTATATTGTGGGTTAGCATGAAAAATGAAACAGGATTTTTTGCAGAAGCTGTAGACAACACATGAAGGCCAGCAGACAACACAGAAAAATGTTTAAAAATTTAGAAATGCATACTTAACACAAAATTTACAAAAAGTACTCTATGTGCACCACAAAAGAAAAAGAAATAAAAATTAGACTTCTTTTCTGGTATGAAGGGAGGGCCAAAAAGTTTTGTATGGACTTTCCAGATTGTAGGGGTGTCACACCCTAACCCCAGCAATGTGGAAGGGATAATTATATTACACAGTAGAAAATTTCCCATTCTACTCCTGAAAAATAAATAATACATTAAATAATTGGGATTTTTATATTCAATTATATCAAAACATATGCCAGACATTATTCAGACATATTTCAGTCATTATTCAGTCTCGACCAGAATAAGATTAGTACATGCTTCCTTATTATCACTCAAAAGCTACTCACTATTAGGAACCTTTGTGCTTTAGCTCGATACTTCTGTCAGCCAAGGGGCATATGTTGGGGGATATATAAGACATAGTTTTGAGTTTAAGATAACTAGTATGATTACTTCCTCCTAATATTCTTGCCATTTCTATTTTATCAGTTTGTTTAAGAGCCACAATATTATAATGTACATTAATAGTATGAAACAAACTTCCACAGACTTCTCTAGGTGAAGGAAAGATGAAAGAGTAAACCAGAGCAGCTCCATATCACCAAAAGAATACTCTTTGACCAGGATTAAAATATCACCACAAAATGAATACAGGAGTGAAAGAACCAATAAGGAGACAGAGTGAAACAACTTTCAAGAAAAGAAAAGAAAAACCCAAAAGGTAGGCAGAGAACATCTGGGGCACTGGGGTGAGAAGACAGCAGAGCCAACAAGAGGCTGTAGCAAGGAAGGAAGAGCAAGCCAAGAGCAAGTCACAGCTTCCCCCTTTCCCCCCCACATCTGCTTTCCTGGGTTAGGAACCTAAGCTCAAATCAACATTGATATCCTTAGATTCTGACTGGGAAAATGGTGCTCCAAGCCAATCCACACCACTTGAAATTTCAAACCTGTGGAGAAGTCCAGAATCCCAGCCCAGGGCCATCTGGGTTTAAGGGGGGGTGATCCATGTGGGCCCAAAATGAAGCCAGGAATCTCAGTCTGGGTTTAGGATGAGGACATAATCCACATTTTGAGATGAGCATATAAAGTTCACGGGGGAGCCCCTCCCCCTCCAGATCTTTTTGCCCAAAACTAAGGGCAAAACTCCAGGACAGGGTAATTAAGGGTATTCCTGATTGGATCAAGAACACACTGAAACCAAAGACTTGAGCTTAAGTCTGGGACTAGAATTTGATTATCCCCTGACCTGATCAAGTTCAGAGTAAAATCAAAAGCCTGAGGAAATTCTTTACACTATCAGCATCTCAAGGGTCAATTGAATCAGCAGGGGGAGGGGATTCTCAGACCATCTGGTCAACTAGTAACAACCCAGAAAATAAGCTAAGAATAACATCAAGGAAGTTCTGAAGTTTAAGAGGGTACCTAAATTCCAGAGAAAACAGAGCCTACCCATAATTAGATAGAAAAAATGAGTCAACAACAAAAAACACCTAACTCTAAAAAATTTTTATGGAGACAAATGCAAAGACAGAAGTGAACAGGGAAAACAAAGACACACAAAGTCCAAAAGAAAAATATGGACTGGACACAGATTCTGGAAGAACTCGAAAAAATACTTCAAAAACAATTAAAAGAAGCACAGGAAAAGTGGGGCAGAGAAATGACAATGATGCAAGAAGAAAGGAAAGTTATGCAAGTAGAAATGAAAGTGATACAAGAATAGGTCAATAGAAAAAGAACTATAAACTGATAGAAGAAAATCAAGTCTTAAAAATCAGAATTGATCATGTAGAAATGATTTTATGAGAAACTAAGAAACAATAAAGCAGAGTCAAAGGAATGAAAAAAAAACAGAGGAAAACATGAAATTTCTTATTGAAAAAACAATCGACATAAAAATAGATCTAGGAAAGACAATTTGAGTATTATTGGACTACCTAAAAACCATGATCAAGAAAAAACCTTGGACATCATATTACAAGAAATTATTAAAGATAAATGCCCTGAGATCCTCAAACAAGAAAATCAAATTGAATTTTTTTTCAAGAAAGAAATCCTCAAATGATAACTTCCAGAAATGTAATAGCTAAATTCAAGAGCCACCAAGCCAAGGAGAAAATACTTAGAATGGGCAAAAAGAAGCCATTTAAATGCCATGGAGCTATAATCAGGATCACACAGGACCTAGAGGATTCCACATTAAAGGATTAAAAAGCATGGAATATGATATTCAAGAAAGCAAAAGATTTGAATTTACAACCCAGAGTCACCTATCCAGTGAAACAGTTTATTCTTTCAGGGGAAACAAACTTTCATATGAAGGTCATATAAATGGGAACTTAAGCAAAACCATTTAGGTCTAAATCAAGTTTGGTTATTTTTGATCTTTATATAGCATGGATTTGAGTTTACACAACATGTTGGTAACCCTCTCAGAAATTCAATCCACTCTGTCAATATTCTCTCTAAAATATGGCACCCATGATCTGAATACAACACTCCATATGTGGGCAGAGAAAGACAGAGAACAGAACAACTATTACTTTTCTCTATTTTGGTTAATCATTACATCAGCTTCTTGGGATTTTTTTCTTTCCTTTTCTTCTTTTCAATTGGATGATGCTTACCTTGTTGACTCATATTCAGCTTTTTGTTCATTAAACTCTAATTCATTTGAGAATTTGAAAATTTGTCATATCAATTGCTATCTATTTCCATCCAATCCTCTTGCTGGGTGGTTCCTTGAACTTAAGAATAAGTTTACATTTGTCTTTATTACAAACATCTCTATTGCAATTCTTTTTTTCTAATTCAAATTAGCATTCTAGTTTTTTAAGGTTGTTTTGGGATCCCAACTCTATTGTCCAATACATTAGCAATTCCTTGCAGTTTTGTACCTTTTACTGCATAAAAGCCCATGCTAAACATATCAATAATTAGAATTTATAATACATTATATTATGCTAAGGGGGTAGTTAGATGTTGCCACTGCACTGGACTGAGTTCAAATCTGACTGCAGAAACTTACTAGTTGTATGACACTGTTGGTTTAAATTCCTCATCTGTAAAATGATCTGGAGAAAGAAATGGCCAATCACTCCAGTATCTTTGCCAGGAAATATCCAAATGGGTCGTGAAATATTGGATACAACTGAAATGACTGAATAATAAGGAAATACTATGCTGACCTCATTATTTAGTAGTGGTTTGGTGTTTTGCCATCATCTAGTTTTTTACATTGAAGGTATTTGCAGGGAACAAATGGAAACGTTAACCAGAGAATGGAGTTTTGATCAAGAGAGTCATAGGGTTTGACTAGGCCTAGAGAACAGTAGTTTATTTCATCCAAAGGTATATTAGTAAATGTTTAGTAACCAGCTTTCCTGGAAAAAATGTATCACATACTTTTAAGTTCAATTTCACTTTAAGTCTAGGCAATCAACATAACAATAAATTGAGTTGTGTTTGCATTGTTTGCTGATTTTGTTTTGGCATATTCTTACTGTATTGGAGCAAAGGAAGTTTCTTTTGGCTAATTCTTCAGTTGTGTATGAGTGACTCATCCCATTCCCAATATCAAAACTTTGCTAACAGTGTACTGGCATTATACATTGTTTAATACTACCAAGTAAGGACCGTTGAAGGAATTCGGTATGTTTCTCCTAAAGAAGAGAAGATTGAGGAAAAACAGAATAGCTGTCTTCAAGTATTTGAAGGCCGGTTTTCCCTTTTAGAAGTCTTTATTCTTACTTAAAATCCCTAAAATATAGTCTACTAAAGCCTAGGGCAGCATTGGCAAAGGTTTTCAAGTTTGCATGCTCAAACTGGAACTTCAAATCCCTGAATTATCCCAGAGAACGAAGGGAGGAAGTTCTTGTGTTAGGAGGCTGGACAGAGAGTTGGGGCATGCAAAAAAATTCCTTGGGTGCTGGGAAGAGGGGGAAATGAGCAGCTCTTCCTCTCTTCTGACCCCTCCCCACTGGCTGAGCATCAGTGGTAATACTTCACCAGTGCTGGTCTGGGATATACATCAAACTGAGTCCAGAATTCTATTTATTCTGAATTCTAGGATGGCATAATCACTTCCTCCTAATATTTTTTAAACTCTTTCCTTCTGTCTTGGAATAAATACTGTGTATTAGCTCCAAGGCAGAAGAGTGGTAAGGGCTAGACAATGGGGGGGTCAAGTGACTTGCCCAGGGTCACACAGCTGGAAAATGTCTGAGGCCATATCTGAACATAGGACCTCCTGTTTCTAGGCCTGACTCTCAATCCACTGAGCCACCCAGCTTCCACCCCCTCCTAATATTCTCATTATTTCTACTTTATCATTTGGTTTAAGACCTACCATATTTCAATGTACTTCAGTATGATAAAACAAATTTTCATGTTAAGGTTATTTAAATGGCAACTTAAGCAAAAATTCAAGCATAGTTTTATAGTTTTATTTAATTCCACATGTATTTTTCATTAAGTTCCAAAAAGGATGCAAGGCTAACTCAACAGAATTTGCAACATCTATGTCAAGGACTTGAGGTACATCTTATTAAAAAAAAAAAGAATTGTCATCTATGACTGCCTTTAAATATGTTTCTAAATTTTATTTTATCTTTGACCTTAAAGGGAGATCCCTCTAGCTTTGCAAAGTAACTTCAATAAGTGTGGATGCCAAGAAAGAATAATTCTAGCTTGAATGATTATGATTGCATTAATAGTAACTCCTCACAGGGAGATTGGCAATCAATTTCCTGAAAAAGGTTCCACAGCAAAGCTGGAACAGGCTGGAAGATAGAAAACATTTTTCAATGGAACTTTTTTTTTTCTTTTTGCAGTATCCCTAAGCAAATCACTGGGGATAATGCATGCAGTCATACAACAAGATTGCATTAACAAAAAGCAAAAGGAAAATCACTAAACAATGCAACAGGTAATTAAGACCTTTAAAATGCACAAAAATATCTGAGAATTAAAACTGGGTGAAGCACTCTGTCACTATTTTTGAGTATTAAATTATAGATGTGGAAGGCATCTTTCTAATTCTTGTCTTTGTAGAGTAGTCACATACTCCTTGGAGAGGATCATAAAAGATGCACTTTGATGGCTCTTACTCCCCTGTGCATTTTTTATGATTGTCACATGCTCTAATTTTCAAGATTGCTTTAAATTACTGGTTTAGTACATCCCTGTGAATTTTATATTCTCTGTTACCTTTGATTTATCAGCGTATTTATCCATTTCATTTTCATGTAGTACTGTAACCACACTGGGGCATTTGGTAACATTGTTTTCGTGGGTATGTGTTGGTTACAGTTGGAATTTATGTTTCTATGCTGAAAATTTCTTACTAGATAGTGAGTAATATCTTACTAGATAGTGAGTAATACACTAAGCAGTAGTCAATTGGTTTGGTCACATCTTTTATCCTGGTGTTTCCAGTGGCAGATGCCACTGGAAAATCTTTAAGCTATTTCCTGATCTTCTCATTGCTTTCAAATACCATACTACAAAAGTAATCTCTCAGAGGGCAGAAATGACCTCCTACTCAAAAACTCTGTTTCCATTTCCCTTGACTACTGTAGCATTTCATACTGGTGACCAAGCCTTCCTTCTTGATGTCCTCTCCTTCTGGGGTGCCTGAAGCACCACATTTTCCTGGTTTTTCTCTCTGAACACCTCTTTCTTGTTTCTTCTTCATAAAATGGCAATCTACAAAGCATTCTCCTTAGCTCATATTCTTTTTTTTCTGCCTTGGAAGGCTCATCCACTTTCATAGGTTCAATGATTTTATCCATGCAGATGATGCTTAAATGCCAGCCCCAACCTCTCCCCTAAGGTCCAGAACAACATTTTTAAGCTGTCTCTTTGAATCTCCACATGAATGTCTAGATGGTATTTAAAATTAAATATATCTAAAATAATTCTCATCACATCTGTCCCCACCCCCAATTCCTCATCCTGACTTTCCTATGTTCAGGCACCAAAATCATGGCATTAACTTATATTCTTCTCTTTCTGCAGTTTCCACATTGAATCTTACACATCAAATCTTACCTATACTCTCTTTTCCAATATCTTTAAAGTCTGTCTCCTCTTTTCTATTCCAACTAACACTATCTATAGATGTGCCCTGGCTACTTTAATAGCCTTGTAATCAGTTTTCCCACTGTGGAAGAGGCATGAAGAGAGAAAGGTCTTGACAGCAACACAAGATGCAAGAGACTAAACTGGGGACATGTTCTGTCAATCAAGATGAAGATTCTAAAATGGAATGTTCCCAGGAGGAGTGGAAGTTGAGCTGACAAAGGGGGAGGGGCTGAGACTGTGACTGGTTATGGGGCAGTTGAGGCTGGCAGTTGAGGCTGGCTGAAGACCCTGATTGTGCTGGCTTGTTTTGGGGGTGCTATCTGATCAAGGGGAGACCCCTGCACTCTCTGAGATTTTGACTGACCAAGAGTTGGGGTATTCTGGCCACAGAGAGAGGAGAAGAGGAGAAACTTGGCTTTTGAGTCAGTTGTCTCTGAGAGTTTAAGCTGGCCAGGAGAAACTGAGAGACCTTGATGGTGTTATAAAAGAAGAAAGTTGCATTTCTGTTCCTTTTCTCACTTTTGTTACTGGACTATTTCCATAACCCTCTCAAATTCCCCTTATAGATTAGAGAAACCCTCATCCCACTTTCCTCAGTTTCCCATCCTGTTATCACAATAAACCTCTACTTGAAAAATGAAAAGAAAAGATATTTATAGCAGATAATGTTCCATTTTGTATTCATGATCCCACCTCCTCATACAAAATCTTGTACACAGTAGGCACTTAATTCTTATTGAAATAAAAATGTGGGAATAAAAGAACAGTGGTATAGTGAATAGCAGGTTGAACTCTCTTAAATTTAGGAAGCCATTGGTTCATATTCTGCACACAACATTTAGTAGTCCTACTAGTAACTTTTCTGATTTTTTTTCTTTTCTAATCTCAATTTTTTCTTATCCATAAATACAAATTGGCTACATATTTACCAATAAGGAAAATAAGTACAATATCTGCATCACCAACATCACAAGATGATGACAATTTTGAATACATGGAAACTTTTTCAAAGTGTTAGATGCAATTTTTAATGTATCTTACGCTAATCATCCATTAGATCAAAAGCTCCTTGAAAGCAGATGGTATATGTTGCATTTCTTTGTATCCCCAGCATTTAGCAGTCCCTGTAATATTATAGTCACGTTTTTGACTGATTGCTAACTTTAATACTTCAATATTTCAAACACTGAGGGATTTCTTCAGTATCAAAATTATTTAAGTGATGCTGATGAGGGCCCTTCTCTATCTTGGCTGATGGCTTCATCAGTTGCTTTTACATCCATTTCCTGGTGAATCTTCTTATGATGAGAACTTAATTAAAGTTTCTCAAGTTTGCTAGAACCTGCTAGAGGTAGGACTTTCTTGGTACTGTCTTCAAAAATCTAAAATTATTTTAATAGTAGAGATAGTCATTGGAGGGGAATGTTAGTAGAAATTGTATAAATTTTGTGGTTTCATCTCTTTTTTAAATTTTTTTTATTTGGTCATTTCCAAACATTATTCATTGGAAACAAAGATCAATTTCGTTTCTTCCCTCCTCTCCCTCCCACCACCTCTCCCATAGCCCACGTGCAATTCCACTGGGTATCACATGTGTTCTTGATTCAAACCCATTTCCATGTTGTTGGTATTTGCATTAGTGTTCATTTAGAGTCTCTCCTCAGTCATATCCCCTCCACCCCTATAGTCAAGCAGTTGCTTTTCATCGATATTTTTACTCCCACAGTTTATCTTCTACTTGTGGATAGTGTTTTTTAGATCCCTGCAGATTGTTCAAGGACACTGTATTGCCACTAATGGAGAAGTCCAATACCTTCCATTGTACCACAGTGTATCAGTCTCTGATACATCGCTCTGCATCACTTCCTGGAGGTTTTTCCAGTCTCCATGGAATTCCTCCACTTTATTATTCTTTTGAGCACAATAGTATTCCATCACGAACATATACCACAATTTGTTCAGCCATTCCCCAAATGAAGGGCAACCCCTCATTTTCCAGTTTTTGTCCAGCACAAAGAGTACAGCGATGAATATTCTTGTACAAGTCTTTTTCCTTATTATCTCTTTGGGGTACAAGGCCAGTAGTGGATCAAAGGGCAAACAGTCTTTTATCGCCCTTTGGGCATAGTTCCAAATTGCCCTCCAGAGTGGTTGGATAAATTCACAACTCCACCAGCAATGAATTAGTGTCCCTACTTTGCCATATACATTCCAGCATTCATTACTTTCCATAGCTGTTATGTTAGCCAATCTGCTAGGTGTGAGGTGATACCTCAGAGTTGTTTTGATTTGCATCTCACTGATTATAAGAGATGTAGAACACTTTTTCATGTGCTTATTAATAGTTTTGATTTCTTTGGCTGAGAACTGCCTGTTCATGTCCCTTGCCCATTTATCAATTGGAGAATGGCTTGATTTTTTGTATAATTGATTTAGCTCTTTGTAAATTTGAGTAATTAAACCTTTGTCAGAGGTTTTTATGAAGATTGTTTCCCAATTTGTTGCTACCCTTCTGATTTTAGTTACATTGGTTTTGTTTGTACAAAACCTTTTAAATTTGATGTAGTCAAAATTATTTGTTTTACATTTTGTAACTCTTTCTATGTCTTGCTTGGCTTTAAAACCTTTCCTTTCGCAAAGGTCTAACAGCTATACTATTCTGTGTTCACCTAATTTACTTATAGTTTCCTTCTTTATGTTCAAGTCATTCACCCATTCTGAATTTATCTTGGTGTAGGGTGTGAGGTGTTGATCCAAACCTTATCTCTCCCACACTGTCTTCCAATTTTCCCAGCAGTTTTTATCAAATAATGGATTTTTGTCCCAAAAGCTGGGGTCTTTGGGTTTGTCATAAACTGTCTTGCTGAGATCATTTACGCCAAGTCTATTCCACTGATCCTCCTTTCTGTCTCTTAAACAGTACCAAATTATTTTGATAAGCACTGCTTTATAGTATAGTTTGAGATCTGGGACTGCAAATCCTCCTTCCTTTGCATTTTTTTCATGATTTCCCTGAATATCCTTGATCTTTTGTTCTTCCAAATGAACTTAGTTATGTTTTTTTCTAATTCACTAAAGAAGTTTTTTGGTAGTTCAATGGGTATGGCACTAAATAAGTAAATTAATTTGGGTAGGATTGTCATTTTTATTATGTTAGCTTGTCCCACCCATGAGCATTCAATGTTTTTCCAATTGTTTAGATCTAGTTTTAGCTGTGTGCAAAGTGTTTTGTAGTTGTGTTCATATAGTTCCTATATTTGTCTCGGCAGAGAGATTCCTAAGAATTTTATATTGTCTAGGGTGATTTTAAATGGAATTTCTCTCTCTATTTCTTGCTTATGAGATGAATTGGAAATATATAGAAATGCTGATGACTTATGCGGGTTTATTTTTTATCCTGCAACCTTGCTAAAGTTGTTGATTATTTCAAGTAACTTTTTGGTTGATTCTCTAGGATTCCTTAAGTAAACCATCATATTGTCTGCAAAGAGTGATAGCTTGGTCTCCTCATTGCCAATTTTAATACCTTCAATTTCTTTTTCTTCTTTAATTGCTACTGCTAGTGTTTCTAGTACAATATTAAATATTAGAGGTGATAATGGGCATCCTTGTTTCACTCCTGATCTTATTGGAAAGGCTTCTATTTTATCCCAATTGCAGATGATGTTTGCTGATGGTTTTAGATATATACTGTTTATTATTTTTAGGAAAGGCCCTTCTATTCCTATACTTTCTAGTGTTTTCAATAGGAATGGGTGTTGTATTTTATCAAAGGCTTTTTCTGCATCTATTGAGATAATCATGTGATTTTTGTCAGTTTGCTTGTTAATATGGTCAATTTTGTGGATGGTTTTCCTAATATTGAACCATCCTTGCATTCCTGGAATGAATCCTGCCTGGTCATAGTGGATGACCCTTGTGATGACTTGCTGGAGTCTTTTTGCTAGTATCCTATTTAAGATTTTTGAGTCTATATTCATTCGGGAGATTGGTCTATAGTTTTCTTTCTCTGTTTTTGACCTGCCTGGCTTTGGTATCAGTACCATGTTTGTGTCGTAGAATGAATTTGGTTGAACTCCTTCTTGGCCTATTTTGTCACATAGTTTGTTTAATATTGGGATTAGTTGTTCTTTGAATGTTTGATAGAATTCATTTGTGAATCCATCTGGACCTGGGGATTTTTTCTTAGGGAGTTCTTTGATGGCTTGGTCAATTTCTTTTTCTGAAATGGGGTTGTTAAGGTAATGTATTTCTTCCTCTTTTAGTCTAGGCAATTTATATTTTTGTAAGTATTCATCCATATGACCTAGATTGCCATATTTGTTGCCATATAATTGGGCATAGTACTTTTTAATGATTTCCTTAATTTCCTCTTCATTAGAGGTGAGGTCTCCTTTTTCATCTTGGATACTGTCAATTTGGTTTATTTCCTTCCTTTTTTTAATTAGACTGACTAGTACTTTGTCTAATTTATTTGTTTTTTCAAAGTACCAGCTTCTAGTCTTATTTATTAAATCAATAGTTCTCTGACTTTCAATTTTATTAATTTCTCCTTTGAGTTTTAGGATCTCTAATTTAGTCTTCATCTGAGGATTTTTAATTTGTTCACTTTCTAATTTTTTAATTTGCATGCCCAATTCATTGACCTCTGCCCTTCTTAATTTGTTAATATATGAACTCAATGATATAAATTTCCCCCTGAGTACTGCTTTGGCTGCATCCCATAGGTTTTGAAATGATGTCTCATCATTGTCATTTTCTTCAGTGAAGTTATTGTTTCTATGATTTGTTCTTTAACTAACTGGTTTTGGAGGATCGTATTGTTTAATTTCCCATTAATTATCGATTTACCTCTCCATGTTTCCTTACTAATTATTTTCATTGCATTGTGATCTGAGAAAGTTGCATTTATTATTTCTGCTCTTTTGCACTTGTTTGCAATGTTTTTATGCCCTAATACATGGTCAATTTTTGTGAATGTACTATGTGTTGCTGAAAAGGAGGTATATTCCTTTTTGTCCCTATTTATTTTTCTCCACATGTCTACGAACTCTAATTTTTCTAAGATTTCATTCACTTCTCTTACCTCTTATTTATTTTTTGGTTTGATTTATCTAGTTCGGATAGGGGAAGATTCAGATCTCCCACTAGTATAGTTTTTCTATCTATTTCGTCCTTGAGTTCCTAGGTTCTCCTTTAGAAACTTGGATGCTATGCAATTTGGTGCATACGTGCTGAGTTCAGATATTTCCTCACTGTCTTATACTGCCTTTTATCAGGATGTAATTAATTTCCCTATCTCGTTTAACTAGATTTATTTTTACTTTGGCTTTGTTGGATATCATGATTGAGACTCCTGCCTTCTTTTTGTCAGTTAATGCCCAATAGATTTGGCTCCACCCTCTTAATTTCACCCTATGTGTATCTACCTTTATCATATGTGTTTCTTGTAGATAGCATATGGTATGGTTTTGGACTCTAATCAACTCTGTTATTCGCTTGCGTTTTATGGGTGTGTTCATTCCATTCACATTCAGAGTTATGATTACTAGCTGTGTATTTCCCAGCATTTTGATTTCTGCTCCTTTACCTGCCTTTTCTTCTTTCACTATTTCCTTCTACACCAATGTTTGCTTTTGAACAGTCCCCCTTCTTCCCACCCTTATTTTACTTCCCTTTCTACCCCCCTCCATATTTATACCCCCCCTTATTTTCCCTGTAGTCTTTCTAAAATTAACCCCCCCCAATCCTTCCCTCTCTTGTACTGCTTCCCTCCCCAGCAGACCTTTTGTTACCCTTCTACTCCCCTATAGCGTGCAAATCTATTCTCTGCCCCCCAATGTATTGGATTGTTTTTCCCTCTTTGAGTCACTTTCAAATCACGTAAAAGTTGAGTATTTCCTGTCTCCGACCTCTTTATCCTTCTAGTGTATTGATGTTCTCCCCCCTCCCACCATGAGCTTCTTTATGACATATAAATTTACCCCCATTTGTTTCTTTTCCCATTTCTTTTAATATTAACCTATTTTTAAGCTCTAGTTATATATATATATATATACATATATATGCATACTTATGTGTATGTATTTTTGCATGCATATATCTATATACCTATTTATGTCTTGTCCTTTCATCCTATACAGTTTTTTGCTGTTCCCTCTAAGTATACTTCTTTTTGCTGCCCAGATAATAACAACAGTTTTTAAGGGTTACCAATGACCTCTTTTCTTATAGGGATACATATCATTTTAACTTATTGAGTCTCTTAAATTTTTTTTGTTTTTCTTTTTTCCCCTCTTTTTTAATTACCTTTTGATGATTCTCTTGAGTTCTGTGCTTGGACATCAAATTTTCTGTTCAGGTCTGGTCTTTTCTTTACGAATTCTTGAAATTCTTCTATTTTGTTGAATGACCATACTTTCCCCTGTAAGAATATAGTCAGTTTTGCTGGGTAGTTGATTCTTGGTTGTAGATCTAGTTCCCTTGTTTTCCGGAATATCATATTCCATGCCTTTCTTTTTTTCAGTGTGGATGCAGCCAGATCCTGAGTTATCTTCACTGTGGTTCCTTGGTATCTGAATGACTTTTTCTTGGCAGCTTGTAATATCTTTTCTTTGGTCTGATAGTTCTTGAATTTTGCTATAACATTCCTGGGTGTTGTGAGTTGGGGATTAAGTACAGGAGGTGATCTGTGGATTCTATCAATCTCCACTTTTCCCTCTTATTCAAGGTTTTTGGGGCAGTTTTTTTTAATAATTTCCTGTAATATAATGTCCAGGCTTTTTCTTTTGTCATGGTCTTCTCGTAGGCCAATAATTCTTAAATTGTCTCTCCTTGAACGATTTTCTAAATCCTCTGTTTTGTGAATGAGATGCTTCATATTTTCCTCAATTTTTTCATTCTTTTGGTTTTGTTTTATAGTGTCCTGCTGCCTTGTGGGGTCACTTGATTCTAGTTGTTGTATTCTGGTTCTTAAAGATTGGATTTCATCCTTAGTTTTTTGGTCATCCTTTTCCTTTTGATCTGATTTTCTTTGGAGGTCATCTTTCATCTTCTTCACCTCATCTTTCATCTGCTTTGCCTCATCTTTCATCTCCTTTGCCTCATTTTCCAGCTGGTTGATTTTGGCTTTCAAGACACTATTTTCTGTTTCCAGATGACTTATCTTAGTTTTTAAGTTCTTTTCCCAATTGTCTTCAGCCTCTCTTAATTGTGTTTTGAATTGCATTTTGAGTTCTTCCAAAGCCTATATCCAATTCGCTGGGATTTCTGATTTTTCCTTTGTTGATCCCTCCCCCTCTGTTTCATTCGCTCTTTGCTCATTACCTGTGCAGAAGCTGGCTATTGTAATGTCTTTCTTCTTTTTCTGTTGTTTGCTCGAGTTTACCCCTTTTTTGCTCCCGGTATTTGGCTGTGCTCTTGCTCCTCTCATTTTGTTTTCGTTTTGGGGCTGTCAGTCTCCCCTCTTGGAGCTTTGTCAGATCTCTTGGTACAGTCTCTAGGGGAGGAATGTTAGCTTCCCTGTCCTCTGGAGGCTTTTGATTGAATTGAGTTCAATTGGGTTGGGCTGTATGTGGTATGAAGCTCTGAGGCTCTGAAGGCTCCTGGAAAGCTGGGCCGTGCTCTCTCCAGTTCTCTCCAGCTGCTTCTCCACTGTTTGCAAGTGCCTTTGCCCGCCTCCCTAAACTCTGAGGATTTCTTATGGGATTAGTTCAACTGGATTGGTCTGGATGTGCTCGAGGCAAGGGTGAGACTGGAGCCCGATGGAGGGACCCAGCCATGGCCCGTTTCTCCCTGGCTTCCTCCCTGCTGTCCAAGCTTGATGCTCTGAGCCCAGAGCCTCGCTGCTCACAAGGTAGATCCTCTAAATCAGCACCTTTGCCTGCTCAGAGGTTCCCGCTGCTGCCGCCACTGTGGGCTCAGTGCTCTGGGTTGTGGGGGAGGGGTCCTGGGACCTACCCTCTACCTTCCCCTTAGCCCTGAGTATCCTTGGATTCTGGCTTTTGGGGGGCATACCTTTTGAGTCCAGAAGGAGGGTTCCCCGCTTCTGTCCTGTTGTTCAGCTTGGATTTTGGTGCTCTTGGAGCATTCAGTCTGTATTGGTAAGGAAGGGTCTTCCAGGAGGTCTGAATTTTGCTGCTTGCTAAGCTGCCATCTTGACTCAGCCCCCCTGGTTTCATCTTTTTTATCTGTCTGATTCTTTGTAATCCCATTTAGTATTTCTATGACAGATACTGAACTGTTTTACAATTTCCTAATATGTAGAGTACCCCATAAATGTGCCATTATTATAAAATAGAAAGGATGTCAGGTTACAGATTAGTCTTTTCTTTTACAACCATAGTAAATGAGAATATCTTTAGTAGTATTCTTTTAAAAAGCAAATATCCTTGCATCTATCTCTATAAGGTGATATAGGGTAATCTTTTCCTCATAACAACCTAAACTTGTTTATGTGATCTTAAAACTGTCATCAAAAGCTATCTGTTATCAGAATTTATCTTAGACTCATAAATGTCACTTAGTTTAAAGATTGCTTTTCATGCAGGTTTGTACAACATAGGTGAGAAATTATCTACTTAATATGCACACAGATGCAGATATCTTTATTGAAAATTATTTATATGATTATTTTCACCTGACTGGCTGAAAACATGTGGCTGATATTTTATTCATCCTCAAATTTTACTGGATTGAATAAATAAACCACAGATTATGTTCATTATTCTGTAACTATTAATGATTAATGGGTACTATCTGTAGGATTCCCATGAGTTAGTAAACCTTCTACACATCCCACCTGTTCTTCATTGACTATATGATAACTTTTATCCCTTATTCCCTTTCCTAATTTGTCCTTTTGTTGGATCCAGAGAAAAGAAACTTTCTTTTCTTGACATTATTATAGCTGTGCATATATGTGCTGCATTCTAAACTCTTGGAGCTAAAGGAAAATGGAGTAAGAAGAATGGAAGGAAAGTTTTGTTAACTTAGTGGGTAAAAAGAAGAGTATCCTTCCAACTCACTTTAATAAAACAAAGACCAGCTTTATTGCTGTCATAGTTCTAAAGAACTTCAAGTTCCAGTTAACTCAGATAACTGAGTTTTTATTTACTTCCATTATTATATATATATCTAATTGCTTGATTGTCATTTGTTTCTTTTTATTGTCTCCTTTATCACTGGATCAGGAAATTATTTTTAGATGTTTTCTTTGGTTTCATGTCTTATTTTATGATCAAGAACTTAACAATATTTTAAGTCCTCATAATTGTCTTAATGACCAACTTCCATGCTAATGATGAGAAAATCTGACCCATAAAGAAAAATAAATGGCAAAGATCACATTCCAAATTTGTTGCTGAATGACTAGGGATAGAGATATGATCTTCTGGCTGTGATTATAATGTTTTTATTTATTGAAGCACAAAATATATCTAGTAGGAAAATATTTTCTGGAGAAATTGGACAGTTAAAAATGTAATATTTATAATGCATTGTGTAGAATTCAGTAAATACTAGGAATTGTTTGAATCCTTGATCACATCTTTTAATGACTTTATATACTAGCTGACTTTTAAAATGCTGATCTGTAGAAATGCAATTATAAGAAAATGTTAATTAGTATCAAAAAGCAAGATCACGGATGTCCTCTCTAATTTCAATTCAATAATAATTAGAAGACTTTTTGTTGTTGTTGTTCAATAAGGATGAGATGTTAATGAAAAGCAAGAAAAGCCTATGAATGAATCCAGAATCATTACATGTAAATATGGATTCACTAGCCTGGGGAATCAACAACAAAGTTGATATCAGTACACAAGGAAATGGAATTCATTTTTAATAATCCTCCATGAAATTGAGTAGTCTCAGCTGTAGGAGGAGAAATTTTTATACCCTTTTTAAACCTAAACTTAATGACAACTGGCTTCAAGAAAGCCTGAGGGGACAATGTCTGTTAGGAATGTAAAGAGTATAACCATTAAAATGAATCAACCTATGTTACATGGTACCAAATGCTATCTCTAAATGTCACACACTTATCTTTCTTGAAATATACAAGGAATGGTTCATCTCTGGACATTTAATAAATTTTAGAGGAAAGAATAAAATTTGATATTCTACAATCCCATACTTTATTACATATTTATAAAAGTTTCTTGAATCTAATAGTTACAATTATGTAGATTGTATTTTATACAAAACATATTTTTAAGCTTCAGCATAGTTGAAAACCAATCATAAACTGTAAGAAAGAATAAATATGAGTAGTGAAAGAATGGAATTAATGTCACCACATTCTGCCCTATTTAGGTAATAGAAAATTGACAAAAGAAGAGATACCAAGACCATCTTACAAAGCAATTTAAATTATATTAATCTTTTTTTTTCCATTAGAAGGAGTTTAAAGGAGATTAAAAAATATATCTAGTGGCAAACACTTGATTTCCTTGTTAAACTGAAATATATGGCAAAGACAACACATAATCTAAAATTTCACAATCAAATTTCACAAACAATAGTTCAGAATGTGAAATCTTTATAAATTCCCAGATGAGGATGTTGGAAGATGTAGATGATTTTGGTAGATGTAGTAGTTGTTATGTTGTTTCTATTATGTCCAACTGTTTCTGATCTCTTTTGGTTTTCTTGGCAAAGATACTGGAGTGCTTTGCTATCCCCCCCCCCCCCCCAGCTCATTTTATAGATGTGGAATTGAGGCAAACAGGTGTAAAGAAAAGATAAAACTTTACACATGGTTAAGTAACTTGCCCAGGGTCACATAGCTAGTAGGTATCTGAGACTAGATTTAAATTCAGGAAAATGAGTCTTCCTGATTTGATCCCTGTTGTTTTATCTGTGCCATCTAGAGGTTACATGATAAGCTGTATTGCCTTATACAATAGTAAGAAAGAGAAAAGGGGGAAAACGAGAACTTAATGAAAGGCTTATCTAAATAAGGTTTTCTTAAAAGCATTTAAGAATACAACTAGATGGAAGACAAAAAAATGGACAAAATGTAGATGTCTAAAGATTTTTCATAATCAACTCTTAAACATCAGTGACAGTGAAACTGCTAAGTTTGATTTCTTCAATAACTTCATGGTCTTGCATGTGCTCTGTGTGACCAAATTTATGCAATGGCAGTCTGTGCTACAAGTGACAATTTGGGGAGTGGAGGGCAGAGACGTGTTGAATGATTGATTCTTAAAGCACCTGAAAGACTTGACAATACAGCTTCCATATAACACTACCACAGAAGAAGAAATTCACCAGATATATAGTAATAAAATTTGAAGTAATAAGATGTGAGACCCCATCACATAAAGTCTATTAAAATAATGGCAGAGGAACTCACAACATACACTCTACATCCACTTTTACAAAATTCATATTATGTAGCCTTCCAAAATGATATTCATTTTGAATTTGGGCTCTGGTGGCTTCTATCCTTACAAATTATAGTAGTTATCCAGTCCCTCCATAGATAAAGTAAGCCACTTTGTGTGGAGAGATGATCCAACAGTATAGTATGGGCTTCCATACAAAAGATTTACATGGGTCAAAATAGATACAAGAGAGAAGGGGAAAGAATGAAATTAATATTTTGCCAAGGAACTCAGGTTCTCACATAAGTGAATCAGTATCTTTTTTGAAATGATAAAATATAGGCAAGTCATTTAGGGAAGAAGATTAAGGGCAAAGATGGTAAAGAAGAGATGAACTCCTGCCTGATTCGAGTTGAGGAGGAAAGGAGGAAACAACCCTTTCAGTCTTTTGAGCTACTTTGGAGTTTGGGAGAATAGAATAAATTCAAGGGAGGGGAAAGATTCTGTTGGGGGGAGTCAGCAATAGACTTCATTCTAGAAGAAGATATTATAGGGAGGGTTAAATCAGATTTCCACAGCAGAGAGTATTAAAAGGGAATCCCAAGGTTTTGTTCAGTGTGAGTAAAGTATCTCAGGAAATTATCTTGTCTGTGAAAGACTTCGGTTTAAGAAGCATGTCTCATTTCAGGAGCTATGGAATCCCACTTGAGGGGAGGAAATGCATGGATCCTTGGAGAGATCCCCTTTCAGGTATTTGGGGGGGATTTTTAATAAACTGAGATACAGAGTAACATTTAAAACACCATCACTCAGGATGACTTTCAGGGTTTCTGGGAGTAAGACAGCACAAGAAGGCTCTTGCAAAAAAAAATGAAAGCAAATAACAGATGGGGAAAAAAGAGTGAGAAAGATTTATAATTACATGAATAGTTGGAAAGTACAAAGGAGCAAACAGTCCTTATAGTCCTTTTATCTTCTAGATACCCTTCCTTACATGAAGACCATAGAAAGAATAATTTGAAAAAATATACAGATATCATAGGAATGGGTGATTATATTTCATATTAAACTATAAAAAGGAAGAAATAATAAATGGGACTATGTAAATGAATAATTCTTCCCCAAAGGATGATAATGAAATATTATTCAAATTAAAATAATTGATTAAATGGAATGTGGGGAATTCTGGACTGAATTCCTATCTAGACTGGTAGAAGATGAAAACAAAAAACAAAAAATTCAATTTAAGTAAACTTAAACAACTTAGCATAAAGCAGTAAATCAGAAGTGAAGCCTATGAAAAAATACTGAAATCAAATCACTATAAATAATATCAACTTCAGTGACCAAGTGCTGGATTAAAAGAATGGACAATAAATCAATACAAATAAATTAAATGGACATTTCCACAAATCTAATAATTATAAATTTTAATCTAAATGGAATAAACCTTGTCCTCTCAAAGCTATCTCTCAAGAGAAATGAGTACACTAAAAAAAAAAAGCAAAATCAATTGCTTTCTAGATACATGAAAAAAGAATTTTAAAGAGTATCATAGAATGATGGAAGGGCTGAAATAAAATTTGCTGGGAATTGAGCCTCCTCTCCTCAAAAAAAAAAAAAAATCAGTTATTTTCAGTGATAGAAATAATAAAAATCCTTGCCAAAAGAGGAAAACATGGAAATTACATTGCATTTAAAGGTACTATAAACAATGGAAAAAAGTTATTAAATACATATCCACCAAATGACAATGCTACTAAACACACAAATGAGAGCTAACAGAACTGCAAAAGGAATAGTTTGTAAAACAATCAATTGTGGGACTTGTGTTTTTCTTTCAGTCTTGGATAAATCTAACAAAGATAAGCAAAAGGTCAACATATTTCAAAGAAGGAAAGATATTAATTTCTTGGGGAAAGTTTCATATTTTATTTTGACATAAAAGGTAAAGGAGCCCAGGAAATATTCATAGCAATTGATACAAATGCCTTTTTCTCATATGGAAGCAGCAACAATTTCACATGATATTCTAAAGTAGACTATGTCTTGAGAGTCACATAATTGACTGGCTAAAAGATTACAAGGTCTATTTATTTGGCTTATTGTTTTTGGAGACTATTTTCAAAAAGTATTTGCTTTGGTAGATGAAAATTCTATCTTAATGGTTCTTTTTTCAACATTATTTCTCAAAATAATAGCAATGCACTTGTGATAAGTCTAACAATAAAAATTGCTATTGAGCCCAAGGTCTTGGGCATTATGCTCACTCCCTCTCCATTAAAAGACCCCTCTGGGCCCACATACTTATTTTTGGACTAGGTTTGATCCTAGAGGAAACCTGGTCTCCAAGGAAAAAGATTAGGTTCCTTTTTCTCATACTGTATACTCACTATATCTCCTATCCCAGTGCCTTGTAGAAGATTTGTTTGAAACTTAAATTTTGACTCTTGTCTAAGGTATCCTCAAAGGGATCATGAAACAGTACTTAAATACCACATGACTCATATGACTTATATATGGGACAGTTATTTATTTCCAATGTATAAATGCCTATGCACAAAAAAATTCACAAAGGGGCATAGACAGAAGGATTTTTAAATAGGATTCAGTAACTTAACTTTTTACTATTTTTATACTTTCCCAGGTGGTTAATATTTCAACTTTATCAGAAGATAATCAATTTGAAAACATTGTACACAGAGACTGATACACTGTAGTACAATTGAATGTAATGGACTTCTCCATTAGTGGCAATGCAGTGACCCTGAACAAACTGGAGGGATCTATAAGAAAAACCACTATCCACATTCGGAGGAAAAACTGTGGGAGTAGAAACACAGAAAAACAACTGCTTGAATACATGGGTGGAAGGGATATGGTTGGGTATGTAGACTCTAAATGAACAGCCTAGTATAAACAACAAAATGGAAACAGGTTCTGATCAAGGACACAAGTAATACCCTAAGAAATTTGAGCATTGGCTGCAGGAAGGGTGGCTGAAAGGGAGGGAGGGAAATAAAGTGATTACTGTAACCAAAAAAAAAAATAAATAAAAAGAAGATGATCAATTTGTGGGATTGCTTTATAGAGCGTTGTTATTGTTGTTCAGTTGTTTCAATCATGACTAATGTTTTGAGACCCCATTGGGGATTTTCTTGGCAAGGATACTGAAATGGTTTGTCATTTCCTTTTTCAGTTCATTTTATGTAGAAGGAAACTTGGCAGACAGGGAGGGATAAGTGACTTGCCCATAGTCACATTACCTAGTGAGTGAGGGCAGATTTGCATTCAGGAAGATGATTGGCACTCCATGTATTATGTCATCTAGGTCTCTATTATAATGGATAGTATTCTATTTTACCTTTATTTTGCAGTCTACCCTCAAAAAACATATCTTTTGGCTATCATCTGTGCTCCTCTTGATAATTTTTTATGATGCAGAAATATCTCCTATTTCCAGTTAGCTGGATCTAGCAACCCTGGACCTTTGGCAAACTTGAAATATAACCATTAAAAAAATCTTTCTTGCATCACCTCTACTCAGAAAAGGAATATAAAACAAAAGAGACAGCTAGAGCTCCAAGATGTAGTCTCATGTTTCCTAGGAAGGACACATGCTTTATCTACTATACCCTCAGGGCCACCTTGTGCTAGTTTATTGCAGCACCCACCTATGGAGAGTTGACTTCTTTCCTCATGTCTGCATTTATAGAAAAAAAGCTCAAAGTCTCCTGCTATACCTTGCAGATAAAAAAAAAAAAGAATGGTAGAGGATTAGTTTCCTCCCTTTTCAAAATCAACTAGGTCATTGACTCTTCTTATCCAAGTGGCCAATAAGGGGAACTGCTTCATCAGCCCCAAAGAGACCTTCAATTCTGAGTCAAACATAGTTATGTTGAAATAGGGAGCTTGTCATCTGCAAAGCCCCCAAACACTGAGCTAGCATATGTAGTCAGTCAAAAGCAGGTAGGGAAACTGCATAAGCCCTATTTAAGCTCCCTATTAGATATGTGAAAAAGCAGAGCTATTCCATAGCATTTTGATCAATGTTATCAAGCATAGATTGAAGATTGCAGAGGCCAAATATAATAGAGACTCCCTATAGACGAATTTAGAAGAAATTGAATATACTATTCATTTCCTTTCTTTTCCATTTAATTTATTTAATGTATATGTTAGCCTTGTCTTACTTCTAGGACAGATTATACTGGTCTTGGTATAAAAGTACCATTTGTAAAATTATTATTATTTTTTTAATTTTTATTTGGTCATTTCCAAACATTATTCATTGGAAACAAAGATCATTTTCTTTTCTTCCCTCCCGCCCTCCCACCACCTCTCACACAGCCGACACACAATTCCACTGGGTATCACATGTGTTCTTGATTCAAACCCATGTTGTTGGTATTTGCATTAGAGTGTTCATTTAGAGTCTCTCCTCAGTCATATCCCCTCCACCCTTGTAGTCAAATAGTTGCTTTTCATCGGTATTTTTACTTCCACAGTTTATCTTCTGCTTGTGGATAGTGTTTTTTAGATCCCTGCAGATTGTTCAGGGACACTGTGTTGCCACTAATGGAGAAGTCCATTACCTTTGATTGTACCACAGTGTATCAGGCTCTGTGTTTTCCTGGTTCTGCTCCTTTCACTCTGCATCCATTCTTGGAGGTTCTTCCAGTTCACATATAATTCCTCCACTTTATTATTCCTTTTAGCACAGTAGTATTCCATCACCAACATATACCACAATTTCTTCAGCTATTGCCCTATTGAAGGGCATACCCTCATTTTCCAGTTTTTGGCCAGCACAAAGAGTGCAGCTATGAATATTCTTGTACAAGTCTTTTTACTTATTATATCTTTGGGGTACAAGCCCAGTAGTGCTATGCCTGGATCAAAGGGCAGACAGTCTTTTATTGCCCTTTGGGCATAGTTCCAAATTGTCCTCCAGAATGGTTGGATTAATTCACAACTCCACCAGCAATGAATTAGTGTCCCTACTTTGCCACATCCCCTCCAGCATTCATTAATTTCCATAGCTGTTATGTCAGCCAATCTGCTAGGTGTGAGGTGATACCTCAGAGTTGTTTGATTTGCATCTCTGTGATTATAAGAGATGTAGAACACTTTTTCATGTGCTTATTAATAATTTTGATTTCTTTGGCTGAGAACTGCCTGTTCATGTCCCTTGCCCATTTATCAATTGGAGAATGGCTTGATTTTTTGTACAATTGATTTAGCTCTTTGTAAATTTGAGTAATTAAACCTTTGTCAGAGGTTTTTATGAAGATTGTTTCCCAATTTGTTGCTACCCTTCTGATTTTAGTTACATTGGTTTTGTTTGTACAACAACTTTTTAATTTTATGTAGTCAAAATTATTTATTTTGCATTTTGTGACTCTTTCTAAGTCTTGCTTGGTTTTAAAATCTTTCCCTTCCCAAAGGTCTAACAGGTATACTATTCTGTGTTCACCTAATTTGCTTATAGTTTCCTTCTTTATGTTCAAGTCATTCACCCATTCTGAGTTTATCTTGGCGTAGGGTATGATGTGTTGATCCAAACCTAATCTCTCCCACACTGTCTTCCAATTTTCCCAGCAGTTTTTATCAAATAATGGATTTTTGTCCCAAAAGCTGGGGTCTTTGGGTTTGTCATAAACTGTCTTGCTGAGATCATTTACGCCAAGTCTATTCCACTGATCCTCCTTTCTGTCTCTTAGCCAGTACCAAATTGTTTTGATAACCACTGCTTTATAGTATAGTTTGAGATCTGGGACTGCAAGTCCTCCTTCCTTTGCATTTTTTTTCATGATTTCCCTGGATATCCTTGATCTTTTCTTCTTCCAAATGAACTTAGATATGGTTTTTTCTAATTCACTAAAGAAGTTTTTTGGTAGTTCAATGGGTATGGCACTAAATAAGTAAATTAATTTGGGTAGGATTGTCATTTTTATTATGTTAGCTTGTCCCACCCATGAGTAATCAATGTTTTTCCAGTTGTTTAGATCTAGTTTTAGCTGTGTGGAAAGTGTTTGTTTCGGCAGATAGATTCCTAAGTATTTTATATTGTCTAGGGTGATTTTAAATGGAATTTCTCTCTCTATTTCTTGCTTATGAGATGTGTTGGAAATATATAGAAATGCTGATGACTTATGCGGGTTTATTTTGTATCCTGCAACTTTGCTAAAGTTGTTGATTATTTCAAGTAACTTTTTGGTTGATTCTCTAGGATTCCTTAAGTAAACCATCATATTGTCTGCAAAGAGTGATAGCTTGGTCTCCTCATTGCCAATTTTAATACCTTCAATTTCTTTTTCTTCTTTAATTGCTACTGCTAGTGTTTCTAGTACAATATTAAATATTAGAGGTGATAATGGGCATCCTTGTTTCACTCCTGATCTTGTTGGAAAGGCTTCTATTTTATCCCAATTGCAGATGATGTTTGCTGATGGTTTTAGATATATACTGTTTATTATTTTTAGGAAAGGCCCTTCTATTCCTATACTTTCTAGTGTTTTCAATAGGAATGGGTGTTGTATTTTATCAAAGGCTTTTTCTGCATCTATTGAGATAATCATGTGATTTTTGTCAGTTTGCTTGTTAATATGGTCAATTTTGTGGATGGTTTTCCTAATATTGAACCATCCTTGCATTCCTGGAATGAATCCTGCCTGGTCATAGTGAATGACCCTTGTGATGACTTGCTGGAGTCTTTTTGCTAGTATCCTATTTAAGATTTTTGAGTCTATATTCATTCGGGAGATTGGTCTATAGTTTTCTTTCTCTGTTTTTGACCTGCCTGGCTTTGGTATCAGTACCATGTTTGTGTCGTAGAATGAATTTGGTTGAACTCCTTCTTGGCCTATTCTGTCAAATAGTTTGTTTAATATTGGGATTAGTTGTTCTTTGAATGTTTGATAGAATTCATTTGTGAATCCATCTGGACCTGGGGATTTTTTCTTAGGGAGTTCTTTGATGGCTTGGTCAATTTCTTTTTCTGAAATGGGGTTGTTAAGGTAATGTATTTCTTCCTCTTTTAGTCTAGGCAATTTATATTTTTGTAAGTATTCATCCATATGACCTAGATTGCCATATTTGTTGCCATATAATTGGGCATAGTACTTTTTAATGATTTCCTTAATTTCCTCTTCATTAGAGGTGAGGTCTCCTTTTTCATCTTGGATACTGTCAATTTGGTTTATTTCTTTCCTTTTTTTAATTAGACTGACTAGTACTTTGTCTAATTTATTTGTTTTTTCAAAGTACCAGCTTCTAGTCTTATTTATTAAATCAATAGTTCTCTGACTTTCAATTTTATTAATTTCTCCTTTGAGTTTTAGGATCTCTAATTTAGTCTTCATCTGAGGATTTTTAATTTGTTCACTTTCTAATTTTTTAATTTGCATGCCCAATTCATTGACCTCTGCCCTTCTTAATTTGTTAATATATGAACTCAATGATATAAATTTCCCCCTGAGTACTGCTTTGGCTGCATCCCATAGGTTTTGAAATGATGTCTCATCATTGTCATTTTCTTCAGTGAAGTTATTGTTTCTATGATTTGTTCTTTAACTAACTGGTTTTGGAGAAACATATTGTTTAATTTCCCATTAATTTTCGATTTACCTCTCCATGTTTCCTTACTAATTATTATTTTCATTGCATTGTGATCTGAGAAAGTTGCATTTATTATTTCTGCTCTTTTGCACTTGTTTGCAATGTTTTTATGCCCTAATACATGGTCAATTTTTGTGAATGTACTATGTGTTGCTGAAAAGGAGGTATATTCCTTTTTGTCCCTATTTATTTTTCTCCACATGTCTACTAAATCTAATTTTTCTAAGATTTCATTCACTTCTCTTACCTCTTTCTTATTTATTTTTTGGTTTGATTTATCTAGTTCAGATAGGGGAAGGTTCAGATCTCCTACTAGTATAAATTTTCTATCTATTTCATTTTTGAAATCCTCTAGTTTCTCCTGTAAAAATCTGGATGCTCTGTCACTTGGTGCATACATATTGAGTACAGATATTTCCTCATTGTCTATACTGCCTTTTATCAGGATGTAATTACCTTCCCTATCTATTTTAACTAGATTTATTTTTACTTTGGCTTTGTTGGATATCATGATTGAGACTCCTGCCTTCTTTTTGTCAGTTAATGCCCAATAGATTGGCTCCACCCTCTTAATTTCACCCTATGTGTATCTACCTTTATCATATGTGTTTCTTGTAGATAGCATATGGTATGGTTTTGGACTCTAATCAACTCTGTTATTCGCTTGCGTTTTATGGGTGAGTTCATTCCATTCACATTCAGAGTTATGATTACTAGCTGTGTATTTCCCAGCATTTTGATTTCTGCTCCTTTACCTGCCTTTTCTTCTTTCACTATTTCTTTCTACACCAATGTTTGCTTTTGAACAGTCCCCTTTGTTCCCACCCTTATTTTACTTCCATTTCTACCCCCCCTCCATATTTATACCCCCCTTATTTTCCCTATAGTCTTTCTAAAATTAACCCCCCACTCCCTCCCTCTCTTGTACTGCTTCCCTCCCCACCAGATCATTTATTACCCTTCTACTCCCCTATAGCGTGCAAATCTATTCTCTGCCCCCAATGGATTGGATTGTTTTTCCCTCTTTGAGTCACTTTCAAATCACGTAAAAGTTGAGTATTTCCTGTCTCTGACGTCTTTATCCTTCTAGGGTATTGATGTTCTCCCCCCTCCCACCATGAGCTTCTTTATGACATATAAATTTACCCCCATTTGTTTCTTTTCCCATTTCTTTTAATATTAACCTATTTTTAAACTCTAGTTATATATATATATATATACACACATATATATGCATACTTATGTGTATGTATTTTTGCATGCATATATCTATATACCTATTTATGTCTTGTCCTTTCATCCTATACAGTTTGTTGCTGTTCCCTCTAAGTATACTTCTTTTTGCTGCCCAGATAATAACAATAGTTTTTAAGGGTTACCAATGACCTCTTTTCTTATAGGGATACATATCATTTTAACTTATTGAGTCTCTTAAATTTTTTTGTTTTTCTTTTTTCCCCTCTTTTTTAATTACCTTTTGATGATTCTCTTGAGTTCTGTGCTTGGACATCAAATTTTCTGTTCAGGTCTGGTCTTTTCTTTACGAATTCTTGAAATTCTTCTATTTTGTTGAATGACCATACTTTCCCCTGTAAGAATATAGTCAGTTTTGCTGGGTAGTTGATTCTTGGTTGTAGACCTAGTTCCCTTGTTTTCCGGAATATCATATTCCATGCCTTTCTTTTTTTCAGTGTGGATGCAGCCAGATCCTGAGTTATCTTCATTGTGGTTCCTTGGTATCTGAATGACTTTTTCTTGGCAGCTTGTAATATCTTTTCTTTGGTCTGATAGTTCTTGAATATGGCTATAACATTCTTGGGTGTTGTGAGTTGGGGATTAAGTACAGGAGGTGATCTGTGGATTCTATCAATCTCCACTTTTCCCTCTTATTCAAGGTTTTTGGGGCAGTTTTTTTTAATAATTTCCTGTAATATAATGTCCAGGCTTTTTCTTTTGTCATGGTCTTCTCGTAGGCCAATAATTCTTAAATTGTCTCTCCTTGAACGATTTTCTAAGTCCTCTGTTTTGTGAATGAGATGCTTCATATTTTCCTCAATTTTTTCATTCTTTTGGTTTTGTTTTATAGTGTCCTGCTGCCTTGTGGGGTCACTTGATTCTAGTTGTTGTATTCTGGTTCTTAAAGACTGGATTTCATCCTTAGTTTTTTGGTCATTCTTTTCCTTTTGGTCTGATTTTCTTTGGAGGTCATCTTTCATCTGCTTTGCCTCATCTTTCATCTCCTTTGCCTCATTTTCCAGCTGGTTGATTTTGGCTTTCAAGACACTATTTTCTGTTTCCAGATGACTTATCTTAGTTTTTAAGTTCTTTTCCCAATTGTCTTCAGCCTCTCTTAATTGTGTTTTGAATTGCATTTTGAGTTCTTCCAAAGCCTATATCCAATTCGCTGGGATTTCTGATTTTTCCTTTGTTGATCCCTCCCCCTCTGTTTCATTCGCTCTTTGCTCATTACCTGTGCAGAAGCTGGCTATTGTAATGTCTTTCTTCTTTTTCTGTTGTTTGCTCGAGTTTACCCCTTTTTTGCTCCCGGTATTTGGCTGTGCTCTTGCTCCTCTCATTTTGTTTTCGTTTTGGGGCTGTCAGTCTCCCCTCTTGGAGCTTTGTCAGATCTCTTGGTACAGTCTCTAGGGGAGGAATGTTAGCTTCCCTGTCCTCTGGAGGCTTTTGATTGGATTGAGTTCAATTGGGTTGGGCTGTATGTGGTATGAAGCTCTGAGGCTCTGAAGGCTCCTGGAAAGCTGGGCCGTGCTCTCTCCAGTTCTCTCCAGCTGCTTCTCCACTGTTTGCAAGTGCCTTTGCCCGCCTCCCTAAACTCTGAGGATTTCTTATGGGATTAGTTCAACTGGATTGGTCTGGATGTGCTCGAGGCAAGGGTGAGACTGGAGCCCGATGGAGGGACCCAGCCATGGCCCATTTCTCCCTGGCTTCCTCCCTGCTGTCCAAGCTTGATGCTCTGAGCCCAGAGCCTCGCTGCTCACAAGGTAGATCCTCTAAATCAGCACCTTTGCCTGCTCAGAGGTTCCCGCTGCTGCCGCCACTGTGGGCTCAGTGCTCTGGGTTGTGGGGGAGGGGTCCTGGGACCTACCCTCTGCCTTCCCCTTAGCCCTGAGTATTCTTGGATTCTGGCTTTTGGGGGGCGTACCTTTTGAGTCCAGAAGGAGGGTTCCCCGCTTCTGTCCTGTTGTTCAGCTTGGATTTTGGTGCTCTTGGAGCATTCAGTCTGTATTGGTAAGGAAGGGTCTTCCACGAGGTCTGAACTTTTGCTGCTTGCTAAGCCGCCATCTTGACTCCGCCCCCCTGTAAAATTATTTTTTAAAAGTAAATTTGTAAAATTTCTGTGACTTTGAACAAGCTATTTCATTTCTTTTGTATGTCCATTTACACATCTGTGAAATGGAGTATTGGAACAATATAATGCTGACAGTCCTTAGAGTATACAATCTGGAGTGAAGGCTTGATTTCAAATTCAACGTAATAGACTTATTTGTTTTATCTAGTCAATCAGTTAACATTTACTGAGTACCTAATATGTGCCAGGCACTGAGTTAAACACTAGTGTATGACCTTGGACAAGTCAATTCATCTGTCAGCTGACTTTTTGTGCTAGATCAGTCCTTGTATGCTTTGGTGTAGCAGCCCAGCCCATAGGCATTATGAGGAGACAAGGATTGTGAGTGAGCACATGGCCATCCTGTGCATGGCAATAAATTTTATTGCCAGCGTGGCTGAAGTTTAGGGGCGAAACCTTGCTTTCCTTTGTCTCACTCTCCCGGGGATAATAACCCCACCTTCACCTTGTCATAAGTTGCATTATCCAATGGGAATACCCCAGGTAACTCATCCATATGCATTGAGGTATCATATAACTGTTCAATATGTATTGAGCTGTCAAGACTATAAATAAACGAGCCACAGCCATCCCTCCCTCTTGGAGGACATCCACAGGTTTGCTAAGGAGCATCTTCTCCCCTGTCTCTCTCTCCTCTCTATCTTTCTCACTAAGGCCTGGTCTTTAGGCCAGGCCTGCCTTACTTCCTCTCTCTTTCTCCTAATGCTACCTAGCATTATCTACCTCCTTTAGTTTCTGATCTCCTTTCCATCTGAGCTAGCATTATCCTCTGACCAGTGTAGTGTTAAATTGAGATCATTGGGTGGGACAGCCTGGATAATAACACCCAGTGGTCGGAGCAGCTGTGGCTCTTAAAAATAATAATTGTCTACTGACTCAATTATTTACATCTCTAAAGTCGGCTCGTTCACGCCCTTCGCGGGATCTAAAACTTCTACTCTATCTCTATCTTCTCCCCCTTGCAGCCTCTCGCAGGCCAGGAGGCAGCATTTGGAGATGATGAACTTTCTGTTTCAGGATAGCCAAGTGTGACTTAGCACTAACGAGTACTTTGGGGAATGAAGAAGTAATTCCCTTTGTTGACCACTGAGTAAAAAGAATCAGTGACTTGGTACATTTTTAAAAGGGAGAGATTGGCCTTCTACAACTCAATTGTTTTACTTCTCTATAAAGCTGAGATAACAGTAGTTTCTAACTCTTAGAAAGAAGAAAAAATAAAATACTTTCAAACTTTAAGGAGATATGTAAATGTTGGCAATTATTATTGATTGTTAATTAAGATAGTGATTAAGATATTCTTTTAAATTTCATTCTATTCAATTGTTTATTATTTTATATATTAATTTAATTATACATTATCTATTATATGATTATTTTGTTTTTATTATTCATTACTTTTATGTATTATTTATTATATTATTACTTAATAATTGATTTTTATATTGTCTAGTAACTTTAGAAGTATACTTCCACATAACTAGCCAAAAAAAATCCAACTCATACAAATATGCCCATGCAGCCCCCTGTCTGAAAAATGATGTTACTGAAACACAATTAGTTGGACTTGAATTTTAAGCTTTTTTGGTACATGACACTGAGACAGAAAAACCTGGGAGAATTTCCACTTTGCTACCAACATATTTCAGGTGATTGACAAGGATTAAAAGGTGTAGCTTTGCCCAAAGAATAAAGATTTTCCTCTGTGAAAAGCTTTCTTGTTTAAATAGCAAAACAAATCACTTTTTTTGGGGGGTGGGGGTTCTTTATCCTCCACATACTCCTAACTACAGAGTGGCTAGAGTAGTCAAAAAAAGTGAATTGCCCTTCCTCCTATAAAAATCTGAGTCATCGAATATTCAACAATTCTAAAATTGATATTTCTGAAGGAGATTTGATGGTGTCACTCCCTCTACTCAAAAATCTTCAGGGACTCCCTCCTGCCCTAAAAATAAATGCAAAATTCTCAACCTGGTATTTAGGGCTCAACAATATGTCCCCCCCCATTTTGCTAATCTTATTTCATATTCTTTCTCTTCATGATCTTTCCATTCCCATTAATTTAGCCTATTAACTGGTCCCATACATGATATTCTAGATCTTACCTCTGTGTCTTTGCCCAGGTGGTTCCCATTGTGTAGAATATACTCCCTTCTCACTTTCACTTACTGGAATTATAAGATTTCCTCCAGACAGCTCAGATATCACATCTTCCATAAGACCTTTCCTGATCTTTCCTCTTTTCTACTTGTTAACACTTATCCCCTCTTGAAATTACTTTGTGTTGTAATATACAAACTTTCCATTTACTTTTCTGTACACTTTTCTGTACCCCAAAGTGGACCCTTGATTTCTATCAAGTATATGTCTTACTACAAAAGATAGAGGTATAGAATGATAGAGCCTGAAGTAATTTACATTTGCCTTTATTATCTCCTGCATTAAGGCAGTGTTTTCAAAATATTGAGTGCTTATGAAATGTTTGCAGAATTGAATTTAGATCTGAAAGATTATAGAAGGTCCTTGGAGGGAATTTAGCTAGCACATAGAGCTTATAATTAGATTCTTTTCAAGTGGACCAAAATTAATATGCAATAGGTCTTAATAATTGGTATGAGAGAATGAATGAATATTTCTCAAAATAAATAATCTCTTGTGCTCCAGGCTAGAATAAGCCATCTTCAAAGACATTAAAAATAGTAAATGCTACTCAAAGGCCCTATACAAATAAGATCTTTATTAAATCAAGTGTGCATCAAGAGTTATGATTACTTCAAAGTGTTCATCTGTTTTTATAAGAAAAAGAATAAAGAAAACAAATATATGCAAGTCCCATTGGAGAGGAATGTGCAGAAATAAAATGCATGGCTTATTGAAAGTTTGAAGGGCTCATTAAAAATATTTTTTCAAGAGGTTCTAAGCACATATATTGTGTGAAATGAATGCAGTCTCAGGAATCCATGCTCTTCTGGGGACATTGCACTGCTATCATTAGTGGAAGGAGGAATTGAGATTAATCAATTAAAAAAAAAGAATTGACTTCAAAAGAAAATTGCTGTCCTTTTCTCTTCATGGGAATAACAGTATATTATTTTCATTGATCTTCCACCTAAAGATTTTTAAAAGTAATTTTCTGAGTAGAGATTTGAGAGTTCACTGTTATTCAGTTCTGATAGAACTTCTTTGTAAGACAAATTAACTTGATAGGAAAAATAGATTTTGAAGATAAGTGATTTATTTTTGCTTCTCAGTGAGTTCAATGGGAAATTGTTACTTAATTTAGAGGAAAATAAAATTTTGGTGAATATACCTACTGAGCTTTCCATCAGACAAAATATAAATTGGATATATGTGTTATGCCTTATTTTAATTTGAGTTAAGAAGAATTTGTTTCTAAAATTGTGCCAATTAAGAAATCATACCTAAGCATGCTTTTCAGGGTTAGCTTAGCTCTAATTGTACCCCCTGACCATATTCTTTGCTAATCAGTTAGTCAATAAGCATTTACTAAGCACCTCCTATGTGTCAGGTATTTTGCTAAGAGATGGGGATGTGAAGAAAGGCAAAAGATAGTCACTGTCCTCTAGGACTTGACAATAAAAGTCAAACATTTCTTATAATCACTATTTTTCAATAAGAAGAAACTTAAGGGATGAGGGGGAGAGGGAGTGGAATCTTTTAACATAAATAAAATGATCAAAATTGCACTATATCAGGACATTTGAAAAAATAAAAGTTTGCTTTATGGAAACCACATCAGATAGTGACTCAGCATGAAAAAAAGGTACAAGCTGGGTGGAGAGGAGAGTCACTGTTCTTGTAAAACAAGGGATGTCTAATATTCTGGGAATTCCTCTGCCTGAGCTAGTAGCTTTCAAATTATGACAAGACAATCTCTGCCTAGATGGGAAATGCACAGTCATTGAGGAAAATATTCATGAAGCAGATCCCCACCCTCTCTCTCTCTCTTTCTCTGTCTGTCTGTCTGTTTCCCTCTATTTCTCTCTGTGTGTGTCTCTGTCTTTGTCTCTCTCTCTGCCTCTCTCTCCCTTTGTCTCTGTTTTTCTGTGTGTCTCTGTCTCTCTCTGTCTCTGTCTCTTGGTTTTGCTTAAGAAAGTGAAGTTAAGAATTCAGTCATTAATAAAGTAATAATTCAAGAAGTTTAATTTTTTATGTCTTATGTTAAATCTCTCCAATTTGATGTTCAGAAGTGTAGGCCTTTAGTTCAATGAGAAATAGGAAAGGAAATAAGAATCTTATCAATGTGTGAAATAAGCCATTTTGATAAAATCTTGAAATGAGTTAAGAGGAATTGTATCATAGACAAACAGTCTGAGGCTAAAAGCTATCAGGAACCCAGGCACTCTCTTTTCACTCACACAAATTTAGGCTGGCAGTAAGGACCTAAATAGGCAGGCAGACAGTCCACATGCACATATGAGAAGCCCTAAAGGGTGCTTGTGAGGTGGGGCAATTGAAGTTTAGAATGTCTTAGGCAGAAATCACACTCTGAATGACTTTTCAACTTAACCATATTATAGTGGAGGTGGGATGGGGGAAGAGGTAATGTTAATTGGTCTCTTCACCCAATTTATTGGACACAAAGCAAGTAAAGGGCAGATAATAGATAAGGTGCTAATATATCAGAATGAAATTTTCAGGCAGGCTTATATGATGTTTTCTCTTTATAAAACTTGAAGGAGTTCTATATAGAAGTAGAAATAATAGATTCAATGCCATACTAGTCAAACTACCAAACTACCAACAAAAGTCAAGATTATCAAAGAGATTGATGAAAAAAAATAGGAAGGGTCCAAGTAGTACTAGGCTATGGACTGTATTTATCTAGAATATTTGGTTTCTCACCTAAGGGTTTAACTATAAGAGATCACTCCATCCTATAGCAAAAAATATAAACTGAATCTCTATAGAGCTGAGTCAAAACAATGTTATGAATCATGCCTATGCTTCATAAGGATCATTATCACTGCACTGGGTGAAATTAAAATTATTTCAGGCAAACATTTTAATTATGATTATGAACCAAGATGCCATAATAGTATGAAAATATAATTATTTAAATAACAAACTCATTATGTCTTATCAGAATAACCATTTTAGATATTTTGGAAAACTGATCACTTCCTGTTGTTAAAGCCAGTGCTTATGCAGATCTATGACCTCTTTGGTGTTGAATATATCCAAATATGGAATTCAGTCTTGATAGAAGATGGGTGAAAATTATGTACCTTCAATAACTGATGTAGTATAATGGAGTGAATGTGTCCTGGACTTGAAGGAAGGCATAAAGAGTTTGAATTTCACTTCTATTTCCTAAGGGTTTTAGGAGTGAAGGAAAATTGCAATCAAACAAGATGATACATTTAAACTTATAAAACTCTCACAAATACTCATATGTGATATTTTTCATGCTTCTCAAATCCTGTCATACCTAGATCACTTTTGGCAAGAATATAATTGTTCTTCAATACTGAATTCAATGCAATTCAAACAAAATTATTAAATTTCTTCCATGTTTAGGAATTGTCCTAAATGCCAGGGACACACAGACAACAGTTAAAACATTAAACTTTACATCCTTTGGCCCACCTAACACTCCATCAGGACATCTCTTTCAAGATGAAAATCAATAGAGGCCAAACTCTTCCCTCTGGAATATATTAAAACCAAATTTATACAAGTTAAATCTGTTTCCATTTGGCAACATGGAAACTACAAAGAAGCTTAGTAGTGGCAGGTGATAAATTAGCTTGCTCACACATTTATAAATGATAAGCTGGTACTTGATTAGAGTAAATAGCATGATTATCTTCTAAATAAAAGTGTAGTATAATCACCTGAACAGCATCTTGTCTTTCAGTATTCACAGCTGGGGCCACTTAACCTGGAATTAACCACCTGTCCTCATTTTTGGTATCAACTTAAAGCTTCCAAGTAAATGAATAAAAAAGGCCCAAAGACCCATATTAGGGGCAGCTGTTTGAAGTCAGGAAGAACTGAGTTCAAATTTGTCTTCAGACAACTTAATAGTTGTGTAACTCAGGGCAAACCACTTAACTCTATCTGCCTCAGTTTCTTCACTTGTAAAATGAGCTGGAAAAGGAAATGGCAAACCAATCCAGTATCTTTGCCAAAGAAAACCTCAAATAGGGTCACAAGAGTTGGACATGACTGAACAGCAACAGGGACCTATATTTGGTAGTCCAACATTTTTTTTACTCTGGGGACTGGGATCTTGACTTGATTCCCTGATTCATAAAGTAAGAAATAACTACCTTGCTTTTAGGTGTGAGTATCTTTAGTATCAGCAGTCAGATATTCCTGTCCCCAAGTCCTGTCACACTGCCTGAACTTATTATTATCTAGGCAGTCACCTTTCCTGATTCTCTTTTTTGGCCTCTCCAGTCTGGTTGCTAAATTAACCTTTTTCTAACATTATGAAGGTCAATGTGATCTAGTAGAAAAAGGGCCAGAGTTGGATTCAGCCAGTTTATAAACATTTATTACATGCCTATCCTGTGCCAGATACCATGCTAAAGCATTAGAGGTACAAACAAAAACAAAAGATAGCCTGTGCTCTTAAAGAAATCACAGTAAATGGGTGCAAAGAACTATGCACACATGATACAGGAGAGAAGGAGAAGAGACTAAATCAGAAATGCTCAATAGACATAAGGCAGTAGCATTAAAGGGATTAGGGAGTAGTGAAGGTGGGGCTTTAGCTGAGACTTGAAGGGAAGTAGGAGATGAGAATGAGAAGGAAGAGTTTCAGTTATGGAGACTGGCCAGTGAAAATGACATGTCTGGAGCTCAAGTCTTATTTAAGGAACAACACCAACACCAGTGCCACTGGATCATGGATGATCAGTAGCACTGAATGAAGATAAATAAGATGTAAGAAGTCTAGAAACACAGGTAACAGAGAGGGGAAACAGTGGCATTGAATTAATTCCAGGTAACTATTGTTCAGGTCATAAATGATTTATGAAACAGGAAACTCTTGAAAAAGGGAATGATAAATCGAAAGAATTTGTAAATGAGATGAATTTTATTTTTTTTATTTGGTCAATTACAAACATTATTCCTTGGTTACAAAAATCATATTCAATTCCTCCCTCACCTTGCCTCACCCTTCCCATAGCTGACACGCAATTCCACATGTGACCTTGATCAGAATGTATTTCCATGTTTTTAATATTTGCACTAGGAAATTCATTTAGAGTCTACATCCCCAATCATATCACCTCAACCTATATAATCAAGCAGTTGTTTTTTCATTTCTGTTTCTACTCACACAGTTTTCCCTCTGAATGTGAATAGTGTTCGTTCTCATAGATTCCTCCAAGTTGTTCAGGATCACTGCATTGCCACTCATGGAGAAGTCCATTACATTTGATTGTACCACAGTGTATCAGTCTCTCTGTATAGTGTTCTCCTGGTTCTGCTCCTCTCAGTCTGCATCACTTCCTGGAGGTTGTTCCAGTTCCCATGAAATTCCTCCAGTTTATTATTTCTTTGAGCATAATAGTATTCCATCACCAACATATACCAAATTTTTTTTCAGCTATTCCCCAATTGAAGGGCATCCCCTCAGTTTCCAATTTTTTGAGACCACAAAGCATAGCTATGAATATTCTTATACATATATTTTTTCCTTTTTATCTCTTTAGGGTACAAACCCATCAGTGCTATGGCTGAATCAAAGGGCAGACAGTCTTTTTAGTGCCCTTTGGGCATAGTTCCAAATTGCCCTCCAGAAAGGTTGGATTAATTCACAACTCCACCAGTAATTCATTAATGTCTTGGCTTTGCCACATCCCATCCAGCATTCATTACTTTCCTTTGCTGTCATGTTAGCCAATCTACTAGATATGAGGTGATACCTCAGAGTTGTTTTTATTTGCATTTCTCTGATTATAAGAGATTTATAACACTTTTTCATGTGTTTATTAATAGTTTTGATTTTTTTGACTGAAAATTGCCTATTCATGTCCCTTGTCCACTTATCAATTGGAGAATGGCTTGATTTTTTGTACAGTTGGTTTAGCTTTTTATAAATCTGAGTAATTAGACCATTGTCAGAGGTTTTTCTTATGAACATTTTCCCCCAATTTGTTGCTTCCCTTCTAATTTTGGTTACATAGGTTTTGTTTGTACAAAACCTTTTTTAATTTAATGTAATCAAAATTATTGATTTTATATTTTGTGATTTTTTTCTAGCTCTTGCTTCATTTTGAAATCTTTCCTTTCCCAAAGGTCTGACATGTATACTATTCTGTGTTCACACAATTTACTTATAGTTTCCTTCTTCATGTTCAAGTTATTCACCCATTCTGAGTTTATCTTGGTGTAGGGTGTGAGGTGTTGATCCAAACCTAATCTCTCCCACACTGTCTTCCAATTTTCCCAGCATATTTTTTTTTATCAAATACTGTATGTTGGTCCCCAAAGCTGGGATCTTTGGGCTTATCATAGACTGTCCTACTGATGTCATTTACTCCAAGTCTATCCCACTGATCCTCCTTTCTGTCTCTTAGCCAATACCATATTGTTTTGATGACCACTGCTTAATAGTATAGTTTGATATCTGGTACTGCAAAGCAACCTTCTCTCACATTTTTTTTTCATGATTTTCCTGGATATCCTTGATCTTTTGTTCTTCCAAATGAATTTTGTTATAGTTTTTTTTCTAATTCAGTAAAAAAGTTTTTGTTTAGTTTAATGGGTATGACACTAAATAAGTAAATGAGTTTAGGTATGATGATCATTTTTATTATGTTAGCTTATCCCACCCATGAGCAGTTAATGTTTTTCCAATTACTCAAATCTAGTTTTAATTGTGTGGAAATTGTTTTGTAATTGTGTTCATATAGTTCCTGTGTTTGTCTCGGCAGATAGATTCCTAAGTATTTTATATTGTCTAGGGTGATTTTGAATGGAATTTCGCTTTTGTAATTCTTGCTGCTGATATGTGTTGGAGATGTATAGAAATGCTAATGACTTATATGGATTTATTTTGTATCCTGCAACTTTGCTAAAGTTGTTGATTATTTCTACTAGCTTTTTGGTTGATACTCTCGGATTCTTTAAGTAGACCATCATATTATCTGCAGAGTGATAGTTTGGTCTTCTCATTGCCAATTTTGTTACCTTCAATTTTTTTTCCTCTCTAATTGCTACAGCTAGTGTTTCTAGTATGATGTTAAATAATAGCAGTGATAGTGGGCATCCTTGTTTCACTCCTGATCTTATTGGGAATGCATTTAGTTTATCCCCATTGTAGATTATATTGGCTGATGGTTTTAGATGAATACTGTTTATTCTTTTTAGGAAAGACCTTTCTATTCTTATATTTTCTAGTGTTTTCAATAGGAATGAGTGTTGTATTTTGTCAAAGGCTT